>NC_138906.1:35060285-35629663 GCF_965231255.1 Vanellus vanellus
GAAAGGCAGGTTAAGAGTTTACCACTTCTGCTGTGAGCAATAAAAATTTACTCACTTATATGGCCTGAAGGCCTGGAACAACTTGCATTTACTCATTATTTCATTTCTACCAGCACCCCCACTTTTTCATTAAACATTTTCAGCTTGCTTTTTCGTCTTTGCTGTCTCATGACTCCTATGCTCTCCTTTGCTTGGGAATGCTAAAGGACTTGTCTAATGGCTAACAACGGCAAGATACCTCATTTTTCTGTTGTGGACTTGGATTTATTGAAACATTCAGAAATAAAAACTTTATCTCTGCTCATTTGGATTTAAATTAAGTAAGCATTTGCTTAAGAAAGACTTCCTGGTTTCCAACACATTCTTGAGATGCACTAATCCCAGTCATTCCCCAGTCCTACAGAGATAAACAGCAAATAAAATGGGACTTCAAAAGCAATTATTCCTATATAAAAATCAGATAGGACTCTGACACCTTTAAGGGGATTGTTTCATAGCAAGACGAGCATTTCAGTGGGACCATGAATTTAGCTGGACAGTGTTTGGCAAAGCATTGACTGCTTCCTTTTATTCAAACTTTTTTCAAAGTGAGCTGGACTGTAAGACTAGTAGAGCAAAGACTTGCTCAAAACGCACATTCTGTTTTATGATTTTCACTTTAGCTATTCCCCCTAAGCGCGCAGTATGTTCTTTCACCTTATCAAGTGCGGTACAAAGCCACATGAACCGCACAGGGAACACTCTCCGGGGGTTCACTGCTGTGTGCTCGGTTCCCAGAGCTCCGTTATGTTGTCCGTGAGCACTCTACAGCCCAGGCAATAGTTTTATGAGCTTACATTCATGCTCTGTGGCCTTTATTGAGACTCCGTATGGCAGTCTGAGGTGGTGGACACCGAGTTTGCATAACCAGCACATTTTTTCAGGGACCAGATATGGTTCAGACCAAGGTATGGCAGAGACTCCACAGCCTCTCACAGGATTCATTTCTAAGAAGAGTTAGGCAAGCTAAGCCTCATAAACAAGACAACATTAACACAGTTTCAAGTACAACTTCCAGAAGCATTCATCAAAAGTTGCTGAAATCCCGAACAAGTAAATCAAATTGAAAATTGCCTGTTCTGTTGTGCTTCATTACGGACAAAACCTCCGATGGGCTTTGTTCATTATGCCACAAAGGTTCATTATTTTTGCAGTGCAGTGGGCATGCATTTTCTTACCCAGGAACTTATTTTTTAGTCTCAGCAATTCCCATTTTGACATTAGAAAAATATACATCCAAAATCTATAAGACTTTGATTAAATGTTGATACAGCTGATTCTAACACAGCCAAAGCCAGTGACCATACATGGAATCTAAACAACAGCTAGTAATTACAGTGTCAAAGGCATGTATACACTGTGTGTTATGTTTCATTGTCTGGCATGCAAATATAGACTTGGTTTCCTTTGCACTATTTCCAAAGTATAAAGAAAGCTAACCAGAGAGTTCTGTTTCGTTTACACAAAAGAACAAGGTTCAATCATGTTTGATAAGTTGCAAATTACTGGTAATACCACAAGTGTTGTTACAGCTGCTAAGAGTGGTCAGGAGGATGTACAAAATACAGCAACGGCATGAATCAAAAGAAAAAGTCTAAACAATTTTGAATGATAGTGTATAATACTTCTAACTTTAACTTGGTGCAAGGGCTTGTCAGCAGCATCTCGGGCAGTGGTGAGATACGTGGAGTAAGTTGCCACGTATGTATTTGGTATTCCGTGCTCCAGCAGACTCCACACTGGCTTTGCTCCTAAGAGAAGCAGTGGGTGCGAAAGAGGAAAAAAGAAGAAATCAAATTCCACTGACATAGGAGACCCTTGCACTTCTTCAATAAATGCATTTTTAAAGTTTTCAGCTTAGGAATTTGCCTGTGTAGATTTTCACAGCTGAGCACATCCTTTTCATTGTATCTCTAAATACGGTATATATGTCAAGTCATTCAGGTCAAACCCATCTATTTTCTGCAGAACGTGGACATCAAAATCCTCACCTGGGCTGGAACAGGTCTCAGAAAAGGCACGTGATTTGGGAGGCTGTGTAAAAAGTGCATGCAATACGAGTCCAAGATTTGTCCTTTCTAAATCTTCACATTCTTGACACAACAGATAAACTTCCCTTGCACAGGGAAACCTGAACTAGTATCTTGCTCTATTCTGTAGCTAAATTTCCAGAAAAAGTGGTCTGGGAATAAGGACACTGGAATCTGGAAGTCCCTTTGGGAATGCTTCACATCATGAGACAGAAGAGCTGCTGCTCTGTGGGACAATGCTCCTCTCCTTTCAGAGTGAATTGACCTCCTCGTCCATGATTATGCGAGCTCCTCTTTGGAAATATTGGAAAGCTATTGGAAGGATGTACTCACCAGGGACATACTTAACTATAAAAAAGGAACCAGGAGCAGGATACTACACATGGATTTCCCTAGATATACCATACTTTAATAGTGGTGGGTTTTTCTTTTCACTTTATATTTGCATAATTTCTTAGCAGATTTAGGTGTTTTTATCATTTTTGCTAAAATTTAAAATAATGTGAAATTACCAACAGAGAAAAATACAGACCTATCTGGCTCCAGCTGATATAACAGAAAAATAAAGTATTCCAGGAAAAATAAATATTAGTTAAAAAAAATGCAAATACTGTGATGTGCTTCCAGTATTGTGAAAATATTCCAAAACTGCTTCATAGTGTTCAGCTTTCAACGATAACCAAGGGGAGCAGTACTGGACCTGTGTTTTGTTTGTAGCTGGAAGCATATATGAAGAAGGAAGGAAGGAAGTTAGGAAGGAAGTTAGGAAGGAAGGAAGGAAGGAAGGAAGGAAGGAAGGAAGGAAGGAAGGAAGGAAGGAAGGAAGGAAGGAAGGAAGGAATTCTAAAAAGTAGCTCTAAGAAAAGTGTGTTTGCATCAATATGAGCATAGAATCTCTTTGGGCCATGCTAATTAGAATCAGAATACAAGGAAATCATTGTGTTTTATGAGGAAAGGAGTGACAGACTTTCCTTATTACAGAAATAAAAGTTAGAAAACTGAAAAGCATAACAACTAGAGAGTGAATATCTGAAAAGCAAGCTAACACCACATTTTTCCTTAATATCTCATGACACTTAAATCTATCTCAGTACTGGGGGGCAGGGAGGGGACGATGCTTATTTCCAAATATGAGAGGTTGACAACCTTGTGAACGCATCCCAGGAGTACTGGGTATTATCTGTACATTAGATGAGCGTGATACTCCCAAACCTTCAAGTAATTACAATGCACAGGACTCTGCATTCCTAAGCAAACTGTTTCTTCTGTAGTCCTGCCTCTTCAGTCAGGATGTGCTCCACAAATGGAACAGCTTGCGCTGGGTTAGCCCCCTGGGAAAGTTCTAATTTACAAAACCCTGTTTAGAAAAATCAAATCTATTTAAAGGCATTACATTATAAACATAAACTCCCTAATGAGCTGTAGTGAAATGGCTCTAGGCTATAACTTGCGAAGTTCAAATGATTTAGCTGTTTTCTGCCATGTATTATTTTCATTTAATCTGCATCACAAGGACTGTAAAGAGTCCAGCTGTTCAAAGTGAGTCTTAAAGATTCCTGCCAAATGCAAAGGCTTGTCCAATTGTTCCCTTCTTTACCGTGTTTGGTTAAAGACTTATTAATTGGTAGATCAAATGTTTCCTAAGTTTAAAAAAAAAAAAAAAGAAAGAAAGTCAACATTTCTAATAGAAATACAGATGCTAAGAAAGATTATGTTTAAAAAATAGGCAATTAGAGGTCACAGAATCACAAGGAAGGAAGGAAGGGAGGAAGGAATGAAAGAATCAAGCAAGTAAGCAAGCTAGGAAGGAAAGGGGGAAAGAGGCAAGGAAGGAGAGAATGAAGGAAAAAGAAATCCACCAAATATTCATGTGCCAATACCCTGGTGTAGTAGAACAATCTGTGCTTTCATGTTCAGATCTTGACCCCTTTGGGACCAAGGGCATACCCTAAGGATGTGATTAGCTTCTCTCTTCACTACTTTACCATCTGCCAGCTGCAGTGCGGTTTCTTCTCACCTGTAGCTGCATAAAAGGCAGCACGGTCTCTTTGTACGGCAATTAACTTCTACTGTGGTGATCTCTTTCTAGACCTTTGAGAAATCCCATCTATCAATCATCTTCGTTTAGAAGCAGGGCTAGAGGAAGCGATGGAGGACACAGAGGTACTCCTAGAAGAAATGCAGTGTTAGATGGAGACTGGACTGATGAATAATAGGCATTTCCTACCATTCTTTCAGAGACCATTCTTCTGTTAAATGCAGGCCTTGGTTTGCCTCAGGTTAGCTTTAAGTAATGGAAATATCCACTTTTGAGAGATTTATTACCTAATTCTGTAATAAAAAGGTAGACTATAACATCAGCACTCTGTACCATTGATTACCTGCTCTTTTCAACACTTACTTTCAGCATCCAGAAAATGCAAATCTGTACCTGTTACAGGATTCGGGATTTAGGTCTGGTCAAAATCACTTGACATGTTTAAACATTAAAAAGTAATATTCTGAAATGTGTAAATGTTAAAACCACAACTTCCACGTAGTAATGGAGAATAAATATAACAAACCCGGTCTGTTTAATAAATGAAATGGTATAACGTTAACTGGGAGCAGTGTATTACATTCATTTAACTGCTTCCTATTTTAAGTAATTATTACAAAAACATTGTATGTTGGTGGGTTTTAGAATGCCCTTATCAAAAAGAAGTATAAGGACACAATTTTGACTTTTTATTTTAATGTCTTATAAAAGAAAGACTTGGTTAGTGCAAATAATCCCTCTACTTATGATGGGGCATTTTACTGGAACTGGTAGCACAGCTTCAGATGGTATAAACTTTGGGAGAAGGTGGATCAATTAAAGAAGTGATGTCATAAAAATCTTGCTTCCAGTTTTCAGCTCAATTGGAAACTTTGTAACAGGGCCCCATAGTGAAGGCAAATACAACTGCACTGGCATTTAAACTGCATAAGGATTATTTTATGTTGCTAGAGTGGTGTAAGAGGATGAGCCATGAATGAGGATCCAATCCAAGATACACCGCAATAAGTATTCTTTACAAAAGAAATTAACTTCTTTTCCTGATCTTCACCTATTTTCTTTGGTTGGTTGCCTACAATTTCATCATGCAGCATGCGTATGTAAAAGCTATTCAGTTTTGGTGACACAAACCCCAGTCCTGAATAGACTACAAATATAAATGAGTTTGGCAACCCCATCACAGCCCTGGAAGTTAAAAAAAAAGGGATTCACCACAAAACCACTATATAGCTCAACAAAATGTGCAGTTCTGCTTTTGAGACTGTCAGGAATATTACATATCAGTACTGATTTGAGGGCCATATTGTTGGTTACAGCTCAGGAGCACTCAGTGCCATTCCAGCTGCAGGGCACAAAGGCAGCTTTAAACCAAGCTTGCAGTCCTCCTCCACTAATACTTGGGAGACCCCTCTCCACATTTCCCTCTTGGTATAACCTAAAATATTCTGAGGGGTCGACAGCTCTAGGAAGATGAGCCAGGGCCCAAGAATGAGTTGTGCATGAGAAAACCCAAGGCTCACTCTATTCTTCAGTCGCAAGGGGCAGCTTTAAAACCACTCTATTACATCATGAATACAGTAGCACTGTAGCATTTGGAACAACTTTTTCCATAATGATTTAAAAATTGAGGATTCCTCTACCCACTCCTCCAGTGACTTGCTGAGCAGGAATTAACATAGGTCTGCAAGGCTAGAGGAGCACAAAGGTACCTCAGTGTGCTTGAGATTGAGGCTGGACGTCTAGACTTTAGGGAGATTGGGTATGGCATGGTTTTCCTGCCAGTGTGATTAACTTCTTGCTTTCAAGAGGACTATGTTCACACTTACCACGTCAAAACTGAACCGTATACTTCGCTGCAGTGTTGCACCAAAATACACAAGCTCAAGTTTAATGAGCTTGCTTGGGTACACATACAGAACTTGGTGTACCTTAATTATCAGACCTGGCTTTTCCTGCATAAAATTGGCCCATGCAGTATTCCACTGCTACTACTACTTGAGCCAGCTCTGGCGGAATGTAATATAGACCATAGATTATAAGAGCTTCCATGACATGCTGCCAGCTGATGTAAATCAATATAGTTCCACCAAGGTAAATTAATTATTGAAACCCTTAGCTCATGCGTTTAGCTACAGTGCTTTGACCAGGCAATCAGTCTTTACTTCTATTTATTTGGTTAGAATCAGGCAGTGCTAATGAGATTATAGCCTGGGGATTAGGAAATGCCTTTTCAGAAAGGTATGCTGAATTGAAGAGAGACGATTGACATGCTAACCATACACAAATGTCAGTGGAACATGCTGACTAATTTCATCGGATTAATGAACTGTGGACCACTCAACATGTGCTCCAGATAACATTGTGCAATAGCAGAGGCCACAGAGAAAACAGTACATCCAAACCAACAAAGTAAGGAGTTGGTCCCTAATTTGTGGTGTTGTGCAGTTACGGACATGTTCATACTTTGTTCAAATGCACACACAAATTAACAAACAAATGTTAATCACAGTTTTTTGTTATGTCTTCATGTAAGTGCACTGTTTGTTTCTTTTTCCTGCAACTGGACAAATTTAACTTCCTCATCCCAGGAAAAAGATGTCTACTATGCTGTTTTTCATTTCCCATCTGGTCTGTTTTTTGGAATACAACTGCCTGGACTTCGGAAGAGTGTTGCTTGCTCTACTGCTATTGCTGGACACAAGTTGCAGTTACAGAATCCATCCTCTGTGTGTTTATTCAGTTACACGAATTAGAAGTGCCTAATAATTACAAGATAAGAAAACTCAAGATTTCATGTCCCTCTTCTCTGGTACAAATGGTTTGGGAACTAGTGGGAATGAAGATTTTGATTCCTCATTCAAATAAAAACTGGAAGTAGAAAACTAGGATCAAAGAGCCTATGAGTAAGCTATATTAGGTTACAGAAGTTGATGAATTTGCTCCTGAGTTCCTGATGTCTTCCAGTCTCAGGTAGAAATGAATACATAGTTCCAGGATTTCATGGAAAAGATAGCAAACTCAATAGGACTTAACATGACAAAGGTGTGAAAAGAATTTTTAAGAAGCAACATACCAGGATAATGAAGATCAACACTTCATTCCCATGGGCAAAAGGTGCAGTTCAAACAAGGTCACACTATATGATATAATCAAGAGAAGTTAAAGACAAGATAGTTTCTTCCTCCCCCTAACATGAGGTCTGACTGAGGTGACATATATTTGAATTATTGCAATGGTTTTCATGATTGTCACCATCTAGAAGCATGGTGGGAAAGCAATTACACTACAGCTCCATTTGGCCATGACTTCAGAAGAAGCGGTATGGCATGAGGAGTTATTTATCTGATTATCATTTAACCGCTGAGGTGAGGTGAGTAATCTACTGGTTCTGTCCTGTTGGCCCTCTCAGTTGAGACTATCCTTGCATTTCCAGCATTTTCCACACATCCCATGCTTGCCCATCATCCCCAGTGAACCCCTGCCTGCTGTGAGGTGCTTCCTGCAGGTACTAATGCATCATGAGCTACCCTGGGACTTGCCTCTGCGATTCACTCACTCACTTATTATCATCACCAGCACAGCCTAAGGCTTCGTGAAAGAGTTGATGAAATTGCCCTTAGCTACAATGTAGCTGTACTCCACTTAGTAAACTTAGTAAGTGTGCAAGAGACGGGGTGTGTGTTAGTCTTACAAGTAGGTCTCTCCAGTGGTTCTAGCACTTTTTAGGACTGATAAACACTGCCATTTACCCTGTCAAAACACTTCATGTGTTTTGAGCTTCTTGAATCTTGTGGCTAGAGTTTCAGAGTGTTAATATTCCCTGAAATACAAATGCCAAACTAACAGCTGCTGAGTTAAGATGGGAATGATTTGCTAGTGAGACAGAGTAAGGATTATAAACTGTAGGAGGAAAAACATTCACTGTTAAACAATGTATTCTCTTTTTGAAGGGCTATGTTTATGAAGGATTTCTGATACGGGACCACCAAGCTCATCTATGTCCATTCAGTAGATGATGGTCATCAGGATTGTTTGACAAGGAGGTCTAAGCAGAAACAATTTAAAAAGAGAATATCCACCAGCTGTGCCTACCATGTGTGGCAGGATGATCCTGAAGACCTACAGCTAAAAAAGCTGCAATTCTTGTGCTGTAAAAGTGCGCTTACTCCTGGCTCAGGGACCACCTTCAGTTCACCCTTAAAGCAGCTCTACAGACCATGGTCATGTGCAGTGTGGAGGCCTTAAAACCTCCATCCATCCATCCATCCATCCATCCATCCATCCATCCATCCATCCCAACTACTCCTGAGGTGCCAATACTGAGGCAAGTACAACTTCGGGCTTCCTCTTGCCCGGAGTCCCCCAGGACTGCAGTGTCTCTTTCTCTCTCTGCACACAGAGCAGAGCTAGCCAGCCCTGTGTCTCTGCCCCAACGGGAAGCCAGAGCTTTATGGGAAGCACTGTCTGGTACAGGGGAGATGTAACCTTCTCCGTTCAGGCTTCTTCACATTACCATTGCCAGGAAAGGGCAACCTCCAAAAACTGGCACTGTATTTACCCCAATTCTGAGATTCTTTACATTCTACTAGGGCAGTGGAAAGAGGCCATAGCTCAAATTTATGAGAAAGCAATTATTTTTGCATATGTCCTAAAAGACTGGTGTTCTCTGCCTTCATCTGAAGTTATCCAAAACACCGAAGCTGGTGATTTTGCATCCTGCCTAACCCATATGAGACACAGATGCCCTTGCAGGCCTTGCCCCTGGAAGGTACATGCTGCAGGAAAGGGATGGAAAGGAGGCAGCCAACAAAGCAGATGAAGGCTGAATCAAGGTACTGGGGTGGGCTTACTCCAGGGAAGTGGATTTAGTGCTGCCTGCCAGGACGCTTATAGCAGGGAACTGATTCCAAAGAAGACTGCCTCTATTCTTCAATAAGACCTACTCAAAGGAGTTTTGAAAATAAATTAGAAACACGACACTGCAGTGTGCAGACCTGGTGTAAGCCTTCAGTGTCGGCTGATTTTGTTGAATGCATAGTGAAAGAAAAAAGGACTTGATAGTTAACATCTACTGAAAAATAAATCTTTGACAAGTAATTTGAGCCAGTGTAACTTTACTCAGCAGGAAAACAGGAACAGTCATTATTTGCCAAAACAAATCTTTCAAAATCTGATAATGTTTAGGAAATAAACAGCTCAATCAACGGACTTAAAAAAGTTCAGGCAATTTCCTTTCCTGAGATGATGTTGGGCAATGTCAAGCAGAGCCACACAAGGTGCTGTGATTGTGAAAAGACATCCCCGAGGACACCCCCATGCTCTGATCGCTCTTAGAGAAACGTGCTCGAGGACACCCCCATGCTCTGATCGCTCTTAGGGAAACGTGCTTCATGGAGGCCATGAATGGGCATGTGCAGTGCATGTCTCCTCCACGTACAGTTAGCTGTTTGACATCTGCGTCATTGAACTAAAGGCTTTGACTTCACCTCTGCATTTTTACATGAGATGAGATATTTATCCTGTTGTGAAGTTCATGCTGTATTCCATTACTTCTAATGAGTTAACTCAATTGTAAATGATATGATATAAATGATGATTGCAGTTAATTGAAGGCAGTATCCTTTACTACTGTATGAATCAGCAATGGAGGAGTCAGAAGGGATTCTGGTTCTGATTAAGTTCTGATTTTGGCCAAAGGCTTTCAGTAATTTTTACCTTTTTTTTTTTTTTTTTAATTTGAATTCTAGCCACCACCTGTTAGATAACAGAAGAGACTAAAACCACATTCTAAAACTCTTTAATCAGCGAATAAACTAGCAAAAAGACATGAAGTCCTGAAATCACTCTCCAATCAGAATATCTGTTACTAGGAAAGCAGAACTATTTGCTCTTGCCTCGGGCTCAGGAGGAAGAGGAAACCTTCTGGTCTTGTATTTTTCCTGGGCATGGCTGTGATCAAAGAAAGAAGATATTAGTCAGTTTTCCTGAGTCCTTCTGAAAGAATAAAGAAGTCTGGTTTTCAAAATAAAGCATGAAGTTCTTACCTTATATGTCAACCAGGGCAGATCAGAATTTAGGACTGCAAATTTTCAGGGAAGGAAATGGCATGAAGCCGAGTAAAGAGAGCGGAGTGAAGGACCATCATTCTCTTCTCTTGTGACATTTAACATTTTGATTTTTTTTTCACATCCCTATTTTGCCTGGAGTGTTTGTAAAAAGCATTCAAAACACTGGATGCAATAATCACTATGTTTTCAGATTTTATTGGGTGAATCCTGCCCCCATGGTTATAGGAACAGAAAGGTTACTGGAATTGGAAGTGCAAATTCCCAGTCCTCTTTCTCTTGTTTATTAAAGGTGAAGTGTTGGATAGCAGGAAAACAGCCTCTCTGTTATGTGGTAGCAAGTGATTCCTAAAACAAAATGTAGCTTTTGTGCATAGAAAAACTGAAAGACAGCTTTGAGGTTGCATTTCTCTAGACAGAATTATGTTTATGACTTAAAAGTCCTTACATACAGATTCTGAGGCTTATCAGAAGACAAAGAATAACACAATCTCCATTATCCTATGCTGCATATGTGAAGGAGAAATTTCAAAGCCAGAACAATATAAGATTATATACTGCAAGCCATTAAACAGGGCTTTTTGGCATTCAATTTCACATGAACTAATTGCATCCAACAGCCAGAGGGGAAGAAAAATAGATACTAAAGGATTCATGACAATAAAGCAGGATGCAGAGACATTTGTTACTCCACTGGGCCTAGTGAAAGCCTACAGTACATCTCTACACAATGGTTCTCAGGACCTTTTATTATTTTGTTTTATAAATCCTGGGTGCTGTTCAGACGCAGAGGCTTTGGAGACGGGAGGCTGCAAGCAGATAGATAATCACAAGAGAAATTCAGCTTTAACTTCACGTATGTTGTGCTCCATGGTATTTACAATAGCAGCAATCTGTTTTCATGACAGCATGTTTTTGTAAATCCAAAGAGATAAACTTTCTCAGCTATTTATAAATCAGATGCTTACATTATGATCTCCTGCCAGTAACTCTGATCGCTGTTGAACTTTGCTGTGTTCAGTTTAACAAATCTGTTTGTTACTGTAGTGCCAAAGGTGAGAAAAATATACTGGAATCCTGTAGAGAAGATGCAATAGTTCTTTGTAGCCGCGACAGTGATGTCCTGCCACTGTGAGGGTAAAGGGAAGCCAAACACCTTAGTCTGAACACAGCTAGGAGCCAACACTCACAGATTCTGTCTCAGATCTGCCACTAACTTGCTGTGTGGTCTTGGAAGAGAGTTGTGCCTTGATAAAATGAAATTAATATTACGGCTCCCCTCTTCAAGAGTCTGGTGATCCCCTGTTGGACAGTATATGTAGTTAAGAGAATTGTAATTAGTATTTTCCCTGTTTCTTTAATTTATTTTTGCTACTCGTTGGTACAATTATTAGAATTATTAACAGGAAACAAGATGGGTTTCATAGCCTCCAGGAAACATATCACAACAAAAGAGCAAAACCAACTTCTTTGCTCTTTAGAGTACCCTTAATTTTGCAGGAACTCAGCAATTTGCTGTACTCTTCTGAAGGTAGAAAATGCATGCTTGGCATAAGTGAATAATTTATAATGAATAATTTCTATGTTGGATAACATCTTATTTTAATTCCCACAACTTGTCTGTGTGAGCAGATCACAGATATCCTAATGGGGTTGTTGGGAGCTTTTTGCTGAGCAATTTACACAATTCTTGGGCTGTTTGTCATTACTGGACAGTACCTTTCAAACCTTTTAAACAAAAACTTCAACATCTTTTGACACGTGTTCATAAGAATATAAGACCAACCATATTGGATCAGGCTACAGGTCCATTTAGTTGGGTGGCCAGTCTTTCAGAGTAGCCAAAAGTAGATAATTAGTAATGCCTGTAACAGGAGAGGAAGCATATTCGCCAGGATCTGCTCACAGCTTCCAACAGTGGGTGGCTCAGGTACGTACCTTTATGGATGAAGGCCTCTTTAGGAAACATACAAAACATATACAACATTTTTATCCACACCATCCATCACATATAAAAGTGTATAATAAAGTATGAGAAAGAGAAAGATATGCACACTGTTAAGCCATAAAGACAGTATATAGCCAGAAGCTAGTAAGTACAGATTGTTACAATAACCCTTTTCCTTGTTAACTACCTGTAACTCCCTCCCCATACACACACACACGAACACAGTTTCTAACCTTTTGAATCTCTCTCTCTCTCCCTCATAGTAACAGAAAAAGATGTTGAAGTTTGAGAGCCTAAAAGAAGTAAATGTACAGTAACCCTGCAGAAATATATGCTATTACAATCACAATGGAAATATGGTAGGCACAACAAAGAAAGAAGTTCTGTACCTCCAGTTACGTAGGCGGTGAGAGTGCAGACACATGAACTAAACACTGTTCACCAGTCAGCACCTCAGACTACATAATAAGGTTGCTTTAAAAGCAGGCTGTAGCTGAATCAGTACATGGACATAGGTAACAAGGAAGGATATGGTCACGTATTCCCATGTTTCAGTAGCTTACAACTGGTCTTTAAAACCTGGCAGAGCTGAGGCTGGGGCCTGCCTTTATTAGTACTCAAATTGCCGTGAGATGCTAGGCTGAGCTGAGTTTTGAGCACTGGAAATCTCCAACGTCCTTTGTGCTATGCTCAAATCGCTCAACTTTGCCTGTGCACCCAGAAGTCTTCTCAAAATCTCCCATCAACATCTCTTCACTTCAGATGCAGAGAAAAGGGGTCCTTCCTTCCCTCCAAAATACCCTTGCAGCTACTAAAAGACACAATGACACAATGAACCGCTGCTGTTTGTTCTTCCCTTTAATCTGCTGCTTCACTTCTGACTTTGACTGAAAGGAAGGTCTTGCAAACATCTGTATTAATCATAAAACCCATGACTGGTTTCCTGAACATCATTCATCTTCTGCAGCTCAAAAAGAATGGTTGTAAGGCAAAAGGAATGATTGTGCCTTAGAAGACCATGTCCTACCATGTATCTAAAGAAGAGAAGAAAGAGGGAGAGAGGGGTCAAGAATTAAAGTACTGACATTTCTCTCTTTCTGAGTGCCGACCTCATTGATACGTGCGTTAGTAAAGGTAGAGTAGCTTTAAATGTAACTAGATGATCGTGTAGGCCATCTGCCTCCCTTAACACTGGTGCATGACAGAGCACATGCTGTTTGGGAATGTATGGCCTGGCTCTTCACAGCCCAGTGCAAAAGCAGGGACTAGACTTTATTCGACAAAACCTTTGCTAAGATATGTAAGGGAGGAGGAGTTTGCTCATGAAATTTTCCATTTCTGTAGTGGTGCAAGGACTTGTGTCTGGGTCTCCCTTTTTTCCATGTGCTGCCCAGGAACACATATGGAAGTACAAAGAGTTTTCTCTCATGCTACAGCACTGATGTGGTGAAACTCAGGAGGCCTGATGCCCAGTACTAGTTTAGCCCTTTGCCTGATGGATGTTGCTGAACAAGTAATTTCATTTCTTATTGCCTTAGTTTTCCCATTTCTAACATGAGGACAGTAATATACCACTTGCAAAGCTCCTTATGCATATTTATAACAGGAGAAGAAGATACTCTAAAGGTCACATGCTCATGTATGGCTTTTATGAATAAAATATTGCAAGAAAGGCTGAAATTATGTGGTTTTAAGCACCAACAAAATTAATTGATAGACTACTTAAGTGCATGACAGAGATGCAAACAAACAAACAAAAAGCCATGCCCAAACAGAAAATTCTGTGTAATTTAAATAATATTTTCTCTAAATTTCAAGGTTATTGCAGTTTGTTATTGTGGATTTCCACTGGCATTGACATAATTAATATTATCAAAATGTTCTGATTGGCACAGTTAATAAATCATGAACTATGAAGTATGAACCATATTTTGGGGACAATCCATCTGCTAGTATTTCCAATTATGAGACCAGGGCATGCCAGAAACAAATGGAAAATTATTGTAATCAGATCCTTCAAAATTGTGTTAGACTTTTTAATGAACAGTTTAATATGATATGAAATTACCTTAAGTCTGAAAAGTGTTGAAAGGCATTAGATTGCTGTAGTTCAATTAAACACCGATTAAACCCTTTGAAGATTTTTCCCCTGTATTGAAATACCATGACTATGAACCTGTAATTATAAAATCTTAAACAATGATTCAGAATCATAATACTGATATTTTTATTGAAAATAACATTTGATTGCTCGTAAATATTTTGAAAAGTCATAATCGGTTAGCCAAAACTGACCTATGCGCAAAATAGTTTCTCTACAACTGTCAAACTCATGCTACAAACCTGTCTTATATTTTTCCAAAATACTGCAAATGTTCTTCAAAGTACAAGTTTTAGCTTTATTCAGAGTGCTTAGGAAACCAGACCTTAGCGCTGTACTAGTGCCTTATGCGGTGGCGTGGAATAAGCATGGGATGTCCACCTGGGAGGGGCACATGGCGGACTCTTCTACTTTCTCATCAAGAAACGTATAGTGTTTCTCATTACCCAGGATATTAGGAGAACTTCTCTGCAAGGACACACACACATATATGTAAACTTCTTGAAACATGTTTGTTGTATTTTTGAGTTCTGAATACGGACTCTCATACTTCAAATGTATATGCTTGCTTTCCTCTACGAGTCTGATTTAATGATGCCTACTAACCTTGAACTTCATTTAGCCTTCCAGTATAAAGTGGGTAGGTATGTGTGTATATTGTCATGAGACTGTCAAAGATTTAGTTTCGTCTGACAAAGTTCTATTTTCCAAAAGAGAAGAGAGTGTATTGCATATCATTGGCCAGTCTGTGCACTGTCTAAGGAAAAATGAAATGCTTCAAAACAGAAACATCAAAAGTCTTTGAAACAAAAACAGTTTCTCTTAATCTTGCATCCAGGGTATGTACTGACTTTGCAGAATTACTGCAATTAATTCTAAATGATGTATGAAATTAGTAATCCCTGCCTAGAGACTGCAACTACTGCATGCAATCACTGGGTGGCTGTGAAATGTGCTGTAATATTATGCTTAGACATGTCCAGAAAAAAAAGCCCATACCATTCCCAGCATTTCTAGCCATTTTTATTCTCTCTTTTTTTCCACTTCTGCTATTACTCCACCCCCATACCTGTCCCCACACTGCAGGGCTAATCAATTCTCAGATTTCTCACTTTCTACAAAAAGCAGCCATGATGCTACAACTCACAGGCGTTTCCAATGGGCTGGCTATGCAAAGCTTTGTTGTGAAAATATTGTTAAAATACAGACAGGAATAGTATCCTTTCTTTCAAAGGCCATAGAAGTATTTTAATATGAGTGTCTAGATTGCACTAGTTTTTTCTTCTGTCCCTGAATACTTAAGAATTACGTTCCCCATGCAACACCAACTAAAGCAATGAGTCTGCAAAGAATTCTGTGTACTTTATTAACATCAACTCCTCTTCATCTCAGTGAGACTATTCACACATATAAGTTTTTGAAGGATTAGGATTTGAAGTGTGTACTTGGGTACTTCAAGATAGATAAAGCGATACGGGGCCACATGGGTGACTATGTAAAATTCTCATATTGAAAATCTTAATAATAGTCTGAATCCATGGGTATGGATGGTACAAAAGTAATTCTAGGTTACTGATCCACTTTGAGAAAAAAGATGGAGCAAGTTTTTCCCACTCAGATCAGAAAATAGATACTACTGTAGTCTTGTTCTCTAAACATAGAATCAAACATCAGCATTCACTCATAAAAAACCCTTGCATTAACTATCCAGGTCAAAGCCAAGCTGACTTGAAAGTGTTGTGCAGTAAAATATTGAACCATAGTTTCCACACACCAAATTAGCAAAATTTGGACTCATTCATTTTATGGATTTCCTGTGTTTGAAATCAGAGATTCCGAAGACAGGTTTACCCAGTTCTTCCAAGGACCCATATAGAGTGTAATCACAGAAAGCCTGGAGCAGACCCTTTAAGGTGGTCAGCACTTCTTTAGAATGTTAAGTAAGATCAGTCAGACCAGCTTTGATGAGATCTAACTTTGGCAAAATATGTTTAGTAAAAATCAAATTTTTTTTACAAAAATGTTTTATGTTTGGAGAGAGTCTTTGTCAGAAATGTTGGTTGCCTTCCATTTCCTGAATGAGGAAGAGGGAAGCCAAACAGCTGTGCCTTAAATGAGGTAGAGCAGATACTTGAATCTCTGTGCCCCATGTCCTAAGCTGGTGACCTACCCCCTCAACAACAGCATAAACGTACATAAGTTTGTTCTTGTAAAAAAGTTCAAAAGATCTTCTTTCTGTCTCCGTAGAAAGACAAAACAAAATAAAACAATCTATAATTATTATGCAAATTAATTTTTCATCCATGCCACCCACGTGACCTCCTATACCACCACCAACATTCAGTAATACTCGAGGATTGGTGGTCTGATTTGCACCTACATATTGTCATTAGATTTTGAGGTGCTTTGCTGATGAAGATATAGTTTGTGGAGGAGTGTAAAGGCATGTGTTGATAGACCATATGGTTTTGTACTGGAGCTCAAGATCCCTGAATGGATTCTTAAAATAACAACTTGACAGTGTAATAACTGTTAACCAACAGTGTAGCAAGGGAGCATGCTTAATGAAAATGTGAATATATCCACAGAGATTTCTCTTTAATCCTGCCTTGAAAATGAATTTTTAAATGAGCTTCCAAGTCATTGATAATGTTCTTAAATTTCACTCCAGTGACTCTTTAGTTCCTAAAAAAATGGCTTCAGTTCTAGGCATGTGGAAAATACTTGTGCTTACTTGATGGTCATATAAAATATTGGCAATGCTTCTATATATAAAGTAATCCTTAAACAATTCTTGTTAAAAAAAAAAAAAAAAGAAGAAAAAAAGAAAAAGAATAACAGAAAAAAGCAGAAATCCCACCAAATGCACAACTAACTGCCAAGGATATTGGACCCTGCTTAGAGATGGACGGAACTAGAAACTCAAAAAAGCAGTGTGTGTTAATGCATGGCATAGTGAATGGTAAATTGCGTAGAGCATAGCAATACTGTCAAGGCACAGCAACGCCACAGCGCAGGCAAGAGCTGATTTTGTGGTTAAAGAAAGGCACTGCCTTTCTGCAGCGTACAGAAATCATCCCCAAAGCTATGCTTCCACTTGCTCAGTGCAACAGAACTGTCCGCCTGCAGCAGGGCTGCTCCGAGTACAGTACACACTGAAGGTAACGAAGAGCCCCATCAGACACAGAGAAAACACAAGCCAAGAAAAAATAAGCAGGACTCAGATTTGCCAAAACCAAATCCACCTTCCCCCTAGCTAACTCATGATTGTTGTTTTGCTTCTTTTCATTCACACCTAATGAATCAAACAGTCTCCCAGAAGGTGACAGTTAATTAGGAGGTCACAGAGCAAAAGTACCTGAAGGAAGTAGAGATTTTCCAAGACTGTGGACAAGGTGGAAAGTGTGGTTTGTCTGGGACGTGCCTGTGACATGGGTGCTCCAGTGACACTTTCTGAGATTCAAGGGTGAGGAGCAAGACGTTGCAGTGCAGCAACAAACCACCTACAGGAACATCTTCAGTATGCCAAAATCAGGTGATGAACACCTATAACATGGTACCGCTCAGGCCAGTAGTAAAGATTTATCTCAGGGCTCCAGTGTAACCACAGAATAAACAGTACAACCTGCCATGTTACCAGTGGCTTAGAAAGGAGACTTCCTAAGAAAAGAGAGTAATACCTTAAGTACATCAATGCCAAGAGCAAAGATCAAGTGTGTGTTGACGTGTCTGGTCATAATCATCCATGCAAGAGTGAACAGGGGTGCCACAGAAAAAAAAAGAGTGCAACCTGTTTCGGGTGCCCTATAGGGTGAAAGGAACTATTAGTATTATATTGGATTATGCATTAGACAAAGCAGGCTCTTTAACTGTTAAAACACGGCAGGGTTTTTCTAACAAAGAAATAAACCACTGCTACATTTGAGTTCTTTTCTGACAAAATAATGTTTCTCTGACATCTGCAGCAACGGTTTCTTATTGCATCTAGGGCCAGGACAATGTGATTCCTCTACCGGGGTTCAGTGTTCTCCAGTGCTGTAAAGCCACAAGCAACCAGGCAAAGCAGCCTCTGAGTGGAAGTGGATAAATCATGTTTGCATTCAGTTAGGGGGATGTTCTTGCTACTTAACTTCAGGAACTTGGTTGCTTACTTCAAAGGTCAGGCTCTACTTTTGATGAGAAAGAGATGCTCTTACAAAGACCAAGTGCCCCAGAGAGCTGAATCTAGGTGATCTCAGTCTTTTTCTGGAGTAGCTCCTCCTTCCTCAGTAACTACCAAGATATTCTCAGGGACTACAGAGCCCTGTGAAGCATAGCTAGGAACCCGCTATGATCTCAGGGCAATTTTATTTATTTTTGTTTACACAGCTAAAGAAACTACATTCCTTTGGTGAAATAACATTAGAAATATTGTTTGAACATTTCAATGTAGAACATTTTTCTTTAAAAAAAAACTCATAACCTATCTGTTGCTTTCTGTTCTATTTTCTGAACCTTGTACCTTTTCCTGGTGTTCCTTTTCATTAAATTTCTCTTTACACCCTTCTTCCCTCCTTCTTTGGCAGCTGTCCCAGTATAGGGCTGCTCCTGTGACATGTGTAGAAGTTGCTGTGAGTGTCCATTTGTGCTGGCACTGAAGTCACACAGCACCTCTGAGACAGCACTGTTTGCGGGACAGCTGCAGTTTCTTATCAGTAGGCACTTGATAAAGTAATCCACTTAAAAAAGGCCCTGGACAATTATTTCTCTTGTTACTTGCGAGACTGACAAATCTGGATGAATTCTCCCAGGGATACCTATGGAGACTAAAATGGGAATAGAGAGATGCCATCTCAGCTTAAGCCATGGAAGGACGTGCTGTCCTCTGGCCCCTGGCCTGGCCTTATTTGATGTTCCTCTGGCTGAAAGGATGATTTTTCTCTTTTATTTCAGTGAAGACTATTTGGTTTAACAGCTTGTGATTCAACTAAATGTCTGCTGTGTTTTAGGGAGAAATTTTCTAAAAGTTGTTTTAGGAAGAGAGCACCCCATGTGATTTAAGGGTGCCAAATAGTAATGGATTAAAGTAGGCAATGGCTAATTAGCTATAGACTCACTAGAAAAAATGCATCTCAGTCTACTTTCTTTTGGACACAATTTCTCTATGGTAAGAAAAGAAATCCTGTCCTGGAAAGAACATTGCTGCCAGGCTGTAAATATAACCTACCTTAGCCCTGTGCCTTTAGCCTGTAGTACGCAGACAGCCACTGGTCACAGAGCTACACCTGAGGAGGTGAAGAGATGTAACCGTGAAAAGAAAGACTTTTGTCTGTAAGCTAAAACTCTCCATACTGATATCTACACCTCTGCTGGAATATTGCTAAGTAGAGTCAGTCTGTTGAGAAAGGCTGGGAGCCACAGCTCTCTGTCTTTCTACTTTCATGAGTATTTACCATGTTGAATCCCTGAAATCTAAGCACTATATTTTACAGTTGACGTGCAGATAGGGGAAAGAGTTTAAACCAAATGTAAAGGGGCCACTGGATTCCAATAAAAACATACTTCTCTTTTTCAAGAGCAGACAAGCAAAGACTTCCCATATCTAGCCTTTCTGACTGGAAACAGGACCCAGCTTTCACGTTTTTGTGATCCTATGTCTAGCACGTACTTCCAAAGTCTGTAATGTTTATCCCTAGGGTTGAACTATATCAGTCCCCAGAGGTGATTCAAAACAGGGCTGTCTTGGTAAGGAGCTACAGGTTATTCCAAAATTTGACAAAAAGAGCATCATATTTTAGCCACAGTCTTCAAAATAATAATCAGTTTTACAAAATAACTTTTCCCTTTTGAAGGCTGAATTTTCTTGGCCAGAGTTGTACACTAAAACAAGAGCCTAAGGTGCCTTTCTTGGCTCTGCCATTGGCTCACTCTTCACCTTTTAACAAGCCATTTAATTTCTCTGTGCTTTCATCTTCTCCATCTGTGAATTCCAAATATTAACTATTTATGGTATTTACTTGCTAAGTAACAAGCAAAAGTGGTCTAAAGATTGTGGTTTAAAGTTCCTCTTGTGAAAAAAAAAAAAAAAAAGACCTGGCATTCAAATTAGTCACAACAGAGCCACAGCAGCAGGAGTAGCGACAGCAGCAGCTTGGATGAGATTCTCACAGCCCCAAAAAGATTTGCTGTCAAAGATGAAATTTCTCACAAAAATAAAAAAATAAAGTAGCGTGGCTCCTCTCCTGACAGTGTCCTGTGAGAAGACCACCTGGATGAGGAAACACAGAGCCCAAGTCCTTGCTTTATTTGATCCAAACTTCAGTGGCTGATATCTCAAACCATTATTACTATGGAGTAACTTTCTCCACAGAAGTTTGCAAAAAATCCTTTTGTTCTCTGCAATACGGAATAAAATCAAAAGATTTTCTGCTATTTTATATGCATGCTTTTATCAAATCCTCTGTGTTTTCTTTTTTTAGCTTCAAGTTCACTTAACTCCCAACCACAGCTGCAGAATGGCACATGTCCTTTACAAAGAGTTTCTAATGCACCAGGCTTTCAGCTAGAGAATTACAGAGGTAAAAAATAGGCAAATACTATAAAAGAAATCAGGAGTCAAATTCAAAAACACAGAAGCCAAGCCATAAACAAAAACAGAGCCAGATACCACAAAGCCAAAAGGAATCCAAACAACATCCTTCAAAATGTTCCCGTGTTTATGAATTTGAAAGGTGTGAAATAGCTGAAACTGAAATCTGAATAACATTAAACAGAACTAACTCTAAAAGCAACATCTTAATTTACCTTTGAGAATAAATACAAATGCTGCAAGATACGATAAGCAGTATTTTTCTTTGTACAGATGTTAGGAGAGCTGCTTAGAGTGTGCCGGGTGACGAACGGGCTGTTGCTGTACCGCAAATCCGGCCATCGCTCCGGCTCCTTAGAGCATTGCCCAGTTTAAACTGAAGCGTTTCCGTGCTATCGGCCACAACTAGGGAGAGTTTATTTTAGCACGGCTATTAAAAGAAGAAATGTGAATGGTAGTTTCTTGGCTCCCTTTTTTACAGACAAAAAGTAGGTGGTTTTAAACCACTCAAAGCCTAGCTCGCCCCTTTATGGGCAGTGGAGGATGGCGGTCATCTCATCCAAAAGACTTTTGAAATTGGTCCCACGGCTTATTCAGTAACGGGGCCCGTTTCTCTTTGGTGTCATTGAGGAGATCCTGGGCTGGCAAGGTTGAAGACCATCGCCAGGCTGCCGCAGCCGCGTGAGCGGAGTCCCCCTCGCACAGCCACCTCCCCCGGAGCCGCGCTTGGGAAACGCTCTGCTCCTGGCAAGCGCCGGCAGCTACAGCGAAATGCCGGAGGAAGCGAGAATGCCCTGGCTGACTACTTTGCTTAAGCAGTGGAAAGCCAGGCTGGCTTTCGCTGTCAGGAGCGGTAGTGGGGAAGGGGAAGCCCACCCCACCATTCGCAGCCCCCCCTCCCGTGGCTCTGGGGGCAGGGGGGATCGAGCAGAGGTGCGCACACCCTCAGTCCTGCTTACGCCACTCTAATCCTTGAGTTTTGTCTTCGTTAAACAGGGAAACAAGAGCATTTGTATCTTACGCATGGAAGCTGGACTAGGATAATTGAATTCAAAGGGAATTACATTGCAGTAGGCTTACACTTATAGATAACAATTACTCATACACAAATATTCTGTATTTGCATATTATATATGGAATACATATGGATTTTTTTTTCCAAGCAAATTGTTTATTTGACGAAGAAAATTGGTTCTAAGTTGATCAAATCTATTCACAATTTTTTGCCAAGTGCAGTGAAGAGTTTTGGCCAAAAAAGGTGGAGGCTTTTTCTTTTTATGTTACAATACTTCATTTCAGCTTATTTCAAAACAAAATGTTTTGTTTCAAAACAGTGATTTGAGATCAAAGTTGCCTAAGTTGAATACAAAAATACAATAAAAACAAAATGAAATTAACAGACTCTAAACTCAAGCATTTTTTTGGAGGCTGAATGGAAAGGTTCATTTGACTTCAGATAAAGTTCTGGGAGGGGGGGTTGGCTTTTCAGATCAAAAAAGAAAGAAATATCCATTAACTATTCACTCAGCCTTAATTTGGAGTTTTGGTTCAGCTGGTTTTTGACAAAGTAGTCAGCTGCAGAGTAAAATCCAAACTGGAAATTCTCCATGCTTTGGGGAGTAGGAGGAGAGAAGACAGGAGGAAACAAGGGGGAGAGAGGGTGCTGGAAAAAACGAAAAATGACAAAGAGTAAAAGCCAAAAATAACCAGTCTGATTTAAAGGAGAAACATGTCAGCACAGAATTTCCTTACGTGGATAGTAAAAATCACTGATAAAACTTACATTATCAAACACAGAATTTCAAACACAAAAGCATCATGCAGTGCTTGAAAACTTCATGGGAGGGAATGATTTTTAATTAAAGACAAATTTAATGAATTAAGTATATCTACGGTGTGAAAAAAACATTTTGGAAAAATAATTTTCAAAGAGGTAGAGGTAATTAATACCATAGTAAAAAACACTTCCATGTTTTTACCTGTTCTAAACTAATACAGACAAGAAAAACAAGTCATATTCAAGCTTTTTGAAAGGATTTTTAATTAGCCCAATAATAATAATAAATGATTTCCTTTTAAAGGTATTTCTCTGTTCTATCTCTGGTTTTAGGAACTGTTTTTTTCTGGTCCAGCAGCTGCATTCCCTATCACACTTTGTCACATCATCAGTCATACAGCTACTGAAGTCAACTCCCCCTCAGCAGAAAGGGACACTTGTGAGTTTATATTACTGCCATTTATGGCAGTAATTTATTGATTTTATATTACTGCCATTTTTTTGGCAGTAAATTTCTTAACAAATAATCCCATATTCTCCTGTATACAGTGCACAAACTGGCTAATAAAATGCTTTCTACTTCGGGATTTGTGGAATGCCTCCATCTTCAGTCAAACGTGTAGACAAAAGTATCTTGTAAAATGTACTGGAAAGTTCATAAGTTTCAGGGTTTGCAGGGAACACTCCACCTGGTGAGAAAAGCAAATTTAAAATAAAAAATAAAGTTCTCCAAGTTCACCAGGATCACGAGCCAAGGAAAACCTTAATTAGAGTCAATGGAGAAAATTGAGCAGTTAAGAGCTGCCCTTTTGGGGCTAGCAGCACTCAAAGAAATCAAATTATGAAATAATGAGTTATTTGTGGTTCTGAGGTTTGCATTGTGAATATGTTAGTCCATGCTGTATGCCAGCCTCCTGTCCCTGAACTTTTTATCTGGAGACGCTTGAAATAAAGCATAGCACAAAGCTGTAGAGCTCCTTGCTGATCTTTCTTGCCATAATTTGGGGCCACTTCTTACCTGCACTTCAGCCTTTTAATAATCCTTTGGCAGTGCAAACAGACTCTGAGTGGGTACAATGAGCTTTCTAAGCGTGAATGATGATGAGAATCACATCTTGCCCATGTGACAAATAGCCCTCCTTTATTTTTTTCACCGCCCTTCATACATAAGCTCAGTAGCCTCTTAAGCAAGTGTTGAATTTTGCCCTCACACTTTCTCACTGTCTTGGAGTCATCTTACCATTTTTTAGGACAGAATGAATAGTGAGAAAAAATCATTTTTCTGACTTCTAAACCTAATTTGTGCATATGCTCCTGTTTCGTTTAGTTTTCTCCTAAGTACATGCGGAAGCAAACTCTGGATCTTACAGTGGAGAGTCATTTAAATGCTGAAAGAAATGCAGTTTATAATCACATAAGCTACTTTATAGTGTGTAAAAGTCCTAGGTCAGCCAAAGGAGAAGCAACATGGCTTAGGAGGCAGTCTCATCAAATTAGATTAATGCAATTCCTAGAGAAATAATGACAGTAATTGAGGATGGAAGGGAAATAATTTCTGTATTATTCCTGGAGAAATAATAACAGTAATCAAGGATGGAAGGACAAGAAGGGCGGGGATTCACCTCACCAAACCTCATGTCTAAAAGCTGCCAAATCTAATATCTTCACTCCAGTACGTGAGTCCGCTGCAAAAACCTGGAGGTTTTGCCCACGTTACGAAGAACTGAGAGCAAGGTACTGTCAGGAGCAGCAGGGAGCCCTGAAGACAAGAAAAGCTTTGACCTGAGGTAGGGACGAGAAGGAAGCAGTTAATGAGACTTAAAGAGAAAACAGGGTTATACAAAAAGATAAGTTTTAATTAATGTGGTAGGAATATTTCAGATCTACTGAAAGGGACACTTATAACGTGGTAAATATAGGAGTTTCGAGTTTCATACATTTAAAAATGGAGGGTAAAATGCTGCTCTATTTTCCTCACAGTGCTTAAATGAAATGAGTAGCTGCAGCTTTGAGTCAGCACAGCAGATATCAAACTTCTGGTCAATGAGATTACTGAAAATCTGAAATTAAGAATGTTCCCAAGTACCACACAAAACCAGGGCCTCAACATAAGCAAACATTTCTGAAGAAAGGTAAAAGTTCCTGCAAAAAGCCCCGCAGCATCAGAAATGGAAGGAAAAGCCACGAAAGCACCTGCCCTTTGGCGCAACCAAATTTATTGCAGAGGCCAAGCAAAGGCAGAGAGTTTCATGTTCTTCTCCCCTAACTATTCCAGTGCTTCAAATTACGGTGTTATTTTCTTGCTCTATCAGCATCATCAGGACAAAAAATATCATTAGATCATGTAAACCCAGCGTATGTCAGGAGTGACCTTCTCCAAATATGAGTAAGCTGAGGAGAGAAGGGAGTTTTCTTCTCTCTCTATCGGTTGCTCCAGCGAGCCGTTTGCTGCAGGTCTGAGCTCCAGCGCCTGCCCGCGTGGCAGACACTGAGGGCTTGTGGCTGTCCGGTGGCGGCGGGTTACTGAGCATTCCTCGATGCAGCCCGGGAGTTTGGTTTGTTACCTTGGGGAATTCAGCCGTGCCAGTAAATTGCAGTTTAAGGATGCCTGCCATTTAATTCAAAAAGAAGTCACTCATGCGATATAAATCTCTTTCTCCAATGAAGTATATTTTCTAAATAATTCTCTTTTTTCACCCCAGTCATTAGGAATAGAGTGTAGCCGTTTGCTAGTTGAGTCCTAATCTCTTTAGCTATTGGAATCTGTATTTTTCAACTATTCATCTACATTCAAGATCAGTTCACACGTATATCATCTGACAAGCACACCATGTTAACAACACACAGACTATCCACCTACCTGAATATAAGGACATTCACCAAGATTTAATTTTTCGCATCTTCAACTGAAGTGGGACCTGAAATAAATGATGTAATTTCAAAAGCCCCTATATTAAAGAAGTAGGATTTTTTTTTGTTTTCTGATTTTCTTTTTCTTTTTTTCCTGTGTGAGAAGAAATGCTAATATAAATCAAAATAGAGGCTCTTTTATCTTTGATTTTTCTTCACGATGTGCAGATGTCCAGTAAGCAAAATACAGAGGAAGTAAAAACCTACCAAAAGCATATGAACATCAATAAATGTTACTCAAACTGTGGTCTGTGAGCCACTTGTGGTCCAAACTGCCTCAGATGTTTGTCTGCAAAATGACTGCAAACAAATTAGAACAGAATGAAAACAAAAGTTATACACACAAAAGCAAACAAACAAAAAGGGGTGGAAAATAAAGGTAATAAATTAACATTGAAAGGCTTAACATAATTTATATTTCATTGTAAATAAAAAAACATTCCAGCACAGCATGAGTAAATACAATGGCCACTTTACTGAAGAGGCGAAGGAGAAAGGCTTAGAAAAGCAAGAAACGCTCTGAAACTAAAAAAAAAATAACACAGAGCTGCCGATTTCTAGCAAAGTCATATCGCTCCATCCCTGGAAAAGTGAAGAGCAGCTATCCTTCAGGCAAGAGACTTCAACAGGCCAACTCTGAATCCTTCCCTGGGTGCCTCCAAGCACACGAACTGGAGGCACGATTCTTCTGGGAACTGCGGTCTCGTATCCTCCTTCCCTCAAAGCCGGTGTGTGGCTCCAGCTGCCTGTGCCGGCGTTGCCCTGGGGCAGCGTGTGGGGCGGCGGTGACTCCCTGCGCTCTGCCCAGGGCATGGCGAGGGGCTCCAGCATCATCCCGGGGCTGCGGGTACCCTGAGCTCCACTGCACGGTCCTCGGGTGTTTTCCTCTGCGTGCCTTCCTCTGTGCTCCTCAGATGAGCAGCATGTAAGGAGGAGAACTCTTTCTCACTAATAATAGCTTAAATCGTCCTTGTGGGAGTAGAGCAGCCCCATTAACTCCAGCGTAACAGAATAGGGCAATGCAGGGTCAAGCTCAAAAACAGAAAAACTTTTTAATATCTCATTTAGTTTTTCCTTTTTTGTTGTGCTTGCTCTCTTTGGACAGTGGAAAATGGACTTTATTTGTGTTTCTAACCCGCTTCTACCCAGTTTCACCCAGCTCTCATGAGGGAACCCGTGGTCGCAAAACCAGAAATGGAATATTTCAAGGCCATGTCAGCAAGTGTAAGCAACTATAATCCATTTATCTGTAAGAGTTTTCCTTCAGAATAATCTCGTTCTTCTGTAGTCTGTAATCAATCACAGTCACAAATCTTTTACTTAATGTAGATTTATTTTTTTTTTCTGAGAAAAGGAATCCGAGGTTTTATTGTTTTGAATAATTGCAGGTGGTGAGAATGCTAAGAGGTGAGAAAGATTGGGAAATTCTTGTTTTCTGAGATACACTTCTATAAATGCCTGTCATAGTTTGGAACAGGAAAAGAGTGAGTATAAAGGAAAAGCAAGTAGAGAAAAAGCAGATTCGGTATGAGTTCTCTCTAAATTTTTACTGTCAACAGCCATATGTTTGGAAAAGCATCTGGATCAGGAAAATTACAAAGTGTGTGTGTTGTTGCATGCCATTTTGTTCTGTGAATGAAGGAGAGCATGCATGTAACAGTTGAAATTTGGGTTAAAAGAACAGAATATCTTTATTTTTTAAGTACTTTCTCCTCTTCCTACACAGACATTTTTGGCAATGCACCTTCTGAAAAACTTGGCACGAAATATTTCAATCCCCTCCCACAATCCTGAGACTAAAAATATTTAAAACAACTTTCTGCAGTATGAAAATACCCAAAGATCACCCCTTGGAAGTCAAGAAGTTGTACGTGTCACTTGGTTCCTGGGGGCAGAGACTGCTCCATGCACACAGATGCATTCGATTGCTTTCTTATTGTCTGAAAACTTATTTTAAGCAAATGTCTAGGAGTCGTTATGATAGCCACAGTGAAGAATAAAAAAGAATGATGCATAGTGAATGAAAACAGCATATTTAGGGTTAATAAAGAAAGACGTGTTTCGCTACTTATCTGTTTCTCAAGCAGGGTTGTGTTGTACTAATAAATGCGGGAATAAACAAGGGTGATGGAGTTAAATGCTGTAAAAAAAAAAAAAAAGGCTGATGGTAGGACTTGTCCCAGCAACTCAGCACTTTGATAACTCAGCTTTTGTAATCCATGAGCTCTAACAGCGGCTACGGGATTTAGGTGCAGAGCATGCAAATACTGACACATGTGCTTAACCTAAAGCCTTGTAAGCCAGAGGTCTCAGGCGTGCCAGGTTTTACAGCCTCTGCCTCCACTTCGTGATGACCAGTGCTGTTCCACCGAGTGATCCAAATTAACCACTTGCTCTAGTTATGAATGAAACAGACTCCTGCCTCTGTGCTCTAGGGTAGGATTCAGGTTATTATTAAATCTGTCTTCAACTCTCCTTTTTAGAAATCTGGGTGCTTCAAAGCCCCCAGTGAACACAAGCTCTGTGCTGAAGCCAGCAGGCACTTCAGCATACCCACATTTTAAAAATGTCTTAATGAAGAGGTTCTACAAACCCAGACATGAAGGTAAGGTTGTTATTAAAACAGCCTTTACTGGGCGGCCATGCTCCTCAGAATATTTGTGCCAATATTTGCCGCAAATCCTATCATAGCCACAAGGGATGGTCTAATGCTACTCTACCCTTCTCTCCAGTGCACAAAGGGCAAAGGTATTGCCACCTCCGAGCGTTCCCCTTCTGTGAGATGTGTCTAAGACATCAACGGAAATGTGTGTGTCACTTTTCTCCATCTTGCAGCTATGACACTATAAAACACTCTGAGAAGCGTTGAGTTTTCTTTTCACTCAGCAACTGTTATCTGAGATGGGAATCGGCAGAGATCAAGTTCAAATCATGAGAGAAAACAAAACCAGAGCAAAAAAAGCCAGCATGCTTAACTGAGTGATAACATGTCCTCAAAATATGTTTTGTATTCAAAAAGTCTAAATAATGTATCCATTATGGCAAGAAGTCTCACAAAACACTGAAGTTCAACATTTCCATTATTTGACTCACATCTTGGAGAAAGACAACTTGAAGTAGGGGTTGCAAAAGAACTTACGCCATAAACATTATTTTGGCCATAAAAACAAAGAACAAAGGAAGAAGCAGGGCTGCAGTGAAGAGAAGGCGATATTAAAAATAATCTAGGGATGCTCTCAAATTAAATTAATCCTTTGGGACTGAGGATGTAAGGCAGAAGAGCTGAAGAGAACTGAGGGGATACAAACAGAAACGATCACATCCAAACAAAGTTAAAATGTAGGGAGCATGAATCAACACTGACATCCGTCTCAGAATAGTGAAAGAACTCATATATGAAACTAAAAATCCTGTGGCAAGGATTTTTAACAATATATGACATTTGGCAGGGGCAGTTAGGTGCTTACATTCTCCTCGTTGACCAGTATTGAAGAAAGAGGAAAACCTGGCTAGACCTATCAGCTGGAGATCAAGAGGGGTGGAGAACAGTAGGACAAAGTTTAAAGGACAAAATAATTAAATTCTTGGAGACACCCAAAGAGTGGTATAAAATGCAATATGGCTTTAGTTAGGGTGATCATATCAGTCTAATCTGATAACATTATTTGGTAAAATTGCCACATTTTGCAGACAAGAAGAATTCAGCCTCAGTCAAGTACTTTACACTATACCACTGAAGTTATTAGTTCATCTGGAGAAGGGGGGGATTAATACTGAAGAAGTGTGGTATGCATAAAGGACTGGCAGAAAGAGAAATGAGGTCAGATTGCTCTCAAAGAGGAGGTGTTGGGCTGGCGAGAGACTGCTATTTGAATTCCTCAAGGACTTGCCTCTGCACCAGTCATCAGTATTTCCATCAGCACAGAGGGAGTTCGGAACATCACGGCGGCAGAATGGAGAGTTGGAGCAATAGAAGTGGGGTAAATTTCAACAATGTAAATGAAAGCCTATATGCATGCCAATTATTAACAGGAATCTCTGCATAAACTGAAAGATACCTACAGGCAAAGAGATATATTTGGGTTCATTAACTGATCATATTAGGACCATGGCAATTGCCAACATGAAAATGCAGATGTCATGTTGACCGTTATGATCCTGACCATGTTAGTGGTCCATAAATGTATCAGGGAAAAAAACATTAATAAAAGAGAGAAAAGGAACAAAAATAAATGTGTACAAAGTAGCTACAGAGAAAGGTAGGTGGGAAAGGAGATTCCCTGTGATTAAGAGGGTGAGATTCTGGAACAGCTGTCTGGTAGTAGTAGTGGGGGCAAAAACACTAGCTTATTTTCAGACAGGACTCGATCAGTTTGTGAGTGAGATTATATTGTAAGTACGACAGAGATTGAAGAGGACCAAATGTAGTGATCCTTCCATCAGTGTGTTTCTAGCTGCAGGCTCTCTTCCAGCTTCGCACTGGCGAGCTGGGAGGTTGGGAAGTTTGCCTTAATCATAGGAGTAGCTCTACTGAAGGGAGAGAGAGGAAGAAAACTGAACAGTTCTGAACCTTTTCCAAGGCTTTGGAGACATTAAAATAGAAACCCAGGAATTCATCCAAGGTTTTATGTGACCTAGTTCAGCAGTTATGGTTCCCTCCCCCGGCACACACATCTTAAAAAAGACATAGTAGAACTGAAAAAAAGTAGAGGGGAGCAACAGGGCTGATCAAAGGTATGGAACAACTTCCAGGTGAAGAACAATTAACTGCGTTAGGACTCTTTAGCCTCTAGAGAGATACCTGAGGACAGATACATTACAGAGATCTACAAAATCATGCACAGGGCGGAGTGGCTGCACAGGGAACGTCTATTCTTAGTCTCCACGACCGGAACCAGAAGATGTCAAATGAACCATCCGGCGGTAGTTTTGAAAAGCACGAGATGGGTACTGTGGAGCTCCCTGCTGCAGGGTGATGTGGATATGACAGGGCAAATCCTTTAAATGGAAAGTTATCGCATCTGGCTAAGTTGCTGAAGCATAAATTGGTGCAGGATGTGAAAGTATTTCTGGGAAGAAGTGTTATACTCTCCACTACTGACTTCTACTTGCCTCTCCCAGAGGCAAGATGCTGGGGTTAGATGGGCTTTTGGTCTGATTTGACACAACTGAACAGTTCTGGACCATTCAGTACTTAAAAAGCATGCCATGGACAGAACAGAGATCACGTTCAGGATCAACCCTGTGTGCTGGGGCAGTCGGCAAGCACAGTCCTGGCATGATCACACAGGATGGAGATCTTGGGCCACACCTGCCTGAATACACCCCACACATTACCTCAGGGCCAAGCGTGCCCAGGCCAACTGGCTGTGTAGACAGAGGGCAAGCAGGAGCTGTCAAATACAGTGTTTTTTGAGCAATATAGCCGCAGCTGCCGAACGCTAGATACATTCAACAGCTCTTGGCAAATTGTGCTGTTGGAGCACAGCTGAGAACATTTGGAGCGCATCTGCAGGAACATTTGCTGAAACGCTTACACCTGGGTCCTACTGTGTTTGTAACAGTGACCCCATAAAAAGGCTGTGGGCTTTGGCTTCGGTAGCTCGTCCATATAAGGATAGTTGAAGCTTGTGGGGTATCCATGACTTCAGATTTACTCAATTAACAGGGGGGAGTATGCTGAGATTTATGCTACTTTCTTACCATCCTTGTTGATCTCAATGGAGTTAAACAGAACTGAAGTAAGGTAGCATTAAGCCAGATATTAAGGTTATGCTAATTGTCAGCATTAATCAACGTAACTTCCTCTCCCAATCTTCCATCCTTGCTTTGCTCCCCCTCACGTGATTTGCTTTACTACACGATCTTTCAGGGCATTATCTGAGGTTGTGAACAACAGGCAAGAGAAAAAGAGGTCTCTCAGACCACACTACGGTGCCAGGAGCGCTTCCAAATTCCTAGGTAAGGTACACAAGCTGGCCACAGCCCAGTTTCATATGTGAGTGAGACTGTGCACATGTCAGGCTTCCCCACGCCTCGGCTTTTGCCAAGCACCACCCCAACACGCTCTCCAAACCAAAGCTCTCCCCACCCTGCCTGTGCCCCCCTCCCAGGCGGTACCCAGGGGTGCAGCCAGAGCCAAAACACCAAAGCTTTAGCAACCTGATGCCTGTATGCTTTAAAGCTGCTTAACTTTAAACGTCCAAATAGCTCAGCTAAAGCTATGACTTACTCACATGTTTAAAGTTAAGCACGTGCTTAATTAATTTGCTGGCTAGGGGCCTAAAAGCACAGTAGCTGTTACCTAAATGCCTTACCTACTGCTGTTCTGCGAATTCCCTGCTCTTTTTTGTGGTCTGGGTCTTCTTTTCCCCCATGCACGAAACCAAAACATCCACCCCTGCAGCCAAGGTAACCCAGGCTGCCATAACTATTCTAACAGCTTCCAAGGAGCTGGCTACCAGGAGGGCATTTAACCATGCGTGACCTACCACTGTCCCTGGACTGGGACATCCGATGGCTCTCTTTATTGCTGTAGAAATCATAAATTTCACTGACACATCTCCTGATTCCTACGCTTGACTGGGAGCACTTCTCAATTAATGCTAAAGTTCGTTTCGCGGATTTTCCCATCTTCTTTTTCTTTTAATGGGCTGCTTTGCTGCAGCAAGAGGTTCATCGCCTTGTGAGAGCCACTCTCTCCAACAAGGCAAAAGAGTTCCCTCTAGCCACCAGTTTTTGTAACAGCACCTAAGCTGCTTCCACGCAGCACTTTCCTTTAAATGTGGGTTTATGTTTATGTAGCAGTAAAACTGTAATCTGAACATCAGTGACAAGTCTACTGAATAGTTATTAAGCTTCTAAATTATTATATTAGTTTTTCAGTGGGAAGGAAAAACAAATGTATCTGGGGGCAGAGAGAATGCCAACCTGAGAGAAAAAATATCAGCCGTAATAATAAACTGAAAATGTTTGGAATAATTTAAGATAAAATGCTCATTCAAAAATATTTTCCAGTTTTTGGGGAAAAGCCAATACAGCCAAATAGGTCTGGGAAAAAATATCCTGTGATCAGAACAAGAAATAATTAGCTTGTAACAGAATTCAAAGAATCCTCACTTTGGTTCCCCAAATAGACTCAGGAACTGAAAATATTTTTATTTCATTTCTATTTTTTTTATATGTATCCCAAGGTACTAACTTCTAGTGTTAAGTCTTGCTTAAAATCACCCTTCTCAGGCTTATTCAGTGATCAATGCACTCTTTAGTCCACTTTGAGTGTTAGGAACAAACTAGAAAAAGCAGATCAACATTCCATGTAAAAATGATGCTGAAATATGTATGGGTTTTGCCAAACCAAGATGGCTATGAAAAATGTCTATCAAGTGGTTACAGCAGACATGGTGTAGACACCTCACAAACAAACCAGTGACCATGTTCAAACACCACTCAGCTGAAGACTCTATCCATAAACCGCTATCCAAGAATATTGAGGAAATGAGGGTGGAATAAGTGATATCAATATGGCAGTGTGGGAGGTAGAACAGAGGAAAAAAATCAATTTAATTTAATATTGAAACAATAATACCAAAGTGAAGTGAAAACTAGAATAATATACAAAAGTGAAGTAACTGATCATGAAAAATATCACTGTGAGAGCCTGAGAAAAGACTAGAGAGAGGAAAGACAGAAACGATTGCTGTAATGAGGACAGAAAAGCACAAGAAAAATCAAATCTGACATTAATTGTAGGATTGCATAGGACTTATTGTAACTATGGAAAGATATACTGTGCTGTGGGTTGCATATTGCTTTCAATATTTGCCTGATGTTTTTGAAAGTTAACTACTATTTTATTATATCATATGATTAAACCAAAGAAGTGAATGTGAAAGGAAAATTAACTCTCAGGACAGTGGAAAATGTGCATCAGTATTTGTCATCATATTGGTCTAATATTCATTTTCCATAGGAACTAGATTGTCATTAAAGAATAACAAAAATTCCACATCAGCTTTTAATCTCTGCTAGAAACTCCATGCTTCTCAGAGATGCATTGAAGCTCTCTATCAGTCCTCCTGTTGGGGTCCAACGCTCTCCTCATATTCTGATGTCCAGCTCGTGAGGCCCTGGCAACTCTAACAGAGACCATATATTTGATGTTTTTTCTTTTTCTTTTTTTTTTTTTAGAAGTTGGGGTTTATTTAACAGTGATTTTGTTAGTCAAAGGGGGAATTGACACAGAAAGTGCTGAGCAGTGGTACACCATCCCCACCGGTTGCTCCGCTGCCCAGTCCCTTAGTAAAAATGGGGGAGAAATCCCTTCTCCTGCCGGTGAGATCCAGACAGTTTTGGGGTGGGACGTGGCAGGAGTATGTTTAACTGTGCACAACAGGTCCGCACAGCCACTATACGTTACTGTATCTACTGGCAAAGAGACCAGGAATGGTAAGTATTACCTGAATTATATTAAGATCGTCTTTGTCAACGCTCACAAAATCTGTTTCCCTGATGAGGAAAACCCTAAACTGATAATTGCTGGATGCTAGGATGGTACACCCACTGCAGGATCATGTTTTATTTGATTTCTTTCAACGTATGGGGCTGTCTCAATCTTCAGGCTTGCCTAATAAGGCAGTTTTTATACTCTTAAGCTTTTTGAACATATTTGTTCAACCGGCACAAGTATTTTCCACTGAGGAGTAAACAACTTGCCTTAAAATGAAATTTTATGTATCAGTCATGTTAATACAACCATGTCCTTCGGAAACAACCAGATAACCAATCACAGGTAACTGACTTCGCTCAAAGATGTATTTCCTAGAAATGGCCGAGGAGCCGATGATAAATTTTCAACTATTTATAAAAAGCAGTTTTTTAAAAGCTGATAAATATGGGCACATTGTGAGAAATACAAAATGATCATGAAAATAAGCCATTCATTTAATGCAAACTATTTATATATCACTGATTGTTATTAAAATGTATATCGGGTCTAGCAGTGGAGTTAATACCACTGTCTTCTCAACAAAACAGTTGGCAGATGTAAACTAAATATTCACTAAATCTTGTAGCACAGGTTTTCTACTAAATGAAAGACTAGCTCTGCTTCATCCATGATGTGGATTTCTTTTTGGAGGACTTTCCTTGTTGGAAATACATAGCAGACCATTCATTTTGTGAGAATTGGCAAAATTGGGGCAGAAGGCTGATAGAATGACAGCAAAATTAAACGAGAGGAAAGTAGTTCATGTGAGAATATACCTGGCTTGTCTATTTGAACCAACAATCGATCTACAAATGCAATTTGATTTGAGTATAGACCTTTTCTGAGACGTTTATTTCAAATGTTTTCATAAAATGCATTTTAAACACATTGTATAGGTTGCAATTTAAGTCACATCAATGTTTCATAATAAGAAAGGAAAAACACAAAATGAAAATGCAGGAAGTTAAATTGCTAAAATTAAATAGAAGTTGTTTAAATCTGTTTGACAAACTATTTTCATACCTATTATTCCTATCACAATAACATCACTCAAGCATCCTAAATACTGGATCAAGATTCAGCTGACATCTATAACATGAAAATGTAGCTAAAATTAGGCCTTTTTAGATATTAGGTCTTTGATATGCTTATACCCTAGTCTCTGGCCAGGACAGAAGCATGTCCTTTGAAGCCTACCACAGAGCTGGTCTCACTGCTGGAACACTTAACTTTTATGACCTTTACCACTAAAATTGGACAAGACTGCTGGTCTAGTTCGCAAAAGACAGCTCCAGTGTTCATTACTTTATGAAGTGGAAAACAAACGATACCTTCAGATGAGCAGCAAAGTTTCAGTCATAGCAGATTCCAATAAATACCTCCCCCTTTCATGTGCAAGGTTCAAAGCTTTGCAAGTCTGGAAAGCTCGATAGAGGACAGAGAGTTAGCCAGATTCAATTCATTAGGACACATCTTAACTGGCGGCTTGTAAAATAAGCCTTCTCCCCCACCTCTTCCACCTCCTTCAAAAAACATAATGCAACCCCGGCAGAAAGCTGATAACTTAACCACGCAAAAGAAAGTCTGAAATCTGCAGACAAGGATTTTACTATGTGCTGAGCGCGGGAAGTGGAAAGAAAATAACATAGCATTGTCCCCTACACACAGAACTTCAGGGAGAAATCATCCAGCAGAGTAGGAAATGTATTCATGATGTCCAGATTATCGCTGAAGCAGGGATAGACGGTGGTTTGTCCATCATGGAATTTCTTGTAAAGAGCTATACTATATAGAAAGGAAGCATTCCTTATTAAATATAGCTGTCTACATCTATCCTCCCTCAAAACACGCACTCCTGAGATAGTATTTGTTTTGCATTTTGGAGTATTTAAAAACAAAGCCCGAATTTTAACCTACAGACTTGCATCAGCTAACTGGAGTTAGTGGCGCTCTTCCAGAGCTGTTAAGTGACAGTTAAGTGATATAAATCAATTTGTCTGAAATAAATGCTGTCTTAGGCAAAACCCCCCTCTGAACATGTGGCAGGGGAATGCCCAGAAAAGATTTGTGCAGGGCTTTGGTGTTCCTTCAATCATTCTTCTTGACTAAAAACAATCCAAAATAAGGTGTCAGGCACCGCAGCAGCAAAGTTATTCTCATTAATTGTTATGTACACACATGCATACACTATTTGTTGTGCAATATGTATTGATGACTGTGTGAATAAATGTATATTAGACACAACATAAAATTCTCTGTCAGTGAATATCACGCTGCTAGTTTTAGCACAACATTTACAGTTGCAGATTTACTGGGTTTTACCATGATTAGAACAGTTTCTTCACTGTACAGTTTACTAGTAAATATTTCTACTAGTGATCAGCTCCCTTTCTCAGAGGTTTCCCCATAGTGATTGCTACAGTCAGAGGAATAAATCTTATGATTCTTATCATTGTTATGCTACAGGAACAAGGGAATGAATACTTTTACTGTTTCTCTAACTGTACAAATAGAGACTGCCAACCTTTTGAAAGACACTTCTGCCTCTGTCCTGTCATTTTGTGATTTAATTTTACGTGAGAATTTGCTTTAATTTTATAAAACCTTTCTGTTGTTTTCTTTTGTTCCAGTGTCCCATTACAGTCTGGAAGTGCCTCTCTAGAAGTGATTTACTCTTCCAGTAGCTATATATTTCTTTGGAATAATGACTTAGTACCTAGAGTAAACTTTAGGATTGGACCTGCCTTGATAAAACCATGCATTACGAAAGATGAGCACTTTGGTTCTTCATAATATCAAAACCACATTTGCTTGCCATTCCCCTAATCCAGCAGAACTTGAAACAAGAGAGATTCGGTGGTGGTGAAGCAGAACAGCTCCTACTTCTCCATGCAAAATTTATGCAAACCTGTCCAGGGCAGGACTGGGGATGTCTGAGGCTGAAGAAATGGATGGTATGTTCTAAACTCAACCCAAGGACTGTGACAGGGTGGGAAGAGTGATCCATTTCACCTCCCTGAAATGGGCTTTGTATGTTTAAACACCAGTATCACCTGAAAAACATGTATAGGGTAGCCTGAGGGGAAGGACAAGTGGAGAGAGGGAGAATTCGATCCTCTTGGTTTTTCCCAGGTATTCTCACTTTGCATTTGAAGTAGAACTGCTCCTTGCCCTGAACCACACCGTGAGGAAAAGGGTGGAGAAAAAAGTCCAGAAAATATCAATTCCCTCTAATGATATTGATTCCCTGATTCTAAAATTCTTACTCAGGTCCAGATCCTGTTAACAGGATCTGCACCTGAGTAAGAACGGAGTAACTCAGCTGCTTCCAGGAGCTGGTTGACTATGCGAGTATTCCCATTGCACCGTTTTCCATGTGTAACAGTTAGTCCTGTATGCCTTTGTCAGAACCTGAAACTAAAGCTGCGAGAAACAAACAGAAAAGGGTGTTTTATTCTATGGAATGCCCCAGAATTACTCTCAAAAGACATGTTTTTTGGCTGTTAGGGTGGCTGCCCATCTGGTTATACTTTTCAAGAAAAATGATGATTGAATATTCCTTCTTATGTGAAACAGAATTGCTAATTCAGAAATATCAAAGTGATCTGGTTTTTGTTCTGTCACAGCCTGGTGTTCAGGTTAGTCTATTAAACTACTCCAGCACTTTATTTCACCTACTCCAACTCTGCTATTCTTTAGCCAGGCTTTTCATACACCAGTCCTGACTTGCACTCCTTGCACTTCCCTCAGATGGCTGTAGCGCAACAATCCACTTAGCATCTAATCATTAAACTTTAGGAATAAGCTTTAATGGTCTTGTCCTGCAGAAAGTGCACTTACTGAATTTGGACACCGTCAGGACCAAAACTGGCCAAAGCCTCTCCTACCCATGGATCCAGGGATCACTTTTCCTCTGGCTGCTCCGCGCTTCTGGCAGAGCTTCACTTATAGTTTCATCTTTTCCTCTTCTCATCTCTTGTGCTAGGTAATTGCCCAGAGTGATCCTTTTCCTGTTTAGTCCCACTTGTTCACATTCTCCCCATTTTCTAAGAGTTTTGCTCCATCTCACTTTCTGTAATGAACTTTTGGCCCTTTTAATCACATGTATATGAGACCTTATATACCATGTACTAAAAGCAAAGGGAGGAAATTGTACTACAGTCACTAAGTAACATCTTGCTGTGTCAGTGATACTACTTTAAGTAAGATGACTGGATAAAAGTGACTGCTAAAAGTGACTGGGGAACCAGACTTTGCATGTGCATTCTGTAATAGTGTCAGCCATCTGTTTGCCACCTAGACAAAGTCTGGGAAATTCCCGTTGACTCACCATTTAGCATTATCTATCTGCTTTTGGCTGATCATGGATTTACCCCTGAGTTTTACAAATAATCTTGCACCGAGTGCTGATTTTGAACAATGTGGTTTGGATTAAAGGTGCCTGTTCATCATCATCATCATCATTACAGCCTGTGAACCACCTACTCTGATAGGAGTGTTTTTGTGTATTCATTAATTCATGCTTGAGAAGCGCTTTGCGAATGTAAAGCAGTACATAAATGCCGATATATTGTTTTTCTGAGATGTGCTGTTATTGATCATCCTGTTGAGGTTTGTTGCAGCGCTTTCTGGACACTGTACTGACTGTGCTCTCTTCTTGGCAAGTCTGCGGGCAGGGACTTCATAGCCCAAAGGAAGCAGAAGAGAGCTGAGTAATGATGGCACAAACCTTTTGCTGCTTGAACAGAGATCTCGGCAGTCCCTGAAGCCCTTGTCACTCAGAGGACGCACGAAGCCGTGTGTTACTGCAGAGGACAGCCTTTCCTTCCTCCCCGCTCTCCTTAGGGAAAGCCCTGGTGCACCTCCAGCCCACCCTCGCTGCACTTAGCCATCCAGGATCTCAGCAAATGCTTTCCCGTCACGTTTCCTCTCCTCCTGAGTGCAACGGCAAAGCAGGTTTGGCATCTCCTCTTTACAAGCCTCACTGCCCTCACACATACATCACACATATTCAGGTCACAAATTAAGTAGGATTTCTTGGCATCACATACTGCATGACTCAGTCTGGGTGGTCAATGTCTATTTGCGTCTTTAAAGGGGAAAAAAAAACCCCAACAGGTATATTTTCAAACACAGCAGAGTTCACCAGATAAAGGAAACACCTCCTTCTTTTATAACATGTGGGTTTATCAGGCCATTAGGCTGAGTTACCCAGCCAAACCCCAAAACAGGTCCTGAATAGCGGCAGCTCTGAGGAATGCCAGTGTGTGCCTGTGTGTAGCATCTTTCTCCCTATGGGAACAGCCTACCCGTAATCCAGCAAAACGCCTTTAAATCGGGCTAATAGAACCAGACAAACTTTACAGACACTGACATCGAGTCAAAAAGGTTAAGTAATTTATTACAGCACTAGAAACAAAAATAAATGCGTAAAACCCAGCATCAAACTTTTTCTAAAATGTTAGTTTCGTTCCTAGCTGCCCACACTGGTCATTTCCCAGGGTGTCCCTCCCTGTCTCAGGCTGAAGCCAAATTCACGCTGTCAGTGCATGCTACGGAGAACTGCCATGTGGGACATCTGAACCAGCAAACCCGAGGGACTAATTTAAGAAGCAATACCTGTACTGCAGTGTGGAACAGACCTTTTGTCCTGGTTTGACTGCTATTTATACATTAGCTTGTTCATTGAAAGCAAACTTAGAGGAAGGCCGTTTTCACTGTGTTCCTCTCTATTCCTATAATTATAGTTTCATGTAAACCAACCATATTTTAAATATGCTTAAGTCAAGATGTAAAAGAGATACTGATCTCATCTGCAGGAATGAAAGCTGTATTCCACCTAACAACAGAGGCTGTACCTGCAGTGCAAATGGAGGGCGGTGCCTGGAAAGGATTCTGATAACTTCACGTAGCTGTTGCTCTTCTGGAAAATTCAGTATCGTTGGTGGTCTTTAAGGATACGCGACTTCCTCAGCCTAACTGTGGCATATACAGAAGGGATCCTGTTGCCATCCAGACTACTTCAAAATATCTAACTCAAAGATGTGTTGAGAAAAGAATGAAGAATTATTCATGAAAAAATTGTCCTGCCTAACATAACCACGCTGGGCTCAGTCAAACCTACCCCAGCCGTGAATGAGGCCCATTCAGTTAAACATAGGCAGGGTTTGCAGGATTCAGATTCCAAGTTTGACACAATTAATAGTGTTTATAAGTTCAAGAATGTTGCTGTTAGGATGGAACGTATTTAAGACAAGTGATCGTATTTCATAGCACACTTAGAGGGTGAAGAGGCACTTGACATAAGACACTCGTTTTCATAATTCAAATCATTGGGTTGTTTAGGAAGATTTACATTTTCTTCAGCCTTATTCTCCCTTCTTCTACTATTTTCATATACAACATAATTTTTATTTTCTTCCTATTCCAGTGCCTTGGCTTTGGGAGGATCTAAACAAACAGAAAAAAAAAAAATACATTTGGCCTGAGTATAAGCACAACTGAATAGCAGCAAGACTAAAGCATGTTTTTGCATTTAGTGGGTCTGCAGTTGTATCAAACAAGACTGCAGTATAACTGTGAAATTAATATGAATGAATAACAGTGGCTCTGTCTGTTACAGGCATAAATAGGAAGAGAGCAGACTGAGAAAGGTACCTAAAACTAGTATATCTTGAACTAAATCAAATGAAAATAAAGATGCACTGGAAAAATGTATATTTAGGGAACATACAGTTTGGTAAAGGCAAACTCTGCAGTCAAAATAACTGTGGCATTGACTTTTTTTTTTTGCACTCACAACGTTATTTTTTCTCCTCGTGGCTATGCAACCATACGAGGACCACTAGTGAAATATCGGACTGAGTTCTGTTCTCTTTAGAACCAGAAAACATTGACAAAAAAGCAGGCTCTGCTTCAGGAAAGCATCTATATTTAGATTCCCAAGTTCCACTGAAATCCACATGCTTTAACTTTTGCTCATATAGATGTTACCTCAAGTTGGGGGCAAAAAGGACAAACAGTACAATCTGAAGGAGATACCTTTCGATAAAGTGTTCCTATAAATCACGGAAGTGGACACGTAAATCATGAACTTTTGGTTTAGGCTGTAAAAGAGACATAAGAGTTACTTCAATTACAGAGAAGCATATAAATGTGATTGATGGAGTGGGGTAAAGGCAGGAGAAAAGCAAGATCAGTATCAAGACAGCTTCAGAGTACAGGAAACAGTCTGTCCATCATAGCTCCTCGCGCTACGTTTCCATGCCACCTGGTGCTGCTACAAAACTGCTAGAACAAGAAAACACTCCATGAAAGACCAATTAGTTAGATATTTAAAATGTGTACCAGAATAATATCCTGGCCCTGATCAATTAAGCTGGAAGAACTGTTCAGCCTGCAGCCTTTGTGGTATTGTGTTTCTCCTACTCAAAGAGGCGTGAGCACTGGCATACCTTCTGCCCAAGGCCCTCGGGGAGCGCAAGGCAGTTTGGGGATCTTGGGAAAACAGGCTAGTCCCAAATTAACGTGAATGAAAGATCTGAGTTGCAAATAGCTCCTAGCAGATACAAAAATAACTTTGAGGGAGCTGAAGCTGTTGCAGAGCCCTAGACCTGATGTAGAAACGAAGCAGCCTGTATTAGGCAACTAACACGCACTGCAGCCTAACTTTTCAGATGGTGGACCTGACTTGTGCTTTTGTTATTTATCAGCATTTGACAGTGAAGAACAAAAAAATCCAAGCCCCAAACCGACCAACCACCACCAACAAAAAAACCCCACCAGGTCTTCCTTAACAAGGAGTTCCTTTCAGCTGGTTATTAATTAGAGAAGCAAAGGCTGGATCTCTTGGCCCTCTGCTGAGCTGCTCGCAGTGAAAAGTACAAAGTGAGGTCCTGCTGTGTGGGTAAACTGATGACTCACTTTTAATATCAGGTTGAGCCAGGATCTCGGAGGCTGCCAAGTTAACTCTACAGGGATCCCCACTTCAGCCCACTCACATTTCCTAATAACAGCACTGCATTTCAGCAGGCTGCGCTTAAGCGAGGCACTTTGATTTGTAAACAGAGGCCGTCTAGGAAATAATATACCGGTGTGGTTAGCCATATAATGTCGTAAGACAACAAGGTATAATGGCAGCGCTGCTATTAAATGGCCGGAGGATATTGCTCAAATTCGAACGTGGCAGCAATTAATAAGAGATAATTTTTAATGGTATTTTAAAATCCTGCCCATGCCTTCTGCAGTCCCAGGAGAGGTATTACTGCCCCTCTTTGCATCATATAAAGAGGAAAAGACTGCTGGTAAATGTATGCCTACAGAACCACGCGTTTTAAAGGGATTTAATGTATAGGTAGAAGGCTAAAAATATTTTATTCAAAATAGACTGCGTGTTCCTGTGTTTTGACATTAGGGCTTAAACCATTATGCTTGCTGGAATACTTTTATGGGTTCTTTAGACATTTATTTGAAGTCCCCTAGTCTCAGGCTGGTGAAATTTAGGATGTGCAGGAACACACCAGAGCACTGACTCACTGCTGGCAGATTTGCTTCTCATTCTATCCCGACATAAACTACAACTTGTGCCCTGTTGCCACACAGATCAAAAGATGCATGTTTATTGTCTTGGCCACATGACTGAAAATATATCGCTGTGTAAGCTCTGTGTTAGGCTTCCTGCTTCAGGACAAACCTCCTTCTGTTCAGCCGTACAAAGGTTTTCTTAAAAGAGACGTCTGTTTGGTTATAAGATTCCACAGCCAAACTGATTGCAAATCCAGTAATGTATTCTGAAACGTTCAACGACTCTGTGAAAGAGGTTTAACTCCCTACCCACCCCTCTTACCCTCTCTGTCCACTTGGGTAAGGCTTCAACTCTCTTCGTGGCAAGCAGCCTTCAACACGCCGTGCCCTCGGTGCTCTTTCAGGATTATGGTCTTGCGCCTGCCCCATATACACGGGATAATGTGCGGGAGGCATAAGCCCTGTTGGTAGGAAACGAGTACTTTTTCTCTCTCACTAAATCACTTTTGCTTATACTGGGCAGTCACAGAAAGCGAGGAGAAAAGCCTAGCCAAGGGATATTTACAAACCTAAACCCAGGCAAACGAAAGGAAAAATCCCCGGCTGACTGATGCCATTGCACCCGCTCAATCTCCCCCAGCCGAGGTTATGGGGCAGTAATCACAGACCACACTCTCAGCCCACTTTTCCTTAGGCTGCGTGCAGTGGGTTGTCAACCTCTAGCTCCCTGCTGGGGCTGTGCACCAAAAGGTCCTGTGCTCCTTAGCCTGCAGGCAGGTAACTTCTCGCCACATTAAGGAGCTGTTACATTCTGGATGTGCCTTGGGTGATTATATAAACCATGAGGGCCACAAAGGTGATCGGAGGGCTGGAGCACCTCTCTTACGAGGACAGGCTGAGACAGTTGGGGTTGTTCAGCCTGGAGAAGAGAAGGCTCCGGGGAGACCTTATAGCAGCCTTCCAGTATCTAAAGGGGGCCTACAGGAAAGCCGGGGAGGGACCTTTTACAAGGTCATGTAGTGACAGGATGAGGGGTAATGGCTTTAAACTGGAAGAGGGTAGATATAGATTAGATATTAGGAAGAAATTTTTCACTCTGAGGGTGGTGAAGCACTGGAACAGGTTGCCCAGGGAAGTTGTGAATGCCTCATCCCTGGAGGTGTTCAAGGCCAGGTTGGATGGAGCGTTGAGCAACCTGGTCTAGCGGGAGGTCTCCCAGCCAGGGGAGTTGGAACCAGATGATCCTCAAGGTCCCTTCCGTCCTAAACCATTCAATGATTCTATGATTGCATGATTTTTCTCCTGTTGTCTCTACTGGTGCAATATCACGTAAAACTTTTTCAAACTTTATTTGTAGTTCAAGCAGAGAACTAATTTTAAGTCTCATATACGCCCTTGTCCATGAGCTAGCTCTGAGGCTCAGCGCACCCTGGGGGGATGCTGTGGCACTCGCAGATGCTCAAGTCCTGGCACTCATTCAGATTTTCAATTTTTTATGTACAGCCCATGAAAATGATGTGGTTTCCCGATGACAAGAAATTCAATTTTTTCAATTAAAAAAGAATTACGTGTAGGAGTAGCTGGCTAAATCTTGTCATTGCTACCAAGTAAAACATTAATTAAGTAAAACCTCTGTTTAACACACCCTTGCACACAACATAAAAATTTAAAGCAAAAACTATTTTAAACTATTAGTAATTCATCCTTGAGATCCTCTTTGCTTTCTAGGCACCACAGATCTTAGCAGGCAGTAACAGACACAAAGCACTTTATATACATGATCTACAGTCACTGACGCTTAGCATTTCAAAAGTGGCTTTCCACTAATAGGTATCAGTTTATAAATTTATAAAATAGGAAATCTACTAATGGAAGTTTTTTTTTATAGTGGTTATAACGTCTTTTTTTTTTCAAACCAGGGCTGGTTTTTTGATTGCTTTTAAATGGTGCCTGGACAGAAAAGATGCATTAAAATGTGAATGCTAGGCCAGCTGCTTTGAGAAGTGTCAAAATAAGTAATGCATAAAAGGGAGCTTTTTGGCTGGTGTAAACTACAGTAATTACCCTGCGGTAAGAGAGACACCAGTGAGGATTTATCATTAACTATACGCAGTCATGGACACGCACACACACACACACTCTTACACCTTTTACTGGTTACATAGCAACAGTAGCCTTATGTACTTGAAACACTGTTCGTGAGATGTGAGGCTCTCAGGAAAAGTTGGCTTTCTTGGGATTACACCAGCTATTATTTAATCAGTCATTCTTATAAAAGGGTGTCTATGTACAGGACTGGAGGAGAAGGAGGCAAAAGTAGTAGAAGTATGGAAAAGGAAGACAGCAATAGTCAAATAAAGTAAGGATTCCTAACTGTACCAGGTGTAGGAGCTCTTAGATGGATTGATGACATTGTACATCTCTCTGTGTGTGTAAGGCAGTTATTTTGGTATGTAATCATTAGCTAGCAGCCTGTTTGGAAGGAGGAGAAACAGCCACCGGTTATTTCAAAGGAAATAATATTAAACAGCGATGTATGTCACTATGACATTTGCGGTTCCTCAGTGCCTGGGCGGCTGACGATTCATGTCCTGGGTTACGTTTCAGAATGGAGGATCTTCTAAATTGCAAATTTTATGTGAATAACCACTAAAAATATATCTTTGCCTCAGATATATCCCAAAACTCCAAGAACTTAAATAGGATTGTAATGCAGGAAGTGCAAAATTAGTCCCAAAGCTTATGAATGCAGTTACAAAAAATGCCACATATTGCCCTTCTGCTACATATGTATGTTTGGCATTATGTCCACCACACTGAAGGCTGTGCAGAAGTAGTAGTTTAATTATAATGGGCCATCACACTTTTTTGGCAGTACTAACTGCAGCTGACCTTTGTATTCTCAGTGCATTGAAAACGAGTTCCCTGAAATGTGTTCATTTTTCATTGCAGGAATATTTTTTCCACTGATACAGGGGGAGACTAAGACGCCATGGATATAGCCTGCTCTATTCTGGTTTGATGAGAAAATGCCAAAGTTAAGCTATTCACAGTCTTCGTGGCAATTAAACCTGGCACAGGTGCAGTAACATTCTTTTCTTGGTGCTGGGACTAATCCTGATGGTATTGATGTGGCTGTTTCTCATTTCAGTATTTTTCACTTGCTAATCTTCTCAGAAGACAGCCTAGGGCATTGATATTTTTTTCAGCAGAGTTTTCTAAACCAGGCACACGTTAAAAAATGTCCATGCCTTCTATGGATACAGATGGCTCAGGACATTTGGGATGGTAACGGAAGTCAGAGATGTGCATGAAAGAACCTGTGGATGAGGAGTGGGAATGAGATGTACGGTATCATTTTCATCTGCTTGATGGAAGTTACACATTGTGTAACACTCATGTGAACACGGGGGTTCCATCACGCATTGTGAGCACATGGGAGAATAAGACTGGGGAGACAAGCTTTCTTTTGTGAAGAATGGAAGCTTTTAACAGTTGTGGGAGTTATGGGTTCCCACCCCCAGTAAAAAACAGAAAAGCAAAACATAACCACTTTTTCCTCCAAAATAGCCATGAGTCTCGGAGTCAAGGAACTCAGCTGGGATGCGAAAGTAAGAAATGAAAGTGCCTGAATAGTTTATTATCAAGGCTCTTCTGCAATAGATAATTCTCTGGAACCAGAATTTCCCTCCAGGAGCCGAGGGAAAATATCATATCATCTTCCTTTCTGTAAAAGTCGGGTGTTTTGACATCAGGAAATTTTCTACCGGACACTTGGCCGGAGTGAAAGGACACTGGTGTACTAACATCAGGGGATTCACATTGCTTTTGTATGATGTGAACTCAGGACTAGTTGGGAGGTTTCAGGAAGGTTCTCCATAATTTAGAATTCCACTTACTTTTTTTTCCGCAAAAAAAAAAGCAAGTTTGAAGTTCCAGCTGCTGGATTGGTTTAAAGATTCAGCTTCGCTTGACGGCCTGCTTTATAATTGCAGTAGTGACATGTAGAAGACCTATTCTGGCCTCTGAAAGATTAAACAAAATCAGGCCTGCCAGACCTCTGCAGAAACCCATGTGGCAATAAGAAGAGCAGATTCAGCAGATTGCTCTCTCCTTTCTGTAGCCCTAGTTCAGCAAAATAAGTGTATATATGAGCACTTCAAACAGTAATTTGTGGCTACTGAATGACAAAGATTATGGATTTGATTGAAGATTTTAGAAGGAGTATAATTGCTTTGAATTTGAAAAAAAGTATAAACTGGATTATGAGGAGAAAGTCTAATACTTTGCCATTATATTATTAAAGCAGTCAGTTGTAGTATTTGCCAAAAGTGCAAGAGAACTGTATTTCCACAGGATTAAAAAAAAAAAAAAAAAAGTTGTTAGGAATTTTTGTGCGTCTTCTCTTGCTTTTCAGCCTAGACTATGGCAGAGTGTCAAGGATTCCTTGAAATCTTCTAAAGACTTTACTGATTGTCCTAATTTATACGGAAGATGCACAGCTATTTTGGTAATGAGCAATAGATAGGTTAGGAGTGTAATAGCCATTAAATTTTCCTAAAGAATGTTTCTGATTTCACACCACTCCATTAATAAAAAATGTTTAGCGGCCGATAAGAGACCTGATAGTGGAATGTACCGGTGTGTATGACATTCATGGTCCAGTTGATGTGCCTATAGTGAACAGTTCATGAACGCTGGTGCCTGTTACTTTTAAAACCAGATAATTCCTTTGCTACTTTATAGTTGTTGTCATAAGGATTCTGGGAGTCAGTAGGACCTTACGGATTTCTCCAGTGTAGGGCTTCATCTTTCCTGAATTTTTAGGCCAGAAGAATGAGTTTCAAAGAGCACACTCGTTTCTCTCTGCAGGTCTCAACATCAAATTGCTAATCTAATTAACATCCATAACAATTTAAACAATACATTGACTCAATTATTCTTGGAGCCCCATGGCACCTAGTTAAGTTACTTTCCAACACTGCTGTAAATCAAAAGAGAAGGGCTAAGGTCACTGTGTTTGCTGTGCACTTCAGCTTGAGACCCTGATTGCTTTACCAACTGCTCATTGATGTTGTTTTTATAACTTGCTAAGGAATATTTCATTTCTTGGTCTTAAGTTTCTTATTTGCATCCTCACCTGACACGCAAGGTAGCCTCTAGCTTGAATATAATATGCACAAATTTCAAAACAAAAAACAATTCAGGGAAAGTACTTTCAAAGGACAAAGTGCACAGCAAAGATTTAACATAATCAGCAGAAAAAAATACGTATTTCTTCGGTGTTTTGCTTTTAAGGTTTCTGTTCCAGCTGGGCACGATTCCCATTCTTACAGGGAGCATTATGGACGTGTTCCTTGAGAGGAAAGTAAAAACTTGGACAAAAATTTCAACAAGAGTTTCTGTTGAGGGAGTGGCACAGCAAAATAAAGCAATGGATAAACAGTGGCTCAAAATTTTATTGGCTTGAACTGATAGATGGCGGTGGAAAAGCAGGAGGCAAGAGTGTAGCCAGGCCCGGGGCAGGATCAGCCGTCGGGACAGATGTCTGTCTGTGATAGTGTCATGGAACTGGATGGGACCTTTCCTCGGCTCGGGGCTGGAGCGCAGCAATTCCCTCGGGGGATCAGAGATGTAGAAATGCACGAATCTCTCACCCAGAGTTTCGGGCAGGTCTGGGTAATGATGCCTACTGTATTTTAAGCAATAACTTTTGTTGCACCGAGTAAGCGTTTGGGAAGCATCGGCTCCCAATTGTGGAAATTATGTCACAATGCAATTTCTAAACTAATATAAAAAATGACAGTGAAAAATGGTTATCTTCTGCAGTAGATATTACAGATTCCCAAATAGTGGACCTTTAATGTTTTGTACCACTACAAGTTAAACTGGTTTTACCTGTCTCACATTTGTTCTGCCTTCCATATGATACTGTGTAAACCATTCAGTTCAGTTCAAAGAAAAACAATAGCAGAGTCAGCAGTCGATGCAAGACAAACACGTTGATAAAATTCATCCAGGTCTTTTCAGGGAGTGGGTCTTTCCTTAGAGAGTTTTCTCTTATTTGGAGACAAGACTGCTATGCTTGACAAAACCTAAGGAGATTATGAAATCAAGGGAGTCTGCTGTGGTCCTGTGAATCTGGACACACACGAATTTTCTTCCACTAACACAATTCTGCAAAAGAAGTAGTAAGTCTGGGAATGAAACTGAATATATTTGGTCATCTCCCCATCCCCTCATCCCCTTTTTCCCACATTTTTTTCTGCTAATGTAAAAATCTATAAAATACAGCCTCTGTATCTGGTACCCTTTGTATAAATGCCTTTTTAAATACTTTTCCGAGACCCTCTTACTCCTGGCGAGTCATTTAAACTTTGGCACTTTTTTGTGTATGTGCTTGTTTTCAACTATAAAATATCCCTGTACATTTCTTGGTCATCTTTTAGCCCTAAGTGATTTTTTACTACCTCTGTTGTTAAGGTACATGTCTCAAAGTAAGCATTATATTTGGGCTTACATGTTTGCTCATACTGCCCCATTGTCCCCACTGAAAGTTGTATACAGATTTTGCAGGGTGAATACATGGTTTTATTTATTTCTAAATTAATTACTAATCTTTTCTTTCCTCAAATTAATCACCTACTACAGATATTATTTCTGAACCAAAGGACCTAAATCCAGGCCTCATCCAATATTTTACATGGTCGGCTATTTCAGGCGTGGAAAAGATTTTATTTTAAAGACTCACAAGATATTCTTGGACTTTGAACTAAAAGGACAACATAGGCCTCATAAATGATGTGGATCTCAGTTTAAGATGACTCTGCAAATCTTCTGTTGCCATGATGTAAGCAGGAATCATGCTATCTCCTGAATTTGAAAATCATCCAACACTTTGTGAATATGATTCTGATTTGGATGTGGAGATGTACTGTAACTCACTTTTCTATTTTTTTTTCTTAGTATGTAAATGGAATTTCCTAAGTGTGAAATCTAGTTCAATAGTTTTCAGACAACTTGACTACCTTGAGGGGTTTTGTTATTTAAACTGACATATTTGATAATTCTTGGGCATATGTTTTCTATTAGCCTAGTTATTCCTTTCTAATTTTCATAGAGTCTATCAAACTGTAAATAGACATCAGATATTATTTTTCTATTCCCCTATGTCCAAACAAATTATAATTTAATGAATAACTTGCAGTTTTTAATCGGACTGGAGAAGAACTGAGGATCAGATTTTACAGCTGCGGCAGACACGGCCTAGCGCCACCCAGTGGGTTTTGTCAAAAAGATGTAATTTCAGCATATCCCACGTTTCCAAAAATCTCCATAAAACTTTCCATGGCCAGCTGTGACTCCAAGCCCATCACAGATACAGCTGTGGAATGAGTGGGATTTACCGCAGCCTCCTTCTCTGAATCGGCAGAGGATTTCTACTTACGGTCTAAACTGCTCACCACGTTCAATTACAAAGCAACTCTAAGGGCTGCTCGCGGGACGGTGAGATGACGGGATTGCACCGGCTGCTCTCCCAGCAAAGCTCCCGGGAGCTGGTGCGGCTGCGGCAGAGCTCGGTCCCAGCGGCCGGCAGCATCAGGGCACGGGGCTCCCGCTGGGGTCCCGCCACGTGCCGTCCACCGAGGGCTCCGATGGAAAACCACAGCTCAGCCCTCCGGATTCATAACTGGATACAATCAGCCTGTGGGAGAGTTAACGGCAGGGCAGAAAAAGTCAGCCAAGCTATCAGGATAAGCACATCAAACCTCTGGCGTGACTGCTGGTTTCGGAGTAATACCCCACCTGAAATACGCGCTCCTAAGTTTCTCCTCCAGTTTCTGGAAGCGATGGTTATTTCAGAAGAAATCAATAAATGTCAGTGTGCATAAAATATGGGACAGATCAAATAAAGGTATTTCGGTATTAAAAGCTATTAATTTTGTGCAACATACGTTTGAATTACAGTATTATTAAATTCCATTAAGCTGAAATGATATATTTAACTCAGACTTCAGAGTGCTAATTTCATAGTCCCCTCCAAGCTGTTCCTGCAAAGGTGTTAGGGGTAATTAACTGCCATTTTCTCAGTAATTCGGAATCTGCAATTAATCAAAATGCAGGGCCTGAGTGATTGTAGAAAACAGTAACACTTAGTTTATTATGTAGCACATTCTCATTCTGGTTGTTTTATGATGGGATCAGCTAAACTTTTCCCCCAGAATTTATTATGCTTACCCTTCAGCCAATTAGTTTTTCTCACTTTACTTTAACTTAAAACCTGGTGAGTTTGTTATATATACGCGTAAGGTTGCTTGTCAGTTATATTGGTTGGAGACCTGCAGGGCTGCATGTGTTTAAGCAATTAGGAACCCTGTATTGTCCAGAAAAATGGCAGCTTTGCTTTCTTAAAGAACTGCTTTTTCTTTAAAAAATGGGAATGGGAAAATGGGAGCAATGAGAAAACTCCGTTTGCCACAGCTACAAGTGCCTGGCACGGAGGGACACGCAGAGTTGGCTGCTGTTACACCGCTCGGGGACAAGTTGTGCAGTCCAGGTCTACAGTCGCTTGGTTGTGGCACGTGGATACAACCGTGCCTCCAGATCACGCGTGCACTACAAAATGAACTGGTGCCAAGGCATCGTGATAACGACGGAGCAGAAGCTTTTGATTTCCATACTCAAAATCAAGCTTAGAGGTAGCATTTTCGCTGAGGTTCTCATGTACTTGTGGAACTAAATCCTGGTGCTTTGGCACACGTTGATTTTACAGCTAGTCTCATGGGGAAGGAGATTTTAAAATTATAGCCAGTTAAGTGGCTAGTTTGCCGAATGCTACTTGTGTGGATAATAGCAGTAGGCCTCCAAGATGGCCTGATGGGACAGTTGTAATTGACTTAGCCCATTTTTGCTTCCTAGCCATTTAAACCTGCATCTGGAAACCCTTCTCTAATTTCACAGCTGTGGTGCTGAAACACATACTGGGGTGCGGTGGAGTTTTATCAGTATTAAAAGAGATGGAAACTCTGGTGCAAACCCAACTTTGACAAGATAATTACCGATGTGAAGCCATAAAAAGGACAGTACTGAAAAACTCCTGCTGTTCCTATGAGTGCTGGTAGAAGTTAATGTCCCAGTTTGATAGGATTAATGCTGACTGAACAACGTGCAGTATGTCAGACACCCACAGCACTACAGCCACTCTGACCGGGCCATTTAACACAATTGTCATTTAAAAATCTCTGCTGCTGGAGACTTCTTCCTAACCTGTGTTACTAACCGCATCTCTGCGGGTGCTCCCAAACCCAGGCCTTTATAATTAAAAATAGCTCTTGGGTGGAGCCCGTGCTTTTATTCTGCCACTGTGATGAGAGGTGCCTTGTGTGAAGACATTCAGAAGCCCCACTCTAGGCGGGTTTTTGTCATTGCTTTTGGTTTATAGGGGGCTGGTTAACGCATTTGGCGAACCTATAGAACAGTCCTTTATGGTTAATTTATATCACACCGGTACTAGTGCTGCCCTCTACTGAGAGCAGAGTCCACTCTCAGCTGAAGGATGAGGTTTGTTGTTTGGCTCCTACCAGCTGTTGCTTTCTTTTACACCTCTGTAGTGGCCAAACGACACTTTTTGGTGGAGTCACAGTCCAGGTCAAGAGTGGCCTAGATCATAGTGGCACGACACAGTCCACTGACAGGTGGGAGACCCGAAAATATCTACAAACAGCCAACGCCAAAGAACGCGGAGGCAGGCGATATTCAGTTCGTAGATGGCATCACTAAATATAGCACCGTGGGGATACACAACAGAAAGTGAGAGGATCAAAACCAACCCCCTGACTTGAAATAAGTGTGGTTTTAAAGATACACTACATTCCTTTTAGACTCGTGTATCCTATTTGGATCTGTATAATCCTAATGACCTCGCAAAGTATCTGAGAGCACTCTATTTGGCACAAATTTGGCAAGATAAATTGAATACTTGTTTCCCAGGGAGCCTAAAGAGAGGTGATATTGAAAGAAGTGACATAAAATTGAGATTTCACAGCGTTTTAGGTAGATGTTACACACGAGAAATGGCAGTATTACCTTAGAGATGGTTGCAGTGATGTAGTAAAAAAATGACAAGTCCATCTTGCATGGCACCACACAGTCTTATCACTTTGTTTTCTTGAAAAAACAGTGCCAAAATATATTTCTGTTCCTTGTTTCCAAAAATATAAAATTATATAGAAAGAGAGGAAAAAAAGTGTCTTGTATTTCTTTTAGACTGAAAGAGAATGACCCAGGAAAGTAAAGCAATAGAGAAATTTAGAGAAAAGGAAAACTTAGGAACAGATGTTGCTGTTTATTTTTATTTCTCCCTCCCCCTCCCTATGATTATAATAAATTATCTCCTTTAGCAATGATTAGGGAAGAAGGGGATTACAGCAAGGTTGGACAGAAGCAGTAGATAAAACAGAATATAACCCCACTTAAATCCTCTATTCAACATTACTCTGAGATGGAATTAAAGCTACTGTGTGAATCTTTAATGCTTTAAATGAGCGAGGCTGTCAGAGTAGTGAACTGTCTTTAGCCACACTTCTGAAAAAAAATCTGAGATGGTTTTCTATCTAGTTCTTGAATTGATTCTTATATTCAGGTATGGAGGAACTAGAACATCCACATATGTGGCTATTTTATGTTGGTTAAAATATGAATAATAGGAAAGGCAGGTAAGGATTCCAAGATGTCAAAAGCAAAGGTCATGTCAAAAAATCAGGGCCATTCCACATATTTCTGTGCAACTGACAGTATAAAAGACATTTATGTTGCTGAAGAGAAGACTAGCTTGTCTGAACTGTTTGTAACACTTTAAAGTATTAATGCCGAAGAAACAATTTAGTCAGCTACATTTTTCCCCGTTCTTCCTGTTCGCCTGCTTCTTTCATATCTGAACTTGGAAAATCGAAACAGACATTTTTACAGCAGATTTTTCGCTCTTTGTTCCAAGCGTGTTTGTCACATTCCAGAGCTTAAAATAAGATCCAAATCCACTGCTCGCTGTAATGCACCCCTAAAGAATTCTAGGCTAAATAGAAGTACTGCTAGTCACCTTCGTGTTATTTTCTAATATAAGCATAGAGAACAAGCGGATAGCAAAAAGTAAAAATCCTAGCAGCAAACCTCTGTGTTTTCCTGAACATGAATACGGCAAATTGTTTTCAAGCTTCAGTGACACTAACTTCTGTGGTAAATACATGGGCCTATTAGAAGTTTCCACTTTGGAAACCCTCCTGTGTTAGAACACAAATAAAATGTGTTTTGGTTTGGGGGAGGGTGGGGGGTGTTTGCTTTTTCTTCTTTACAGTCAGACAAGTCGTGCTATTTGTCTGTCCCATAAAGGGAAACCGTGATGCAGTTTCAGCAAAGTGTGACTGAGCAGAGACCCTCAGGTCATGGAAAGCCACCAAGGTCTCAAAAAATTGATACTGATGAACTAAACCCAAAATGATCGGAGCATCTCCACTAGCCTGAATCACTTGGAAAATCTTATACGGGGCCAAAATGTGTGTGGATTGCCACGAGCTATGCAAATTCATCTTTTAAGAGGAATCGTTAAGTTTCCTTTTCGTTTATGAACTATTACTTCTCACAAAAACATAGGAAGCTTTTTGCCAGGCTAGTGAGCATTAGCAAAAATGTTAATGTTAGGTTTGTATTGTAGGAATCTATCTCCTGGGATATAGATACAGTAGCATGATTTAAAGCTTTACCGTATTAAGGTTCTTTAAGTTTCTGCACACGCTGCAATTTTAATAGAATGTGTACATTCTTTCTGCACTCAAACGTTTTTTGTATTATACTTTGTTCTATTAAAAAAAGTGACACGAATGAAAGTGCACTTAGGATTAAGATATGACTACTTCGTTATATAATTCTCATACCTTAAGGAACGACTTCCTTAAAAAATGGTTCAAGCTGAAACTTGGCATACAAAGCTCTAGTTTGGGAAAGGCCGGGTTGCAGAATGGTTTTACAAAGTTTCACGTAAATCAGCCTTGTCATTTTTTTATTATTTTTACAGAAGAGCACGACACCCATTTTAGTACCGTTTCTTGTTCTCTTAATATTTGGCGAGTCTTAAAGAGAAATGTTATTTTTCTGAGTTGTTTTCACAGCCTTTTCTTGTCAGTTTAAATGATTGTTTCATCTTAAATAGAAAGTTTACCAAGTCTCAAATCCTGCTCAGTACTTGTTTTGCTTCTCTCAAAGCATGTGTAGTGATGAATGTTTCAAGTTAATTTAGTGCTGTGAAAGGTGCCAAACTGTCAGACATGGAAACTAAAATAGTCTATTTGTGCTGAGAATGTTTAGTTTATTTTATTGTTAAAACTGCAGTTGGAGGCTTCCCCAGCTTTGTGCAGCCATGAAGACCTGTAACACTGGCGGACACGGGAGCTGGTGAAAGGGATGAGGCTGTAAATGGAAGTGTGCTGGCTGATCCTGTGCAGTGGAAAAGATGACCTGGCACAGAGTACTGTATTTTAAGTACTTCTAGGATACTCATCTCCCCCTGGCCAGGCTATCCAATTTTTTTTCTGAAGGCAAAGGAAATCACACTGGGACAAAAAAGTGTTTGATGGAGACTTATTGCCAATATACAGCAAAAAGATCATTTAAGTAATTTCCCATGATTATGCACAGTGTGAGCTACCATTGAGACCTCTTAGCTAGAAACTGTCCCCAGCTGCTCCGCTGCAAATCTAATTATTCAGCTAATTTCCCACAATCACAAAGGCAAAATAGTAAGACATGCATTTTCTTTGGTTAGTGATAGCAACTTCAGTTCATTTCATACCGGTCCAGTACAAAGTACATCCTTCCTTATTCTATCTCTTTATGTTGTTTTGTGTTGTTTTGTTTTTTAGGTTAGGAAGGAATTAACCTATGTCTTCTAAATATGTACACCCAAAATGACTAGCAACTGACAGATTTGTGCAGATACATACTTCTTGGTGCTGCTGAATTGGGAATTTGTTCCCATTTTAGCTGTATCTTGTTATTGTTTTGCATTTAAAACAGTACGGTACAAAAAGACTGGACTTTTTCACTCCTGGGGCAAAGACTTACATTCTAATTCACCTAATTATGTGAGTTAGAGAATATGTCCCAATGCACCTTTAACAAACCACTGTTTGTTATTTTTCATTAAGTTTATATTCTCTTACCAGAAGGATTTTGTTGGTAACAAATTCGTAAAAATAATTCAAGCCCTTGGGGGGGGGACGGGACTTTTTTGGTCGATCTTGTATCTGCTACAGTCTGTTCAATGTCACTGTGTTAGTACAGGGATATGGCTATAACATTCTTGCATGCGAAGCTGTACATCAGGCACACTTTAACAGATTTATGTCATCAACCCCCACACAGTATTAATCATTCTTCAAGGTCATTTTTAGCTATCAAAGTAAGTGCCTTAGTAAAATTGTCAAGGCAGCTTTCAAGCCAGGCCAGTTGCAAGTTTTCAGGTGCTGGAAAACTAAAGAAAAAAAAAAAAAAAAAAGCTGAGGAATTCACAAAACAAGTTTCTTGGCAAAGTGTCCATAAAGGTCTGTGATGGGAGAGTAACCATTCATCAGCATACACGCAAGCTGTCTCTGTTATGGAAACCAGGGCACATTTAAAGGAAAAATAAACAGATTTATCAGTCTGGTTACAATTTTATGAAGTACAACGTTGAAAGGTTTCCCCTGTCTGTTTCAGACACTGACAAGATAAACTAGACGTGGCTAAGGCTGAATGTGTCCCTTCTGTCAGGTGCTATGATAAGTATGAAAAGCCAGGTATGCTTCACACACGGTCTCCAAATAAATCTCAGACAAGGTTTATGTTCTTTCATTTTGTTTTCCATATTTCATCATCGCTGAAGCCAAACAATCAGTGACATAAGATTTGGGGATGTTTATTACCACACCAAATGGCTGAAGCCTGCGAGTATGGAAAAACACATCAAATTGTTGGTTTTATGGGAGATCATGCTGACACTGAGTAAAAAATATTTCAGTTATAATCACTTGGGAATTCCTCTGTTTGCTTTACATTTTGGAGAACTCAGTGACAAGAAGATGATGGTTTTCTGGGTCAAATTCAATTGCAAAGGCTGTGCAGGCACAAGAGGCAGCCTGGAGGACAGTTAAAATACACTGGCATTTTACCAGCATATGGGTACCAAATATCTGCTGCGGAGCAAATTCAAGAGCTGATCACAGTGTTTCCACATTAAGTTTGGGATTATTTTTCACATAAATAAAGCTTGCAGATATTGTTATTGACATGTTCTTTGGGAAGACGGAATGCAAATGTTACAAGTAAGGATGTCTGCAATGAAATCTTTTTTCTCCTACTTCTTCCTCTCTCTTCTACATTTTGCTACCCAAAGCCCTTTTGTTTAAATGTCACACTAAAAAGAACTGTTGATATTGTAGTGGTCTACTAAACGAAATGTATGGGCAAAACAGAGGCTGATATAAGAAAGAGGCAGGTACACCATATGATCCCCTCTCTGCTACGGTAGCTGGCATCCCACAAGTGTTGTTAAGCTTCCTCCTTGCTACAGTAGGATTAGTGTAAGTCACCATCATACTTAGAAGCTCTGTAGATATGCACAACTTACTTTCTCCAGATCCCAGGAAATACAGAAAATGAGAAGAAAAAAAAAAGAAAGAAAAAAAAGAGAAGAAAAACATGATAGAAAATATCTTCTATATTTTAGATAAAGATAGATTTAGATAGAACAAACTTCGAAATATGCAGGGGGAAATGGAATTAAAAGAGAAAGCAGATACAAGAAAGTTGCGACAAATCACACGGTAAGGAAAAATTATTGAAGGTGAAAGACTTTTAGTGTCAGGGTTTTTTTCCAGGTTGAGCTCTTTGTATTCGTCTGTTTTTCTTTCCTTATCCCATGCTCCTCTAAGATAACTCAGGCAACTGATCTCTTGAGCATTTGCCTCAATTAAAAAAAAAAAAAAAAAACCAAAACAACAAACCAGAACTGGTGTCTTCACTTTGATGTGCTTGCTAACCGCACAGCAGGAGTGGCAGGCTCCTCAGCAAGCTTGCCAAGATGCTCAAACTGCCTTAGAGCCAAGGCCATGAGCTGCACAGGAGCCTGCTGTGGCCTCTCAGGTTCACAGTCACATTTGCTGGTACCTGCCCTGATTGAACTATGCTGACATCGAATATGGAGTATTTCCATTGCTTAGTCCTTTCTTTGTAGCAGAGCTCAGTGGGTTTTATTGTGTGATGCCCAAACAACTGGCTTAATCCTGGAGGTTCAAAAGAACCCCCATCGTAAATGTGAATGTAAAATCAAGACCAAAAAGGGGTGGGAGGGGGAAGCTTTGTTTTAATTAGAGCAACGATGTTGTGGTTCAGGGCAGGATGGGAAAGCTGTATGAGACATGATGTTGAGAAGTCAGCCAGAGATCAAACCATAACTTCTTTTGCACTCAGTACATGGAAATAACCAGGAAGTTATTCTGAGAGAAAGCGGAGCATCAGAAAAGTTTGTCAAAGAGTACGGCTTGGTGACACAGGGAGGAAAAACAGGAATTTTTTTTCTGATGTGTATTTGAACTAATTTTAAATAAAATGACATAATTTTGTGAAAAGAAAGTTCCCCTTTACCAAAGTCCAACTTTCTCCAAAAGCAAGCACTTCAGCAAAAGAATACGCCATCTGTTACTATGTAGGAATAAAGGGCCTCGTGTTACATCAGAAGAGGGACAGCAGATTCTTTTTTGTGCTGAGCTTTTTAACGGCTTGACGCTGCCAATTACACATTCCTAAGGGAGAACAGAGATATTTTCTACTTCTCAGGAGAATGATTTCATTGGGCTACCCTCCCAACATCTTCAAATAGGGAACCATAACACACTGACTCTTTACGGTCTCCATCTGCCCCCAATGAGAATTACACTACCTGTTAGAGAGCAGTTGACTCTTGGTACCTTCTAATGAAGATCATGGCCATTTTCCTCTATCCGCTGGATCCTCAGGGGTGCAATCTTGGGTTTGACCTAAAAATTTGCTATTTAGGCTCTTGTGATCTCAGACAGCACCATTGTTATTCATGCATGATCAGTTATAAGGAATGGAGAATATAAAACCCGATTTTCTTATGTAAATACATTTGTTATTTATGAAAAGGAACAGGAAAAGCGTACAAAGCAAAAGTTTGGTAGATTTAGACTGTAAATTCAGAAAATGGAAAAGGCTTCTCTTGCAGAAAAAGTTGGTAGTTAGAACTAGCAAAATAAATTGGAGGATTTTGAAGAGATGTTTACTCAGTTATGCATAGAGATAAAAAACTCTTTAAGTCTAAAAAAGAAATTTAAATAAGCTGGCTTCCATGACCGTTTGTTTCTACCTCCGGTAACTGACTGAAGACCTTAAGTCTATTTTGTAATATTAAAATTCAGTGCTGTTAAGAGACTGTAATGAAGGAACAAGGAGAAGAGGCAACCTGGTGTTCACAGGTGAAAATGAACAATAAAAATGTACCTGCTGGGATTCTGGGTTTTATTTCAGTAGCCCCACTACTCTATGGCAAAAAAAATCCTATTGACCTGATCAAGACTAGACTTTCAACCTTGGCTTCTAAAAGGAAGAAATAATTTTAAAGAAATAACAGAGGCACTGCGCCAAGTGCACATTAAATACAGATGGGGATTCCCATTTAACTTCTGCTTCAGCTGCAGAAACCAGGCGTTCGTGATTAGAAAAGCAAAGGAAATCTGTGATTCTTTGAAGACTGCAAGGAATAGGATTAATTTGTGGGGGTCATGTTGAGAAAAATAGAGTGACAGAAAGAGCACCTAGCGGACGGGACCAAAAACGAGAGCTGGGGATGGTGCTAACTCCTGAAGCACAGATGAACCGATAAAAAGAAAGCTGAGAAACAGTTCTAGAAGAAAGCCGTTATACAATAAATCAATTATAACATGTTGTGCTCTAAACAACAATTTTAAAGCTTAGTAGGATGAGAAAAAAAGTATAACATGTATCACTGTCAAACCCTCCTAAAGCTAACACTCACTGCCTCACAAAGCTGGGGCGATGTCCGAGGTGTGGTATCCTTGCACCCCGGATGCTTGTATGTGTGCTACCCTCTGACTTACCCTGAAAGCCTGCCCTTGGCCTGCTCCAGGTAAGAACCTTCCTTAAAATTATCAAAATTCTCAAAAATGAGTTTTGCCTCATCCAGCTCCTGTCTCAGGAGTAGCTGATAATGACTGGAACATGATGAAATATAATTTGTGTTTGTGAGACATACGTGTTTAGCATGATATGAAGAAGGACACCAAAGGGCCAGCTCCCCTCCCAGTTCATGACAGTTCTAACATTTTCTTTCTTTGTTTTTGTTTTTGTTTTTTTTTTTTTTAATTATTTCAGAATTGTAATTAATCTGGACTAGACTCAATTCTTGGGAAGCATACATTTCTCCAGCTACAATCGTGCTTTGAACTGAAATGGGGTGTACACGTACACCTCTAGCCCATGGAGAGCAAAGCTGGGGTTCAGGCTGGATGGGGGCAGCAGCACACCCCAACAGTCCCCTGACTGATCTTCCACGGCAGGATCCAGCTGGCGGAGCACGTGGCAGAGCCCCTGGCATAGCCATAAATTACCTACAGTGTGTGTGACTATGATTAGCTGTTTGACTTCTCGTTAAGCAACACTTACAATATCTGTAGGCGCACAGTAAGCAGTTTGGAATCGCTGATTGCACTCTGATTTATGAGGGGTGGTGGAGAGGGATGAAGAGAGACACGAATCTTGTTACTCTTACTGCAGCTTGGAAATGGGTAGCAAAACTTAACTCACGAGGACACTAAACAGGAATTTAGTTGTCACCCCACAATGAGTACATTTGGGGCTTACCTTTTACTTATTTTTTTTTTTTTACAGTAATTAATGCACTATTTCTTTTACTAGTTTCAGCTAGAAATAAGAGTATCAAAAGAGTAAATATCAAATATCAGAATAAGAGTATCAAAATAGGGAAAAAAGGCTCTCCAGATCACATTTTTTTACTATCCAGCCTAAGCAAAACCAATACTGATAAGCGTAAGTTCAAAACACAATTCAGATTCGTGAGATTTCCAGACCAAACAAGGTTAAATGTCCTTGGAAGAAGTTCAGCTGTAGATCTGCATTTTGGACACGTGTCTCTTCGTAACTTCCAAACTGCTGGACACTTGCTCTTCATTTCTTTCTCAAATGATGTTTCCAGATCAACAAACTTATCCTTCCCTGGGATCAGTCACTTCCTAAGTCTTGCCATTTAGAACGCAACCCTTTTTCTGTCTGTTTTATGACAACGAGTAACTCTCTGTGCTTCAGCTCTGTATTAATCTTCTGAGAATGTTATTTATTTTACAGTATTGGCACAGCAGGAGACTTTCCTCTGGTTTTGACGAGGGCCCCTGGAGACAGCTGACATACCACTAGCACAGTGCCAAAATAACACTGTAGGATGGTCAGTCTTAATTATTAAGATAACAGCATTTCTTTTTCTTCTGATACTGATCAGATTGATAAGTTATGTTATGAAGAGCAGACTGAGATCAAAGTTTTACTCTCCTGTAACCTCCCAACCATCCCCTCCTAACTGTCTCGGTTTCAGGCCTTCAGCAGAATTCCTGCTATTCCCCACCTTGGCCTTGCTGCGTAGTGCTATGAATCATACTACATAAATTGCACAGACACACAAAACTAAGGATTTACTTTATTTGCCACTTAAACGATATTTTAGTCCTGATCTCACAAACAGTCTGTTAATTTCATATTGAACTAGTGAGAATACTACTCTCCTTACAGTTTGTGTGCAAAGCTTTTCCAATTACAAAATCTGCCAACTTGAAGGGAAAAAAGTGGCTTGGATTAAATTTTGTACCTGAAAACAAATAAACGTTGCCAATTTGTTAGCATTAAAGACTTTTTACAGAAAGACATTTTAATTATTTTTTTTCCCAAAATGTATTGTTGGTGTTTCAAAACTAAGAGCAGATGAAACAGCTCAGTGGTGAAAGGCACTTTTTAGTAAGAGTAGCAGAATGAAAGTCTTTAAGCATGGATGGTATCTGTCAAAGAGAAGCTTCTGTTTTCTAGAGTTTTAATAAGCGGAGTTGCATGAACATTGGTCTCACATTGATTGTTTTTCTTGATAGGGTCCTACAGTAATTTTACTATCCCATCCCACAGGGTTTTAACATCCCATCCCACAGAAAGCACTATGAACCTCTTCCATAGTTCAGTGCACAATTCCATTATATCCCATTAGCTGTCTTTCATAGCAGACTTATTCAATGCTGTCTCTAAAGTTATTAATTAGTCTTTTTATATTTGAGATTTTAGAGAATCCCCTTAATTCCACTCTCTAGTTAACCTTAAAAAAATCATGCAATTCCTACACTAAGTCAATGGATACTTTCATGACTAAGCCTGAAGCAATCTGAGCCAGATCCACATCCACTCCACAGCACAGACATACCACGAGCATAGTCACGTATTCTATCATCACCAGTATTCACACACACGGCAGAGCCTTACTGATGGTTTTGAGTCCCCACGCTCACAAGGCTGAAATCCCTCTCAAAGACAAATCCCCACAACCATTCCACAAGCAGAGCTCAGTTTGCTCTCATAACGTAACTCATTACTACATGTGAAGATTTTGTTATCCACCTTTTCTGCAAGATTCTAACGGTTACGTTGCCTACATGTAAAACACATGGATTTATGTTCAGATGGGAACATCACTTAACGTGCTAAGCAGGATTAAGACGCCTTTTAACCTTCCCAGTGAAACTCTACAGACAAACACTTAAGACACCCTTATCCAGAACAAGGACAAGCATAACTTCAGTTCAGTGCAGTCGAGTAGGTTATGGTCTCAACTGCCAGGACAGTTTCTGAGTATCTTGTGACTGATATAGTGCAGAGGGCTAAAGGTGTAATCTGATGTCACCCTTTTTACATTAATATAATTCAAGTGTGTCTACAGGTGGCATTGTCACAGTACAGCAGCCTATGTGGGTTGGCAGTACGCAGACGAATTCCCCCACTTCCAAATCACTCTTTAAAATCTTAATTCCGGGTCTTACATCAGCCATTGACACTTGACATGATCAACACTGACCTTTTGATGATTAACAGTGGCCTTATGTGAAAACTAAAATGCCTTGATGAACTGAAGACTAGCGTGGACTTTTCAGCCTCTTTGTCCCATGTAAGCAAAGGAGAACAGATTAGTATACAGCAAACCCCAAAAAACAGAGAAGCCTGAATAAACACAAAATAATTACACGTTGTAACAAAAACACGAGTGCGGTAAAGACAAAATCCAGTTGTTTCCTCAGCACCAGAGCTAAGGATGCCTCCTTTTTCATCCTCGCGTCCCTAATAAGGTGCAAAGTTCTGCCTGAAGCTTTTCCCACTGCCATGGAGCCCACAGAGGGGTTAGGGCTCACCACAGTTGAACTTGGGTCACTTTTTCTTCAAACAGGGAACTAATAATTTCTCTTCTCTTCCTAATGACTGTTTTCCATGAAACTTATAGGAATTCCGTACTTCACCTAAGTAGACAGAAGCCCGCAACACTGGCCGATAGCTAAACTTTTTCTAAAGAAGGACAAAGAAAGGCATCTACACATCCCATCATTTGCATGAGCTTGTATTCACAGCAGGGCCACATAAGCCTCTTTTCCTATACAACCAAATTAAGGAAAGAATCTGGAATATGAACAGCGAAAAACTGGATGACCACATGTATTAACTGCACTTTGAGATATATGAAAACTAGAAAATAAACTAAGACGGTCACAGCAGCCACTGTATATACAAAAGTTTTGATGCTGAAATAGAGAACACACAAGTTCTGTTTGTCTCTTCCAGTCTTATTTCAGTTAGCTCACTAGCCCTCTCTGTTGTGGCTGTATTATACTTCATCCTGCTAAAATATTTAAATTAAAAAAAAAAAAAAACAGCTCTACCTATTAGTTCATTTTCCACCTAAATAAACAAGTTTTCTTTACAGTCAACTGTAATACAGAAGTACCCTACTACATCACAAGGAAGGGAATGAAATAAGTCTGCTGGCTCTCGCTGACTTTATTAATTTAAAAGAGGCGTTATGAAAGTAGTCCAAGGCTGGAACAGCAGCAATCAAAAAGTACAACAAAGTGCAGAAGTGTCCTTTGTCATTCAGAACCTTTTGTGTTCCTGACAGGGAACTTTGTAATTGCTCCAGTAGCGCAGCACTAATAGAAAGCTAAAAAGCTTACCAGAAACTTCCTCTCGTCAAATACAAGTTCACAGAAGTTTTGAGTTCTTTAGATGACAGTTGTGGTGAAAAAGCCTGACAGAAGAAGCAATACTCCACCGTGTGGCATAGCGTGAGAACAGGCAGAACCCTGCCGCAAGCCTGACTGTTCCAAGTCCTACATTGATTTGACATATAAAGTCTAAATTCATAGTGAATCAGAGTATTTTTCTTGGAATCATATTCTGACACATTTTAAAAAAAAAAAAATCATTCATTTTCACCAGATTATGAACTGGGAAAAACCTTTTGGTTCTTTATCTAACACTGTATTTCAGATACTTCTTATGGTATACTTCTCTACTTGAAATGACTAGATGAACATTTTAAATATCTTATGTCACACTTCCAAAAACTAGTGAAGCATTTGGAATAGACTGATAACATTTGGACTAGAAATGTCTTCTGGAGAGAAGAGAGAAATTTCTTTAAAGTCTTCTAATTTTCTCCTATTCTTAGGAAAGATTTTGAAATTTCCAGAATTTCCTTAAACTGAAATTTTACCCTTTGTACTCTGGTTTTATGAAGAAATTCCCAGCTTTTTTTCCTTTTTTTTTTCTTTTTTTTTCAAATCCTTCTCTCTTAGTCAGTTTTCCATAAAATTAATTGAATTTTCTTAGATCATTTCCCAAAGTGTAGTCCAGTAAAGAAACAAAAAAGCCTAACCATAAATAATTGCAATCATTAAAAAAAAAAAAAAAACAAAAACAAAAACCCAAAACCTGAAGTATCAGAATTCTCTGTACTCAAGTTTTCCTAACCACTAGAAATATCTAAAGAATAGGTTTCGTTCAGTGGCGAGAAAAAAAACAGCATCACCAAACTAAAAGTGCTACAGAAAATGAAATTACTTATCTTTCCTTTGTTACATTTATCATTATAGAATTAGAAGTGTTCAACAGAAAAATGGTGAAACAATCCTTCACCAAGTTTTCACATAATATTTATGATATGAAGAAGTGCTGCTTGTAACTACGGTCTCTTGCTGGTGGTGTTGAGGTGCCTTGCTGCATTGCAACCTGAACGTGTTTGACTGCAACCTACCTCAAGCCCAGTGAGAACTCTCAGAGCAAGACCTTGCAGAGATATTCAGTCTGGTTTTTCTCTTTACATCCACGGTTACTATTTGGTGAAAAATTAGCAATCTTTTTTTTTTTTTTTTCTTCATGAAAGAGATCTGTTTTATTGATGGTATTTCAATTGAGTCCAGTTTGTTAACATCTTTTAACTGTCTTTTCTTTCAAGTGTAAGTCAGAAGTTTGAATGTCTGTCTCACAAATACAGTAATTACTCTTCTATTTCTAAGACTTGTTCATAAAATGAGAAAACAGCCTTTGGGGAATTTGTTTTGCCTGCGAAAAGACATTTGCTGCACTTAATTAATAGGAAGATAAAAAGTTATTTGCAAGAGCTTGTCCTCACATTCGTCATCATAATACTGCACAACCACAGAGTTACAGAACAAACACAAATCAGGAATGAATAAGATGATGCTGGGCTCTATTTTGGGATCGTTCCTGGCAATGTTTTTGCAAACCAGGCATTGAAATGAGATGGAAGTAACCACAATACAAATTACTGCAGAAGTAATCTGTGAGTATCTGCATATTTTGGTAAGTACTTTATAAACACTATTCTGGTAAAAATATGAATTTGCAAATACGCTTAAATCTACAGTACATGCACACTTTTCTCTACTTCAGAAACTTTACAACTCTCCATAATATCATTCACTTGGCGCAAGGAAACTAAAGGGTCAAGTTTAACCAATGTCTACCCTAAATGAAAAAAGATGAATTTTGAAATTACACATGTGAAACCAGAATTATCTTCTCTCTGAGAAAACTAGGAAAACATGGGATTCAGTAATAACAGACATAAAGTAGGATGCTTATGCTAAATTTAATTTAACATTGAGAAAATCACAGCAAAACAAGTTATCAGCGCATCCCATTCATCATCAGTGCAGACTGTTCCATGTACTTATTTTTAGCCACAATATATGGAATTTCTTTGAAAGGCAGAGGTCCTCAACTGCTCCTCTGTGTAGAATGTAGATACTCCAGAGGTGAACGTGTGCCCCTCTTCACAAAGCCACAAGCTAACATAGACAGACTCCATGAAGAAACTGCAAATACCTACACCATCTGTGCACTTTCTGTTTTGTTGCTGGGCTTTGGGGTTAGTTTTTTTTTTTTTCCCAGCAGGGAGACAGATAGCTGTCCTTCTAGGAAAATGCTTCAAAAAAATGGTCATCTTTGAGGCCATGAAGAGCTGACCAAATCTCTGTAGAAAAAAAAAAAAAAAAGAGTCTTCAAGCACGAATATAATAGACCGGCATTATCCGTAAAGAGGGTCACTGGTTTGTTATCTGAAACGAAAAAGGAGCTGATGCAAAAATGTAACAGTGCTCCTAGACTACATCTCACTTCTCCTGATGTTGATATTAATGATTACTGATGCAGCGTAAATTTGTTTTTCTTTTTAGTCCAGCTTTTAAATGTTGGTTTGGCAAATCCATACAGACTTTTTAATTTATCCATACCCTAACGCTTTTATTATGAAAAAATAAAAGCATAGACTGCGTCTTCACACTCAGTAACAAACAAGCCTGAACAGTTGACTTTATCAAGGCCAGCTGTAGCCCAGTCCAACTCTCCTTGAAAACAAGACGACGCTGACTTCAGCCAGCTTCATGATTGAGTTTTTCCAGTGTTGTTTTGACAAAATGCTTTCCGTCAGATCTGGGACTGTACTTGCAGAGCCTGCATCTCACTAACCGCTATGCTCCCGAGTCTTCAGCAGAAGCTGTGTGTGCTGTGTATGTATGTATCACAATGAGGCCATGCCCACTGATCACAGCTTCGAAGACAGAACTGCAATACTATTTCTGAACACAACCTTAATTGCAACTCAGTCAAGGTATTTGACAAAGAACTGCTTCTTTCGGCGTCCAAACTTCTAGTGGATCAACCATGCCTAACGTGAGCTTCTAAACAACACGTTGACTGACAGACTGGCTCTTACCAGAGCTTCTTAAACACATGGTTCTCCTCAATCAATTTGTGCAGCACAGTGAAATCCTGCTTTTGGATGAGGCCTCACGTTTCAGGTGTAGTAAGAATATTCCTAGAGAAGTCCCCATACACCAGAGGCACCAATGAAAGAAAGCATAAAGAAGCAGCACAGAGGATAAGGAGCAATAGTCAGGTGTATCTTGGTACCTGCACTCTTAATAAGTATCATATAGCTTTAGACACCAAAGGTCACAAAACAACCTTCTAGTCACATGAAATACGCTAAAATAATCCATACAACACGAAAGTATTGATAATGAGTTTTGTACCAAAATTCTTTCCTCTATTCATAAGGTTTCTTTGCTATGTACTAAGAACTTCTACAGTTCATTCACCTTCTGTACAGCAAGTTCATTTTAGCTGTTTCTGTAGATAGATTTCTCAAAGAAGTCTTTGTCAAGTTGAACTGTCTCTGGCCGAAATAGACATGTTCTAGCAGCAATAATACACTGTAGACATATTAGTTTGGGAGATCATCTGTGTATTCAATGTCTCAGAGCAGGGGTCCTTTAAAAGGTCTGGAGGATAGGTAAAGTGGGAAAGCTAAAGCTCATTCCTTCTTACCCATCTTTACTTGGGACAGTTGGCTCTAGGGGAACTTGAATCTGGTCAATTGAATGACTTGCTACAAGACTTACAGCTGAATTTAAGCCAGCTTAGTTATGCATAAAGTCATGATGAAGCACACAAAAATAATGATCTGTGTCTGTAAAAAACGGGCAATGTTGGAGAAGCGCGAAGTTTGATTTTGAGACTCTTATTTTTGTTCACATGAATCCAGAAGACAAAGTATCTTTTCTCTAAGCCTATTGGATACTGGAGTTCTTCAGGCTTTATTGAAATTACAGAATTTCTGAAAGCTAAATAGCAGAGTAGAATCAACATTATGGTAAGAAAAATATATGCCTTATTAGAATGAAACTATTTCAGTCCTTTCATAGCCAGACCTAATAATCCTGAGAGCATCAGATCACATAACGTCTTCATAGGTATATGGAAAAAAAAAATACAACTCTAACAGTTTGGGTATGTAAGTAACCCCATGCTTTTTACAGCAAAGATCTGTACTGTCCGAGGGCTATCAGAGGTTGGGATGCTTCCAAAGGCAAATTGTTTATTCAGAGGCAGATCCGATCAAGGCTCATGTTTTCCAAAAGGCAGCTAGCTTATTTCGGCTCTTTAAAAACTCCTTTCCCCAGTGCTCATCCCTTGGGCTGTTTGGGCTGCATATTTTAAGCAGCAGAAAACTGCCAAGTCAAAAGCAAAGAATTCGTTTCCAAGAGAAGCAAGGAAAAGACAAAGAGCAAAAGTTAACACTGCAGATCATTGCAAGCTTCATACAGCACAAAACAATTGTTTTAATGAGAACTAAAAATACTTTCTTCTTGCTCTTCTGCCAAAGGCAGGCAATACACTGAGAAATATGTTTGCAGGATCAAAATATTTATAATACTACAAAGAAGTAGCCCCTGCTTCCGAAACTTATAGCTGGTTATGTTGGAACTATATTTTTCAAAATACAGACAAAAGATTATCGACCACAAGCAGAAGTGAATATTGGCTTTGTTGCCAATTTAAATGTTAAAACATGAAAAAAAAACAGCATATGTTTTCTCTAGATCACCTGATTGTTACCTTGGTGTAACTATCAATTTCATTATAGGACAAAATACAATTTTACTTTCTAAGCTGCTCTTCACTATGTGACAGAAATGAGTTGTACTAGAATGCATTCTGAAAAAAAAAAAAAGCAAACAGAATGGCCTTGCAAACAAATATGAAGTCACCTGGCCTCACTGGAAGCTTTACAAATGTTTGTTCTCTATACTCAAAAATCTTGGCTCAACTCAAAACTCAATACAACTCTTCATTTGTAGTCCAGGGTAACACAGAAAGCTAAACATTTATAAGGATCAAACTTCATAGAAACTTCTACGCAGTGTCAAGTTCAGCTTCTTTTCTTTGTTCATTTCAAGCATCGGAAAATCTTACTTTTTTTTTAAGGGGAAAAAAAACAAAGGAAAGCGGTTTAAAGTCATGAATAGAGTGACAATTCACTTTTGAAAATCCAAGTTTTCTGGCCATATTTAGCTAATGCCCAAACAGTGTCTACAGCAACATCAACAGCGCAGCTGTGAGGCTGCCAATACTGGCTCCATCTGTGAAAAGCACTTTTCTTCAAGCCTTTTCTTCAATTTTCCCCTTCCAAAGACACCAAACAGGAAAAAAACGCCAACTGCTTCATACAATTGTTAGGCAATGGAATCCACGATTTTATTTTTTAGTGCAGATGCTATCTGCATATTAACCTAGCAAGAATTTAATGTAACAATATTTGCAATTTGGAGCAAGAACTTGTTCAGCAATCGTAAATTGTCAGTTCCTGCATTTAATTTATTTTTTAATTGCTCTATTCTGTTGTAAACCAAGAAAGAAAACCAAACAAATGATACAAAACGGTGACGGCTACACTTGCATTCCAAAAAAAATCCTGCCTTTAAATAAGGCCCAAAACATCAGGCTTTTAGAAAATTTGCTTAATACTGTCAAAAAGCCAGTTTGCATAGTTTGTTAAATTATAGTAGATGATTCTTTTTCAGTAAGAGAATGGTAAAGCAGCAAAAGTGGGAAAAGAGCATTCAAAGTGCTGAAGAGCATTTATACTATCTGTTACTTGATTCATTAGTTGCAACTTCAGTTCTTCCCCGCAGAACGTCTCTCTTCTCTCCACGCTGATGAAAAGCTGAAACAGAGCAAGACAAAACCCTTGGTGCTGCAAGCTGGTTCTAGGAACTGGTGGGGCTTAGCTCCTGCCGCAGTCACCAAGTGGGTCTGCTGGAGATGTGTTTCCCTCCCCTAAAAGGGAAAGTGAGCTATAATGATTATTAAGTACTAGCAGATGAAGTCATGACTGTTACAGTCTTTGGTCCACCTACAATAGCAACTGCCTCCATCCTTCTCTTCCCATAGGCATCAACAAAAAATGCCATTCTCCTCTCCGATATATCCCCCATACCTACCCAACTTCTTCCCCCTACATCAATTTCTTTAAAAAAAAAAAAAAAAAAAGAGGGAGGGAAGATCTAACAGTTAATTTCTGACTGTAAATTATGTCCCAACCTTCAGCCTGTCCTGTGTATTTGAAGTTTAAGCACGTTAGGGTGGGACTTTTTGTGTTACTCTCTGCAACACTTAACTGCCCTCAGTTGACGTTGTAGCGTGCTGTAACAAACACGTTACAAACATTAACTGACTTCTCAGGTTTTGCCACACTACAGGAAGAATGGACAGCGTCCATGAAACTGTATGTAGTTAAGGTTTCAGCATTGTCACACGTAGAAACACAACTGGGACAATTCACGTTCATCTCAGGACTGTCCAGAAATTGGTTTCAAGATCAAGTACACTGAAGTTTCTGCTGCCCTTAAACAGCTATTTAAGCTTACCTTTATAGGTCTTCAAAACGTCTTAACTTTAAAATGCCTATGACATACTGCCGTGCCACCAAGCCTGGAAGACAGAAACTCAGAAGTGTCTTGGTAAGTTTGGAGCTTTAAAGTTACATAAAAGACATTAATACAGCACAAAGTGAGCCCTAAAACAAGTATTGTCACACTTTAAATGCAGAACATGTTCAATGTGAACGGATAAGTTTTTAGGCACTATATATAAATCTAGTAAAGTGAGCTAATAGCATCAGCACAATCACTAGAGCAAAATGTTTTGTCACCTAAGAGCGGACAAATGAACAGCAAGTTTCCACATACACGCTGTTTACTTGCAAGGCTTCCAATGAGCTGGTTATGTCTTCTTGTAATAGGTAAATCAATACGAAAGTAATCATTGCCTCCTACCTTGGTTAAAGACACAGCCTAGACTATGTCACACTACAGTTCTCCCCAGAACTCATCACAATAGGAAAGAGCTGCAACCAAAAGTACTGATATTCAAAAAATTATCAGACACATACATGAAGAAAATTAGTTCTTAATAAAGGTACATTTGTTAACATTTGACTGTCGTTTTCCTATTGTCAGAACTTTCCACTAACGTCAATTCCAACAGTTCAGAAAATACTGACAGCAGCTACCTGCTATGCTAGACAGCAGTGTTTGAAAGTTACAACTAGAACAAAAAGTTGGGAGTTGCGCTTTAGCTTTTTTAAAAAAACCCCAAACACCAGAAAACTGAAGTGAATGCGCTTGATGCAAATAAATGAACTTTTATCAAAATATGTTCCATTACCAACTGCTTTATCAGCCTATCTCAGTGGTATTCTAACCTGTAAGTGGTGCTTCATTACACCAGGTTACATTAATCTTCTCCTGTCTTCCCCGCTTGCTCAGATTTAACTGATCATACTGTTTTTCCTAGAATACCGCAAAAGGTGTTTGGAAAGATCCAAGACACTAGAGTTTGCTTAACCTTTAGGTCAGGCAGCAGAGTCTCATTCACAGGCATTCATGGCTCCCTACTATAATTAAAAAAAAAAACCAAAACAACAAACAAACCAAACACAACATAATCTCTTCTCAACCCCTGGGAATTCAAGTGTATCTCCCAGAACCCCAAAGGTAAGCCTTATCTATTCTTATAAAATCAAGACACTGAGCAGCACAGACGGAATTAGAGTAGCAAAGACCATAACTAGCTACTGGTTAATGCGTGGAAATGGGAAGCAGACACAGAGGTGATGTACATGTTCCTGTAATTATGTTGCACTGTTCTTCCATGCCTTATTTTCCCATAAATAAAACAGGCAAATATTACTTCCGTTCCATTTCTTCTATCACTTCTTCAAAAGCTCCTGCCTTTAAAGCTGCTGGTGCACGTATGCACACAAACATCATCCCACCTAGCAGAGCAGATTGTGTAGTAAAGAAATATACATATGCATTTTGAAAACAGAATTTTATTGGAAGCTTATCAAAACCGTCTGAAATCTTGTTCAGGAAAGGCACTTCAGACTTTAGTGCCTTTTCTTTTTAGCTTTGGGTTCTTGGGACAGCTGAGATAATTCAGTTTCTTCGATTTCATCGCAATGCTTTCTTTTCTTTTTCTTTGACTTTTTATGGTCACTTTGATAACCACTGGAGTCACTGGTAGGCAATACATGTTCTTGTTCTTGCTTATGCTTTTTCTTTTTCTTCTTCTTCTTTTTATCATCACATAATCCATTCACAGCATCAACACTTTGCTCTTCTGCATTTTCCCTCCCAGCGTTATCCATCTCACCTAGAGGCTCCCCTGTGACATTGTCTCCCCCAGAGTCATTCAAGCCATTTTCCTGGTGGTCAAGCTTTTGAATTTCATCTCCATTTGTACTGTCAGTGACAGCCTCAGATTGTTTGGGTCGCATGCTGTAAAGAAATATACAAAATAAGCTGAAGTAGAGACATCTAAGTGCACCTCACACAGTGAAATATCGCAATTTGCGAACACAGTATTTACACCAATAAGACAAGCATTTGCTAAAAACAACAACAATTGGAGAACATTATACTCTAGTTACAGACAATCATAAAGCCAGATTAATACTTTCAGGGTAATTTCTATTACCTGACTAGCTTCCTTCTTACCAAACAATCAATATTCTCTTTCAAATCTTAGCCTAAATTTCTTCTCTAAAATGCTGTACAGACCATTTTGATGTTTCCTCTTTTCTTGTACTCCTTCATCCACTAATTTATAATTATACATTGTGTAGTGAAGCTTTTTTTTTTTTTTAAAGTTATTCACAAACATGCACAGCCAACAGCCTGTTCAATCATACATAAGATACTGCTGGTTTTACCGAGCAATTGCCTTGCTGAAGTCTATAGTTAAAACAAAAGAGATGCCAGAAAAGTTAAAAAGAGAAGAAAAAAAAAATAACCAAAAAACCCAGCAGGTACCTTGCAACCAAGAGCACTGGAGAAAATTTATAGGAAGACAAATATGGAAAGAATGCAGTTAAAAACCATGGAGGAGGAGATATCCCCAGAGGCACTGAGGACAAAATCATTACATTTCATTGTACGCTCACTGAAACAATCCAGAACATCCTTCCAGGTTAACAAAGAAAAGCAAAAGAAAAAATGTTATGATTTTTTCAGTAGTAGTACAGTGTGTGTGTGTGTAAACAGCACTGTAAACATTGTGTTCAGGAACTGGAGTGTTTTCTCTTCAAAAGCCTATACACATTCATAAACAGAGCTACTCTAGACATTTGGGGTTGCTGTTTTGAACACGTATTATTTATGCAATCAAGAGTTCATAGGTCAGCACACTCAGATTTTTAAAGCTCAAAAAAATCTACTTTTATTTTTCCAGAGAAAGCTTCCATGCAAGTCCTTAACACTAGAAAGTTTAGTTTAAGACAACTAACACAGGTTATATATAGACATGGGTTTGTGTAAAAATAAGAAAGCTTAAAGATTAAGATGTTAATCCAAATACTTTAGCTTTTAACAAACCCATTAAAAGAGTTAAAGATATTCTCTAGTAGGGCACAATACCTGCTTTTAGTGAGTCCTCCTCGAATGAAGAACACCCCAGCTGCATCAGAATCCAAGTGCAATACTCGAAATTTCAGTTCATCCCCTATTTTTAACCCCAGCTCTTGCCACTGCACAATCGACATTTGTTCAGGTTTAGGGATAGAAGCATTGAAGCATCCATGTATCAGGCAGCCAATATGACTAGGGGCCACTTTATTAATTATACCCTGAAAAAGAAAAAGAATGTCATATGAAGCTATAGTTAAGATCACCCCTTTAAACGCATACACGATATATAGTTCCCTCTATGGACATTTTTCAACAAGTCTTTAGTTGCACAGGTTACAAAGTCAGTTTATTTAGCAAATTAAGCTAACTCTTCTTCACCAAAACTAAAGCTATTCCTATACACTCTTCATACAATTCCTCCCAAAATAGAAATGAACCTGTATCTGGCAAGAGAAAGAAAGTCAAAACATGGGATTTAGCCACAGCGAGTACCCGAATAGAACAGGTAACTCCTCACACTACAGCCATGAACTTTGCTTTAAAGCCATTTTAAGTCTGACTTACTTGCCTAAAATGGCCTTCATGCTGGAACAGCATAATTTAGCAGCTAAAGATACAGATGACACATAAAAAGCTTTTAAGTACTCCATTCAGTGGGTGTCTGACACATTTGCACATCAAACGTTATTCACCTTTGTTATTCCCAGGGATGAATGGAAGACACTGAGGGCGTTTCCATTCTCTTCCTAGCATGAGGACACATTAATTTCTTAATCACATTTAGAAAGATACAAACTGTGCTGTCAAAGGTATGGCACAACAACGAATGGAAGCCAACTCTCAACTTATTTTTCCCACAAGTACTAAAGCTTGGTGTTAACAAGCTTAAAGCTGTTCTGTGAGCCACACATTTCCTTTTACTGAAAGGCAGGCTTCAACTTGGTGTACTGCTCTTGTACTTGAAGGAAAGAGACTCAGGAGAACATTGTTGACACTCCTGTCACTATGAAATAAGAACAAACACACCTGTTTGAGAATTACCTGCTCTTCAGAAAGAAGTATCGATATAAACGATCTACAAAATTATGATACAGTATTTAATAATATGTAATCCTTATGAGGCAATATTCAATAATATATGAATATTATATATAATAACAAATATAGGGACAGTATAGACAGATGAAAACAAAACCTACTACTACAAATTGCTAATAAGCTACTGTAAACTACACATAAATGAATAAACTACCAATACAAACTAAAATATAACTCCACCTAAGTCCCAAACCTCTGCTGACGATAGAGATATGCCAAGCCGTGATTACTGGATTAACAAAACGCCCCGTGAGACATCAACGCGTCCACATACCACAAGCTTTTTCCCTTTCTTGGGGCTGAAGATGATGAAGTCCGCCTCGATGTTCAGGTGGATGAATCCTTGGTCGTCGTAAATGTCCCCGAGCTCGCCCACCACTTTGATGTTGTCATAAGCCACCGGCACACCCTGAAGGCTGGAAGGAGAAGGGGACACACGCACCGTTAGCTCTTAGGCCGGAGACAGCCACCACCGGGGGTCCGGGGGGGGGCTCCCCCCGGCGGCGGTGGGCCCAGCCGGCGGGGCGGTCCCCCCAGGCGGAACGAGGCCTCCCCCCGAGCCGAGCCCCGTCCCCGGCCGTACCTTTCCGAGTAGCGCAGGAGCTCGTTGTCCAGCTGGGCGCGGATGCCGGTGCGTTTGCGGCCCAGGTAGCGCGGCGCCAGCGCGACGTGCCGGCGGTGCGGCGCCACCACCAGGCACGAGTAGCGCCGCCCCACCAGGCCGCGGGCCACGGCGAAGGAAGGGATAGCGGCGGCGGGCAGCGCGGGGGCGAGCGGCGGCGGATCCCCCGCCACGGCCATGCTGCGGGCGGGCACCAGCGAGGCCACACGGGCAGCGGCGGCGGCACCTACTGCACACGCCGCGGCGCGCAGAGATGGCGTCACGCGGGGCGGGGGCGCGGAATGGCGGCGTGCCGGCCGCGGGGAGTGACGCACTTCCGCGTGCGGGCGGCGGGCAATGACAGGGCGCCGGTTGGGGCTACGGCCTGGTCGTAGCGGGGCCCCGGTGCGATGGGTCCCTCACCGGCGCCGGGCCCGGGGCAGGTGGGGGAGCCGCCCCGAGCAACCGCGTTGTTTGTTTTAGGTGTGAGGGTAACCCGGGCTTGTGGCTGTCCCGGGGGTCGCGGCCCCTCGGGTTCCTGCTGGCCCCCTGCGCCAGCGTTCCCTCTCCGCCGCAGCCCTGGGCCCGCGGGGTGGGCTGTGGTAGCAGCTGGAAGCCGGGGTTGGACTCTGTAATGCGCCTGTACGATCTCTTGCACACCACTTACTGCCTCTTCAGGCTCTACCTCTGTCATCAACATCAGTTATTTTCTGTTTTCATCTGATTTTGCATCTAATGACCCCCCCCTCCCCCCCCCCCCATGCATCCAATTGCCCCATGAACGGAAATTGGAGATTTGGTAGACAAAAGTGCGTTATAATGCCATTCTGAATTTAAATCGAACATTTGGTGAAGAAGACAAAAAACACGATGTCAAATTACCTTAAATAGTGTTCTTCATATATGGCAATTTTAAAAATACAGAATTTGTTTTCTGTTGCTAGGTCCTGGGTCTAATTTGTGCATGTAATGAGAAATTTCGCAACAATTTTATTAACCGCATACCAAAAGATAGAAGGAGAAGAAAGATGAAACTTAATAAAAGGGATGCAGGTACACTGTACACTGCAATGACCTACAAAGTGAGCCACAGCTATCACAAAAAAAAAAATCTTGTTCTCTTGTAACCAATGGAACTTGTGGCTGATTAATGAAGACTTTGTCGAGAAAAGTCAGGCTTTATGAAAGCACAGAGTTGCACAGTATTGCTTTAAGATTTAAATTTAACCTGATTTAACTGAACTGCTGCAAAACGTTGAAAATATATTCTTTGATTTAAATCTCATTTATATCAGCTTAGCTTGTTTTAGTAAATGTACTCTGTCAAACTGATTAAGTCCACATGGGGAGTTATAACTTTCTGATACATCAATTTTATTAAAAGTTTTAACATTTCTTTATGCTGTGGAGGCCTTAGAAACACTGTTGTTCTATAAAAACAAGCCTTACATCAGATGACAGAAATCCTTGAACTCCCTATAAAATGTTAAGTGATGCAAAAGCCTTTGAAATTACTCAAATACTATATCACCAGAAGGTTTTCTTTGACTGAACGTGCTGTGAAGACAGGACATTGTTAGTTTTCACAGGTAAAACAATCTGTATAATTTGCAGTACTTTACTGCAAGTTAAGTTAGATTAGAGTGAAAGAACTGACAAAAAAGGTTTTCAGATGTCAGACTGAATTTGCAAAATTGAAAGAGAAAATATCTTGAACTACTGTAATCTGTATTCTCTTGTGACTTTAATCCTCCGAGTTATTTAATGTCTTTTGAAATTAATTGTATGTTATACACTCTCAGCTTTCTGGAAGAAATATCTGTATTTTTTATTTCATTTATTCAGATCATATTTAATCCTTGCAATGTGCTTTCAATCTGGGTTAAAGACTTTATACAATAACTGCATCCACTTCTATTCCTAAATGAAATATACATTTTATAACTGTTATTTATGAGTGGATTTAGTTTGCAATGAGAACATACAATGCACTAAGGGTTACACACAACTTTATCCAGGATAATAAAAAGCTAACTCTGCTGGTTAAATAAAACCTCCAAATAAGATGGAAAGGCAGCATGAAAAAAAATGTGGACTTTTGTCTTTCTGCCTTTAGGCAGGTTGGACAAGACGGTGCCAGAAGGGCTCCCCCCCTCTGCTCCTGCAGCAATCCAGGGTTATCCCCATGGACTTCTGTCCCCAGAAGACTCCTTACTTGTGTGTGCCGTACCCTGCAGCATGCAGCACATGCCCTTTCTTGCAGCCTACTGGAAGGGTCACTCTGACAGGCTGCAAAAATTTTTTTGCTGGGTATCAGGCACTCTAAACTGAAAACCTACAGCAAAATAATAATGCCTTAAAGCCTATAGATACGATATGAGGCCTACAGCAGGCTGGGCTAAACCCTAACCTATGTGGACAAAGCCAGTAGTCTTTAAGGAGAGTTATGTTTTAGCATCCATGCTGCCACTTGGCCTGGAAGCCAAGATTCACTCCCCAACCCCAGTGGGGCTGTGGTCACGCATAGGTATTTTAGTTGAGATCAGGTCTGCGCTTTCTAATTGAATCTCCATTTATCTCTGGTGCTGTGGTTTGTTTTTCATTGCAAAGTGCTCTTGGGTCTTCCAGCTTTCCTTTCAGGCTAAAGGAATCTGGAGATGAACTTTAAATCGTAATGGTCACTAAGTGTATGGGGTCAGGCCAGAGCTAATTCAAAATAGCGTCCTTGAAAGCCTTTTAGTGTAGATACATGGTCCCAGCAGCAGCTTTTTTTCTCTGTGAGTCCACACCTGTCAGGTGACACTGCTTGCTGATGCAACATAGCCTATCTGGATAAAAAGCAGCATTGTCTTGCAGTTTCCTAGAGACTTCAGACCCATCATATGACCTGAACTTTCATTATCTGATTGTAAAAGGTGTCCTGACAAAAGAGAGGAACCTCAATCCAACTGCCATCTCCCCCAGTCACAGTTCAGTTCTTAAAACCGCCTGGACTGTGACACTTAAATCCTGATATCCCCACATCCATTTCTTGTGTTCTTTTTTTTTCCCTGGTTGTATATCCGCTTTTCACTTCTTGATGTTAGCGTTCAGTCTCAGCTGACCTTTTAGCAGCACTGACTGCAGTGAGCCTGTGTCCAAAGAGGTGGCTAAAATCAATGTCTAAAACAGCACAGCATTGGTATGTTTGCCAAGTCTCACAGTGGCTGATAAAACTGAGCTGAGCCTGTTTTTTCTCTGGCGGTCAGGTTGCCAGTAACAATCAGCACCAAAACCAAAAGCTGCATTTTCAATCACTGCCGTTCTTTTCCTTTCTGTTTTATCTGTGTTTGTCTTGTTTTCTCTTTATGGAAAGAAGGCCAGGCTCCACTAAGGAGACTCATTAACAGCCACATATCCAGCACGTCTCAGCTGATCTTTTCTCTTATTCCCATACAGTCATTGCCATCTTCAGTCCAGGTTTCTGAACTGACATGGTAAGTTGGGTAGAAGCCTTGTCCAGCTGCCCATTCATGCTCTTTTGTGGCAACTGCAGCTCATTCATTCAGAGGGCAGCCTCCATCCAGCACTAAAATCCTAGAAGTGTTGGCTGCAATGGAATATACTGCATCTCGTGCAGAGTGGAGGAGTGCCCGTGGCACTTTGCTGGAGTAGAAGATACATCCCCTCTTTGGGCCATGTGCTCAAAGGACTTGGCGCATTCTGAAAATGAATCCATTCCAGGTTCCTCATCACACAACTCGTGCTCTATAAGAAAAGAGAAATGAAGAAATGTCTCACAGTTACAAAGAAAGGGTGGATACAGTAGAAAACTCAAGCTTAGATTTTATTTTTTTCCAAATATTTTGGCTGGCTTCACATTTCTCATGAAGTATCATAAAAAACTACAGTATTTTTAATGACAATTGTTGCTGTGGTACTTAAAATGAGGAATCAGTACTCAATCAGTTTTGCTTGAAGTTGTATTGTATGGTAATAGGTTTGTTTCAATGTCTTTGACTCTCTTTCCAAACAGAGACTAATCCTAGCGTGTTTGGTCAGTGAGAATTAAGCATGTAAATGACATTGAGGGCGGCCCTAAATATGGAATTCTGTTAGGCTAGTTTTGTAAAGTTTTTTTGAGAGAGCCACCGTTCAATTACATATAAAATCCATCAGGATTAACTAACGTTACAATAGTTACTGTAGTAAAAACTCATTTGACTGGAAATGTGAGAGGAATTAAGTTATTATTCTCAGACAAAAATCTAATTTGAGCAGATAAGGGATAATAAGATCAATACTGTTTTTTCTATAACAAAGACATTGACTGAAGAAGGTAGATACTCCTGGCAGTGTATCAGGCATCTCTGTGTCCCTGGGTTTGTACATAAAGAAAATGTACCAAATGCTGAAAATCCACCAGATGGCACACTAAAGCCTTGATACTGAAAAATGCTATCATCCAAGAGAAGGATAGTAACTGCGTAGCAGGCTGAAAATTTAAAGTGCATATGCAGGCTGAGCTTTGTTTTGTCAGTGATTATTAGGTCAGTCTTTAATAGCTAGGAAATTACTTAGAGAAACATTAAGGGAAAGAAATGGGATAAGACAGCAATTATGTTAATTATTTTCCAGCTAATAATTTGTCTCAATTTGTAGTGACATTTATGAGTATTATGGTTTAACCCTATCTGGCAACTAAGCACCACGCAGCCGCTCATTCACTCCCACCCCCGGTGGGATGGGGGAGAGAATCAGAAGAGTAAAAGTGAGAAAACGCGTGGGTTGAGATAAAGACAGTTTAATAGGTAAAGCAAAAGCCGCGCACACAAGCAAAGCAAAACAAAACAAGGAATTCATTTGCTGCTTCCCATTGGCGGGGAGGTACTCAGCCATCTCCAGGAAATCAGGGCTCCATCACACAGAATGGTTACTTGGGAAGACAAACATCGTAACTCCAAACATCTCCCTCTTCCTCATTCTTCCCCTGACTGTTATGGCTGAACACAATGACATATAGTATGGGATATCCCTTTGATCAGTTGGGGTCAGCTGTTCCAGCTTCTTGTGCACCCCCAGTTTGCTCACTGGTGGGGCAGTGTGAGGAGCAGAGAAGGCCTCGATGCTGTGTAAGCACTGCTCAGCAATTATGAAAACATCCCCGTGTTATCAACACTGTTTCCAGCAGAAATCCAAAACACAGCCCCATACTAGCTACTGTGAAGAAAATTAACTCTATCTCACCCAAAACCAGCACAATGATGTCTGGGATGGACATCTCCTAACAGTAGGGGACTGGCTAGATTTGCCTTTGGCCCTTCATTCTCCAAGTAAGTTGCTGCCTGCTAGGAAACGGCTGATACGGCTGGCCATCTGTATGGCCACTGATGAATCACTCTTCTGGAGATAACACATCTCCTCCATAAATATATTACTGAAAGAACTTTATCCAAGTAGCTCCCTGGCATTACATCTGTGGAAACGAGAACCTGCTGTAGGATGGCTGGTGCTGGCTGTGGTGCCCCTCTCCAGCTTTGCTGGTGTTTGAAGGCGTAGTTTCAATGGTGGAAACATCATGACCTGTGGAGTTCTGGCTGTTCATCTGATGCTGAGTATGTCCTCCGTGTTTCCAAACGGTGAGTGAAGTGTGTTCTGATAATGGCTGAAAGTAGAGTAAATCATGTGAGAATGTGACTTTTCCAAGTATACAAGGGGGGATGTTGCCACAGAAAAAAAGGGAAGGAAGCAGCCTAGGCCAACGTAAAGAATAGCAAGACCTTTCTACAGCATTGTAAGTGCTTCTAATGAACTATGCTAACAAATGAGATGGATGCACATGTTTTAAATGGGGTAAATGAGGTATCGCTTAACAATCTGGCTGTATTATTTTGCTGTTCATACTCTGAGAAACTTCAAGCAACCCTTTACTCCAACTTTTTAAAAATTGCCAGGAAAGACAGGAATTAAGGATCCCCAGGGGATTACCTCCAGAAAAGCCAGCTGTTATTAATTTTAAGAGTAGAAAATGTCTTTTTGCCATCCTGGTTTATGACTCCTGCACTTCTTCAAGATACTACAGAAGACAAAATAATCTTCTTGTTCTACTAGTTCTCTTTTTTTGTGTGTGTTTGTATCATGTTTAAACACGTAAATAATTGTGAAGACATTTATAATGAAATGAAGAACATTCAGACATTTAGATCTAAATCCTTGCTCAGACAAAACTCTAGAAATTATATAGGTTTTGCTGAGGCACAGAAATTTTTAACTTACGGTGCTATTCCCAATTTTACATCTCTTACATCTCTTACATCTCTTATTTTTTTTTTAATGGAAAACTGTGTAATCCTTCTGGCCTGGAGACCAGGTCCCTAATGTGAGGAGTTTGCCATTTAACAGAGATACAAAGTAACCACCCAGTTGAATGAAAGATACTTGATTATAACTGCTAGGCTGCTTTCAAACTAAAGGCCCAGCCCTGGAATCTGATTTTTGCAAGTGAGTTTCAGGAGGTTTGACATTTGAGAAGTGTTAAAAACAAGGATGAGGGATTCAGTTATGCGGATATTCTTTTTCTTTTCATCTACAGACTTTAACAGGTAGATTATCACCTGTATGTATCGTTACAAATTATTCTGTTTTCTTTTGTCTGTATTCTCTTCTGCAGTTAAAGGTATATGCTTTTCTATCGAAAGCCCGGAAAAACTGAAGCCTTTATCGAAATGTAATGTAAATGAGAGACAATTCTTTCTTGAGGTTCGAAAGTGTGATTAGTTTTTGTCTTGTGACTATATGGTTTTGTTTTGGATCAAATGTGGACTTGTTAGGATATCATTGAAAAAGTTATCCTCATTGTATTTCCAGCCTACAAGAATGAAAAAAAAAAAAAAAAAAAAAAAGAACCTCAAATCTGATGGGAATTCTGTTCTCATATTGTAAACCAAAGAGGGTGAGTAAGCATCATAACATTTGGCTGGTTATTCTGTTTATTCTCCAAAAATACTGACATTCCTGTTCCAGGAATATCCTTTGTTAACTGAAAGATAATCTTTTAAATATTTTGAATCAGTATGTGATACATAAAGATCTGCCTAAATGATGAAGAAATTCTTCCTCAATCTCTCCTTAAAAGTGAGCATTAAAAAAACGCCATCTGTGTAAAACAATTCCAGATTTACTATTTTTCTGTGGCCCTTCTCAGGCAGTGTATACTACTTCAGAAAATCTTTAATGTCATTGATTTTTTTAGAAGAGCTGAGCCTTTGACTACCAATGGCAGCAATATCTATCTTCAGGCAAAGAAAGGGTAGTAGTCATTACTCTGAGTGGATACCGAAGAGCTCGATGTTACCACTTGCGTTCGAGTAGAGCAGCTCTAGGTGCTGAAGCAAATGCACCTGCAGTAGTTTAGGTCATCTCCAATGTACTGTGCCGATAGTAGCTCTCATCTTGAAAACTATTTGAGTGTCGTCACCTCTGAGTGATTCAATGCTAGGTATTGCTTGATGCCTGAATGCTATCTCTGAATGACAGGGCCTAAGAACAGACCTAGCATAATTTTTAGGCAATTGCCAGGTTGTCCTAGTTTAAAGAGAAAATATTCCGTTCTCGCTTAACTTCCTGCTGAGTTCATGGTTTAGTTTGGCAGCTTACAGGGTTCTCATTGAACTGGTTCAACTTGTTATCATCACATCCATCCACCCACGTATAAAAATCCCAAGATAACATAAGTGATGGTTATAGTAAAACAAACCAAAAAAATTAAAAACAAAAAAAAAAACCCCAAAACAGCCAACCACCCAACAACCAAAGCAAAACAAAACATGACAATCAGGGACTCTTCTGTGAAAGCCATGACAAAAGTACAATTTTAATGTTCCCTAGGCTGGTGAAAGTAGTAAAAAAGTAAATGCAGTGTGGACAAAATCCTGCTCTTATTTCAGATTCTCTTTTCACTTACCCAAATCCCTTAAGAGCATGAGAAATTTCTGAAATACAGCATTGTCCTGTATGTAAATTGAAATGTGTCATTAATCACAAGATTCTCATCGTTATTTTTACCATCACCATCTTCTTGGAAGCAAACGAGGTGCAATAGTCAAATCCCCAGATATTTGTTAGTTTTCACTCAAGCAAATTGCAACTGAAGCCAAAGGAATTTGTCTGAGTAAAGAGCAGCGTGGCATGCTTGCTCCATCGGAGAGGTATCTCGGTGTGGCCCTCAGCATCCCACCCCTTCTCCAAGGCAAAGGTGTCTGTCTGATAGAAGTGTAGCCCTTGGTTGCCATCTGGACAATGCGGTGCTCTGCATTTCCACTCCTGCCCAACATATAGTAGTATCCTGCCAGCTCTGCCAGTACTGGCTTGCTCACAGCATAGGCAGCTACTCATCCACCAAGGAGCTGGAGTACTTATGCACTCCTCTCCAGTAGCTGGAGAGGAAGTCCCTTGTGTGGGATGGAGGGAGGGTGTAATGCCTGCCATGCTCCCGTTTGCTCTAGAGGTGGACCCCCTGAGTTGACCTATGCTAATGCATATAGTCAGCAATTATTGATGTCATTTTAAAACGCACAAAAGACAAGAAATAGGAATGGCATCTTCATGAAACAATGGCAACTCGGGAAAGTGCCGTAGCTATTGGCATTATATAGAGTAATAAGATATTAAGATGCGGTGTGTCTGCTTCTGTTTAGGCTTTAGAAAAGTACAGAGGGATCTGAAAACTTAAGAATACATTATGAAAGTACATCTGTTCTGTATGTGAGGAATAACCTACTTTGTCTCTAATTCTTGTTTGTGCATAATGCAGTGGAATCCTTTTCAAGTGCTTGTTAGACCTATTCAAAAATACCAAGTTGACTCTTGACTGGGGAGAACGCCTCTTTTTCTGTTTCATTGTGAAAAGAGACATAAAAGGTCTGAAAACTGGAGTGTCTTGACTTAAAGTCAAGACTGAGTTTTCACTTTTATTTCAGTGCATTCTGGATGGGGCCTTTAGAAATGGTTTCTGCCTCTACTACTCACGATTAACATGGTAGTAATCCTTGAGCACTCTGGCTAGTAAAGACACAGACAGTTGAGTCCCACTTAGCCAGGTTTGCATCATCAATAAATACGGTTAATGAAATATTACTAATATCTTCAATGAGTAAAGGACATACACTGCTGTGCCATATTTGACACAGGGAGACAATAGCACAATGACTATATAATGGAGCGGCTGAGAGAGTTGGGCTTGTTTGATCTGGAGAAAAGAAGGCCAAGAGGAGAATTAATTGGCTCTCTTCAACAACCTAATGATTAGCTATGGAGAAGATGGACCCATACACTTTCTGGCAGTGCACAGTGAAAGAATGAGAGGTAACGGGTGCAAGTTGTAGCAGGGGAAATTCTTACTAGATACAAGGAAAGGATTCTTTACAGGTAGGGTGATCAAACACTAGAACAGGTTGCCTGGAGAAGCTGTGGGATCCCTGTTCTTTGAAATACTAAAAAAATGCTTTGGACCAGATGGCCTCCAAAGGTCCCATCTGACTTTAAATTATTCTATGAGTCTAGATTAAGTGACAGCTTCATTACAGAAAAATAAGTATTTGGCAGTGAGACAAACAGGGCCACGGCAATCTTTTAAATCAGAGTTCACACTAGTAAAAGCTGAGGAAAGCAGAACAGAGAGGACTGTGCCCTGCAGCAGCCCTCCATCTGTCCTGTGGTCTGAGGAACTATTTATAAATCTACATTTATACATCTACAAGGCAGACATCAGCAGAAGTATTCTAGAGGCCTCGGGGTGTGCTTAGAAAGTACTCTCCACTTGCAAGATGACATAGGGTAGGATACATATTACTGAACTCCTCCTGCTGCAGAGACAAATAGAGGCCATGGCTTCACTGTGTCAATTTGTCATGGACAGAGACTTCTCCAGAGACCCTGCTGGTTGTTAACTGTATTCCAGGTGTAGCTTCACCAGTAGTGAGTAAAAGGGAAGGATCACCTCCCTCAACCTGCTGGCAGTACATTGTCTGCTGTAGCCAAGGATACCATTTGCCTTCTTTGCAGCAAGGGCATATTGCTGGCTGACGTTCAACTTGGTGTCCACCAGGACCACCGGGTTATTTTCTGCCAAGCTGCTTTCCAGCTGGTTGGCTCCCAGCATGTACTGGTGCATGGGATTGTTTCTCCACAGGTGCAGGACTTTGCACTTCTTTGTGTTGAACTTCCTGAGGTTCCTGTCAGACCATTTCTCCAGATTGTCAAGGTTCCTCTGGATGGCAGCACAACCCTCTGGCACATCAGCCACTCCTCATCCACTTGAGCTATCTGCAGACTTGCTGAGGTTACACTGTGCCCCGTCATCCAGATCATTAATGAAGATGTTAAGCAGGATGCCACTCTTCAGTTAAACATATGTTAAACAGTAATGCCACTGTGGTTGTTATCCATGAAATTGCAACCGCCTTTCACCAAAAATTACGACACTGCCGTTGCTGAATTCTGCAATATTCATCTCAACTTGAATCAGGAAGTAAATGTCCTAGATGCCACTATGTGGTTACTGTTGGTTCACTGACATTTAATTAATGACGTTTGTTGTACTGCTGCTCAGCAGATATTTCAGATTGCGTAGTATATGGTGGATGAGGCAAAGCGTAACTAATATGTTTACTCGGCACAACAGCAGTGTATTGCATCAGGGTACTTCGCAAATTGAAATAGGCTTCGTCAAAGCACCCTGTGCTCCAAAAATAACATGACCCTCCAATTGCAACTCTCAGCACTGCTCAGTATTGTGACATTGCTGATATTTGCTAATGGTCATGTGCTGAAGGAAATTCGGAAGTGTTACATTGCCAGCCTCCGGTTGGACAGCATTTTAAATCTCAGCTCTTCAACATTTAGGCACACAGAGAGCTTTGCTCTGAAAACAGACTTCAGTGAAACTGCTCATGGTTACAGATAAGCACATGTCAAAGGGCTGGCAAGGGCTGGAGTCTTGGGTATTTCCACAGGCAATGTAGCTGCCCAGGCTAGACTGGCCTTTGACAAAGAGGACAATCCAGTAAGGTTTTGAATTAGGAGTTTAAAGTATTCTCTCACCAGTGAACTGGTCTCCTGGGCTCACCCAACACTCTGCAGTCTCCTCACAGCAGTTGGCGTGAAGCGTGTGGGCAGTCATTTTAACTACTTGTGCTTAATGCTGATCTTGCAGTCTATGTACAGACCCTGTATTCTTCTTATATATTCCTCTTATATATTCATATAAGTCTTGTAAGACTTTTATATATATATATATATAAATGAGAACTTTTATTGAAATCAGTGTAACTTCCCATAGGGAATTTCTTCATTGCATGCATTTTTACAAGTATAAAGACTGCGCATATTCGATATAAGTGAAAGATGAGAGACATGAGTGGGAAGCTGAAATGCTAAGTGTATTTATTTATATGAGTTTATGTTTGGAGCTTAATGAGCTAATAGTGAAAGAGTTTAAAGAATACATACACATTTTAAGGAGGAATTTGAATCTACAGACAGCTTGATTGAATTGTGCAATTAGAATAATTTGCACTTACCACACAGACATTATCGGTGATTTATACTTTGTAAACATGTATATTAGCGTGTTTTGCATGGCTTTAAAAGTATTTGCTTTTGTTTTCTTTAATTAAATTAATTTCTTGTAAATATCTCCAGCTATTTGTGATACTTGTAAGTAGTCCCATCAACAAAGGAACTCAAATATGCTGAAAGAAAATGATCTGATTTCCTGAAGTGCATCAGTTAAACATGCAGCTTAGCTGTTTGAGTATTCTATCTGCAAAATCAACTAAAAAGCATTCCTCTTGGGGCTGGCTACTATTATTATGGCATTATTTGAGATTAGTAAGGAGCTCACGGTCTGCAATTTCCTTTTTTATTTTTTATTTGTCACTACTGGTTAGGTTAATAAGCAGCTAAAGGGTATAATAGTCCTGTTGAACTGGTGAGGCAAAGCACGCTGGAAGTTCTTACTGGTAGTGATAAGAAGCCATATATTACTGCTGTTAAAACACTTCTTTCTGCTGTTGCCATAAAACAGTTTCTCAGACACCTAACACTCTGGAAATACAACAAATTTTTCTTTTAAAGTTATGATCATGTAATGGGTGGTTTCCTATACCACTTTTGTAAGCCTGACTTTGTGTTTATGTTGAAATGTGTGTACATGTGTCTGTAAGGCATGCTGCCTAGTAGTTAAAATTAGATGTTTAGTTCATTCAGTTGGCCCTGCCAGTGACTGCAGCAAGGGCCCTGTCCCACAGGACCTGAGCTAGAAGAGCAAAGCATGTCCTTGATGGTAACCAGGGTCAGCTGAGGTCCACTACGAGCCCAACAGGTCCATAGAGAGGAGGCAAGGCTGAGGTCAAGCCTAAAAGTCAAGTTGCCAGGTCAGGGTGAGGTTCAGGATCAGAGAGATTCGAGACCAAGCACATGTGCTCCTGCAACAGGGACCAAGTTTGAACCTCCACTTAAATGTATCTCCCAAGAAAAGGGGAGAGCTTCTGCTGAGGCTTCTTCCAGCTTTTTCTCCGAGAGCTCTTTCTTCATAACTGGTTCAAGGCCTGACAGCTGCTTGTCAAGGTTGGGTCTTAGCCCGAGCAGCCAAAGCCCCAGGATGGAGGGAATGTGCTCAGGGCCCTGACGGTGATTGAGTTTGAGACTTTGGGCCCATCAACTTGACTGTATTTATCTTGACTTCAGATTACATATCAGTTTGGTACATTATCAACCTCACAGAGGTGTTGTAAGCCTTAGTTCATGTTCATTACGTACTTTGACATTACCGGATGAAATATGCTTTTTTACTTAATATAATGTATTGTTATTTTTGCATGTTGTTATTTCAGCCACCGAGCCAGTAACATGGCATGTGTATTTGATTCTTTAAACAGAATTTGAATCCCATCTTTCAGTGTTCCTATATAAAAGCAATGATTTTGTGTAGTCATGGCTCCCTTTGCAGCATTTGCAGGTGATTACACATGTACTCATCAGTAAGAGAGCCTGAACTACAGCTGCGCTGTTACTATTAAAGAAAGGTAGTTTATCTCACTATGAAAAGACCATACGAGTAACCAAAATAGTCATACTTTATCACAGTAGTTGTACTGCTTCTAAGTCTACACTATGAGGTCTTTTCTTTCCACTAGTCCAAACCATGGGACACAATTACATGTAAGTAAGGATAACCTCGGACTTGAAAAACTGCCAACTAAAGTCAGTGTGAAGATTCATACTGTTGTCAATGTGCAAAGAATCAGATAGTGCTACAGCAACAGTAGGACACAAAATCTTGGGGGAAACTTGCTTGTCACTACAACGATGGGGAAAAAAATTCTATCCTGTCCCTTTTCAGCTAGGAAGGATAAAAAAAAAAAGTAATAAATGAAGCCTTTGAACTCTGAGTTGCTTTCTATGAACAACAGCTTTGTATAAAAGCTTCAGGTTAGTACTAGTATAACCCCCTCAGATTTATTGCAATAAATTATCAAAATCCAAAGTCTTTTCTGTCATGTAAAGTATTTTTTTAATTATTTTATTTTTTTGTCACAGGTAGAAGAAGCAGCTATTCATCGTCTTTAAAATAATTCCAATGAAAGATGGTTTGCAGAGTAATAGGGTCTTTCAGGTGATCTGATCACTCTGGTGAGTTATCATCATTCCTTTGGCAATACTCTAATGAAGAAAGGAATTCAGAAATATTAGACATGTCTGTCTTAGGAAACAGTAGGAAGAAACAACCTCAAAAACAGTGATGTGCATAAGTTAGTTATGCTTTCAGTTGCAACATGTACACCTCACTAATTAATTTTATGCATGCAATGTAGGTTTGGAGGGTTTTGAAAGGGTCTCACTGTAGGCCAGTCAGAACTGGTTCTTCTCCCATGTCTCGTTGTAACCTTGCTGACTTGAATGGATGTAATACTGATTATCAGTCAGGGTAAGAAAGAGGAAATAACAAATCTGAGTGTTTTGTTTAAACCTTTACTTCTGAGAGTAAAAAATATTTGCTAGGTAAGTCTGAAATAGAATTTTCAAATACTTTTTATTTTTCCTTTTTTTTTTTTTTTCCCCCTAGATTGCTTAAGTTGAGGGCAAAGGATCAGTGATGTTCTAGAGGTTCATGTCTGGATATACCAGTGCAGGAACTGTTGTTAGGCTACGTTGTGTGGGTAAAGCAAAAGTCTTAACAGCCTTGTACAAAAAGAATCAGATCCTGTTAAAGACATAAACAGCTAAAACGGGACTAAGATGGATTTCAGGTGCCAATTCAGAAACTCCATTTTAATCCCGGGACAAAAGTCAGTATGAGTTGTTCTGTGCTGCCTGAGGCTCAGTACGGTGCACTGGGCTGACCTGCCCCACTTCAACAGGCTCCTTCTCCAGCTCCATCCTAAACCTTGCTGGGAGCCAACCTCTAAGCAGAACAGGTCTTGAAGGCCCTAATCTGTGACGTGTGATAACATATGTAAAATATGTGGATGGTACCAGCTGTCTGCTCCCCCCAACACAGTTGTAGTCTTTTTTTTCAAAAGGAGGTGGATGACAAGCCCTTATTTTATGCAGTGGCCAGAAGAGTGGGCCATGAAGTGGCTTTGATTCCCTTCCCAGCTGGAGGACATGCAAACCTGCAGTATCAGTGTATGTGTTAACAACCCAGCTGTATGGCTGAGACAGGACAGGGAAGAAGATTGGGCTTAAAACTGAGCTGTCCTGCAGCTGCCAGAGAGGGAGGTGGCAATACCCCAAAATTGGGTAACACTGCTTTTTTTCAGTAGTCTGCTTCTGCTTTCAGGTTTGCTTAGGCAGTTGTGGAGGAAAGAACCCCCAACACCAACGCCTGAAAGAACTGGTGTGACAAGCTGACAGCAAAATTCAGGGCTTGTAGCTGACTGTCCTAATCAGTAGTTCCCAGAGCTGTGCTGCTCTTCTGTGCAGTAAATTATGCGTGCTTCATTTTGACAGAAGAGGGCCTCCCAGCTTAACCTTTAGCAAGACATTTGGTGAACACTCCTGAGAAATGGGGAAAGGAGCTTGAAAGCATTCAGGCTGAGCAAAACGGGCTCTTGCAGTCAAAGTGCGATTCAAGAGGTAGAACAATGAAGTCGCCTTGAGACAACATGAGTTTTTAAGTCCCCAGTTCCTTCATAGGTTCCTGATTTAAGGTAAAGATTCAGAGCTGTGGATCCCGAGAGGAGGAAATATTTCCTTTGCAGGGGCAAAGCTCACCCCTTTCTCCCTGACGAGCCAAATATCTAAAGAAACTTTGGATATTCCACTTTGAGAGTGAGGCACATAAGATATTGGGCTTTGCAAGGCCTAGCTTGCAGCTACCCAAAATGTTTATCAGAATCTAATCCCTTTTAACGCTGGAGACTTATTAGTGGGATTTAACTTTACGTGGTCTTAAATTATGTTAGCCTTACTTTGAGTCCGTGTTACACTATTTCCACTGGAGACTTTCTAAGAAAATCCAGACCTGTTGTCAAACTTGGGTTCACCAGCACAACCAGGCTAACACCAAACTCCAGAGAAGGGTGGTGTGAGGACATTGCGTGCTTCAGTAAGTGCCCAACTTCTTCATGGCCAGATGAGTCAGAGGTGGTGTAAGTGCGTGCAGCCCGCTTCACTCACAGGCAGCCAAGGGTCAGTTCTTCAAAGCAACGTGTCTGCGGCAGTGACGAACAGCGAAGGCCACGGGGTTCAGTACACTTAAACCCATGCTCAAGCCTGCTCCTGATCTCTTGCTGCTGACCTATCCAAAAATCCAAGTAAACTGAGCTAAAACAGCACCACACTCATTCTCAGTGAGTAGCGTCTGCTTCTGCAATCACCCCCCGTGCAATCAGTGGGGCTGTTCATGTGGCAGTGTGTAATGAGGGTGTCAGTTGGAAAAATACACCTTTATTTTTCATTCTGTTTTCTTTTTTTTCCATTCTGTGTCTTGGAGCAGAAGATAAGGTGCCTATAACAGTGTTGCACATCTTTGGACCATGTCCACATATGCTTACTGACAGGAGAAACTGAACCCCTTTCCCCGGCAGCCTCCTCCCTGCTGGGCTGCGTGTGTACTGGTGAAGAGGACATCTTGATCATCTTCCTCTTCCTCACTTTTTGCTAATTTCCAACTCTTCAGAGAACTGTGGACACCTTAAGGAGGAAAATGATGATTAAGGGCTTGGAGCATCTGCCTTATGAGGAAAGGCTGAGAGAGCTGGGACTCTTTAGCCTGGACAAGAGAAGGCTGAGGGGAGACCTTATTATGGCGTACAAGTATCTAAAGGGTGGGTTGAAGGAGGATGGAGCCAGGCTCTTTTCAATGGTTCCAAGTGACAGGACGAGGGGCAATGGGCACAAGTTAGAACACAGGAAGTTCCATTCAAATACACGGAAAAACTTCTTTACGGTGAGGGTGACAGAGCACTGGCAGAGGCTGCCCAGGGAGGTTGTGGAGTCCCCTTCTCTGGAGATTTTCAAGACCCGCCTGGATGCAGTCCTGAGTAATGTGCTCTGGGCAATCCTGCTTTAGCAGGGGAGTTGGACTAGATGATCTCTAGAGGTCCCTTCCAACTCTGAAAATTCTGTGATTCTGTGAAAAGGTCTCCTGTTGTTTTTCACCACAACTGTATCCCAATGAACCCATGGGGTATTCTAACATACAGTATAATTTTCCTGGCAAGTTGCTGCTATTTCATATTTAGAGGATATTTCTTTATTTACCTTTACTGGACAAGTATATTTGTAATTATGCCTAGGCTGGTGCTTTATTTTGGATGAACTGTCTTGCAGAGATTTATAGATTGAGAATGATCGAACTTCTTGGCTGTCACACACTTTTGGTAGGAAATATTACAAGTTTATATGGAAAAGGATTTAAAGTTCTTAAATTTATAAAGTGAACATGAGCCTGCCAAGTTATGAAACTTTATTTGGAAATAAAGGTCCTACTTAAGTGTTCTTAAGACAGTAGTATAAACATTGGAAATGTAAATGCCAAAGATATGATAGTCGCCAAAGGAGATTTAAAATTAGGTTCTTAATTCCAAATAAATATGCTGTTTTGACAGAACCTCTTCTCTTTGTCAGTAAGCTGGTGGGCATCTGTTATGTTTCCATTCCTTGACAGACCCAATAAATATCCTGGAAGTCCCCAGAATGTACATTTATTTGAAATCAAAAGTAAGTCCTTCCAAAGAAACCTTCAGAGTTCAAGCATGAACCTTTTTTTGGGTTAAGAGCAGTGCATTTGGGGGAACCATTAAGAAGAGTCATCTTAAGGGCTTGCAAGTATTGCAGACTGTAAATGTAGGTGCCATGAGGGTTGAAGGATGGTGCAGTCGACCTCGGGGCACTGTGGAGGCAAAGCAGCTGTGATTGCATTGACTGATAGAAATGGGTTTTTTTTCACTATTGGGTGCTGATGGAAAGGCAGGGAGAAGGCAGTAGAAACCTCTTCATTTGTCCCTTTCTTTTCTTTTTTTTTTTTTTTCCCTTCCAGTAAATCTGTACTTATAAAATTCATTTATTCTGATTGATCACTTCTGTGCCTTTGGTCTGCACAGCCAGTTGCTATTTTTGCAGAGTTCAGGACGATGCAGATTGAGGGCCTGATTCTCACATTGACACCACTGCAAACCAAGAGTAGTCACTAGTCACTGGATTCATCTCAATGTTAGGCTGTTATTCACAAAAGAATCCTTGTTTGAGACAGTTGTCCAGGTTTAACTTTAAATATAAGTCTTAGTCCCATTGCTCTCAGAGGGAGCAGTTCCTTCAACACATATTTATATATAATCCTCAAAAGGGACTTTAATTTAGTATTTGAGAAGTTGGGCCCCAAGATACGTGGACATACTACCCTTTGTTCATAAAGCATGAACAATTAATTTTAAATCTTTTTCGTTATTGTTTATATGTGTGGGATTTTCAAACCAAACATACAGTGTAGGGGAGTCCCAAACATATGACATAAAAGAATAAATTGAACACAAAAAAAATGTGTTAAAATGAAAGTGAAGGATTTGAAAATACTTTGAACAAACCTACCTTGTTTTTTCTTTTTCTTTTTTTTTTTTGTTTTTTACTGCCATTAAATGTATGACGTGCCAATACATCATTAAAGCTTTTTTCTCAGAATGAGTCTTTTTTCCAAATTTTCCAGTCTTGCAATAGGGAGGGATGCAACTGGTTCCTTTGTGCCTACACAAGCTCATCAGTGCACCCATAGAATTACCACAGAGTTAAGAATGTTGCAACGCTTTCTTGAATGCCAAATTGCAACAAATTAGTATTTATATATCCTTGAAGCTGTTTTGTTGGATGCTCATTCTGGCTCTGTTACTTGCCAAGAGGCTGTCATGACCCAAGTCCATACCGTAGACCCTGAAAAACCTAACATATATCGTAAGAGAGGGGAAGAAAAGTCATTCCCTCTTGAGCAAGCCATTTGACATAAGGCAAACATCTTTCTTTTGACAGATGGAAATGTAATCTCCGCATAGTCTTTCAGCTTTGTTTGACAGTCGGCTTTGAAAGCTAGAGAGAGCAGAGCTCCCTGCGCAGAGCCAGGCAGAGGTTTGAAGCAGTATAGGTGTGCCTGTGCCACACAGTGCGTTACTGTACCTGATCTGTAATGTGCAGAAGCAATATATTCATGTACGTGTGGTTCTGTGTTCAGATTTGTAAGCCCTACCTCTCAGCATGGCTAATTAGCTCAGGTCAGGAGTGCCTCATTAATACAACTATACCATAACCGGTGTCTGAGGATTATGGGAGCTCTGCAGAATTCCTTATTGCATGGTGTAACCCTTTTAAGATCCTAGGTGTATAGGCGTCAGTGTTAAAATAAACTTGCCAGCCTGAAACAAGTTCACACAAAAGATCTGTCTTTCCATTGATGGAAATCAGGGAAGGAGACAGATTCTAATACATAAAGAATTCCTCATTTCCCTCATTACTTCTAGGGGTAAAATAGGTCATTCATCTGAGAAGAAACTGGGGAAAGAAAGCTGAGAGAGTATGAAATGTTATTCAATTTTGAAGTCCTTACAGTATAAAGATTAGTTCAAAGCAATCAGGGAAAGAGATGAGATGAGAACTCAGCCTGCTGGCTGGCAGTCCAATGGAACTTTGTTAAGGCAAGGATGAATGGGATAAGTAGTTAAAGAAACTGTCATAATTCCTATGCACAGGAAAAAGAAAAAGAATAATTTTAAGTGGAAAAATTGGAAAGGGTTTAGGAAAGAAGTAAAATACATATATATATTTGATGTCTGGAAACCTGCTCCACTGTGAGGGAATTTAAGAACCTCACTCAAGAGAAGGTTAAGACATGACTTGATCCCAGTTTCTCCCAGGCCCCTTAATTTAGCAGACAATAGCGTAGTGAGAGCCAGTGCCTGGGAAATAAAGCAAAAGAATTCTGCACAGAAACAAATCACTTTAAAACGGGAGGGTTTCTGCTCATTGGAATAGAGGTAATAGAATACCTCTTTTGAAGTCTTTCAATAAGGATCAGATTTCATTCTGAAAATATGTGTTGCTTACCCAGATGTTACGTGATTGATACAAGAATTGTCAGATGAAGTATCATGTCTTGTGCTATACAGAATTAAAAAACAGCAGATCATAAGGTGCTTTCTAGTCTTAACTCCATTCAGGTATTCTTCATGTTTGAATATCTTAATTTACAAACCTAACAGGTTTATTCATGGTTTTATACAATATTTTTAGCAAGCATAAAATAAAAACAAAACAATCCCTTGCATAAATACAATCATACAGAATCCCATACTTTTTCATAGAATCGTAGAATCATAGAATGGTTTAGGTTGGAAAGGACCTTGAAGATCATCAAGTTCCAACCCCCCTGCCATAGGCAGGGACACCTCCCACTAGACCAGATTGCCCAAGGCCACGTCCAGCTTGGCCTTGAATGCCTCCAGGGATGGGGCCTCAACAACCTCTCTGGGCGACCTGTTCCAGTGCCTCACCACCCTCAAAGTGAAAAACTTCTTCCTAATGTTTAATCTAAACCTGCCCTCTTCTAGTTTAAAGCCATTTCCCCTCGTCCTATCACTGTGGTGTGTGACTGTCCAGCCAGTTCTTTATCCACCAAGTGGTCCATTTGTCGAATCCATGTCTCTTCAACTTAGAGACCAGGATATCATGTGGGACAGTGTTAAACGCTTTGCACAAATCCAAGTAGATGACATCAGTTGATCTTCCCTTGTCCACTGCTGCTGTTACCCTTTCATAGAAGGCCACCAAATTTGTCAGGCATGACTTGCCCTTGGTGAAGCCATGCTGGCTGTCACCAATCACCTCCTTGTTTTCTACATGCCTCAGCAGAGTTTCCAGGAGGATCTGCTCCATGATCTTGCCAGGCACAGAGGTGAGACTGACTGGCCTGTACTTCCCTGGGTCTTCCTTGTTTCCCTTTTTGAAAATAGGGGTTCTGTTTTCCCTTTTCCAGTTGGCATGAACCTCGCCAGACTGCCACAACTTCTCCAATATGATGGCTAGTGGCTTAGCGACCTCATCTGCTAGCTCCCTTAGGACCCGCGGATGTATCTCATCAGGTCCCATGGACTTGTGCACCTTCAGATTCCTCAGGTGGTCTTGTACTTGATCTTCACCTACAGTGGGCGGTTCTCCATTTTCCCAATCCTGGTCTTTGCATTCTGCGTCATGGGCAGTGTGGCTGCAGTCCTTGCCAGTGAAGACTGAGGCAAAAAAGTCATTGAGTACCTCAGCTCTGTCTCTGTCCCGGGCAACCAGTTCTTGTGTTTCCTTCCACAGAGGGCCCACAGTTTCCCTAGTCTTTCTTTTCTCTCTGACATACTTAAAGAAGGATTTTTTGTTTGTCTTAATGTCCCTGGCCAGATTTAGTTCTATCTGCACTTTAGCTTGTCTAACCCGATCCCTGGCTGCTCGAACGATTCCTCTGTATTCCTCCCAGGCTACGCGCCCCTGTTTCCACTCCCTATAGGCCTCCTTTTTCCTTTTGGGCATGTCCTGGAGCTCCTTGTTCATCCATGCAAGCCTCCTGGCTTTTCTGCCTGCCCTCCTCTTTGTAGGGATGCATTGCTCCTGAGCTTGGAGGAGGTGGTTCTTGAATATTAACCAACTTTCTTGGACCGCCCTTCCCTCCAGCGCTTCATCCCATGACACCACACCAAGCAGATTCTTCAAGAGGACAAAGTCAGCTCTCCTAAAGTTCAGGGTGGTCAGCCTGCTGCGCACCTTCCTTGCTGCCTCGAGGATCTCGAACTCGACCATTTCATGGTCACTACAGCCCAGGCTACCCTTGAGTTTGACACTATCTACCAGCCCCTCCATGTTGGTAAGAACAAGGTCCAGCATAGCTCCTCTCCTCATTGGCTCCTCAACCACTTGGAGAAGGAAGTTGCCATCAATGCAATCCAAGAACCTCCTGGATTGCCTATGCCTGGGTGTGTTACCCTTCCAACAGATGGTTGAAGTCACCCATGAGAACCAAGGTCTGTGAACGTGATGCTGCCCCTATCTGGCTATAGAGGGCTTCATCCACTTGGTCTTCTTGGTTGGGTGGCCTGTAGCAGACCCCCACTGTAATGTCCCCTGCTCCCGATTTCCCTTTATTCCTGACCCATAGGCTCTCAGTTGGCTCTTTATCCATCCCTAGGCTGAGGTTCATGCATTCCAGCTGCTCCTTGACATATAAGGCAACACCGCCTCCTCGTTTCCCTTGCCTGTCTCTCCTGAAGAGCCTGTAGCCCTCCATGGCAACACTCCAGTCATAGGAGTCATCCCACCAGTTTCGTAGCATTCAGATGTAGAACTCTTGGGCCATTTCAAGATCTCTGCTGTTGCCACCACAGCGTGGGTGTCAATATTAACCTATTGTCCTTCATGTGTGATGGTTACCAAGGGAGCTCTGACACACATACTTTTCCAGGGTGCTACACAGTTAATAGATAGTCCTCAGAAAAATATTAGCTGTCAGCATTCCTGGAGTTTATGCCTGGATTTAAGGGAGGGAAGATGACAAAGATATCAGTAAGTGTAGCAAACCACAGGAATTTAATACTGTCAGTCTGGATGTTTGGACTTCATGGTTTAGATTTAGATTTGCCTCGTTTGCAGTCTCGCTGTAAAGGGAAGGCAATGATCTGCGTTTGCTTTCTGTGGGCAGGGAAGGTAAGAATTTGTTCGATACTAAACACTTTAAAGGATACAGCTGTATTTTAACAGAAGAGAAGAGATAAGGAAAGATATAAGGCACGACCTAGCTTGAACCAGCATGAAGAGGGAGGGAGGGAAAAAAGGGTTCACTTAATGATATGGGAGAGGAGCTGCACAAGTTCGTGGTCCCAGTTACATCATTTGATTTGTCTCAAACTAGCCACTAGCAATGGGATGTGAGAAAGAGGGCAGGAAATCCTAACGGCTCTTAGCTCCTTTTAAATGTATGTCTGCTTTCTTAAGGGTACAAGGACAAGTTGTGTTGACTTATGTACCTGGTTTAGATCAGTGCAATTATGGGCAGCACTGTAGTGACACTTTGCAGTCCAAAGCGTTTTTAGTTGTGCCTGTGGTCCCTTTTCCTTCCTGCCTTCCTAGCGTGTTCCCATTGCACATTATGCCGGTTCATCAAAACAGCTATTTTCATGGATGCAGAGTTATTTTTAATTAATGTATGTGGTCAACCTATTTAACATGCCATAACTGGATATATTTTTAGAAGGACACGTGTTGCAGTTTATGGCAGAATTAAAACTGCGTTTCAGAAAGGATGTCTGGGGAAAAAAAAAAAAAACAACAAAAAAAACTTTTACTGATTACAAAGCAAAATTACACTGATGTGGAAATCATTAAAGCAACCTGCTGTGACTCAGTGGTTAAAGGACGTAAAAGATACCTTTCAGCAAATCAAATGTAATGCAAGGAGGGGGTGGGGGGAAACAAACTGCCAATTCTGTATATGCTCAGGGCTTATTTGAGGGAACCACAGAGCACTTGTAAGGCTGTTCTGCAGACCTTATTGTTTGTTTCCTGGCAGAAGTAGATGTGTCTATCCTGTGTCTTCGATGTTTCTTTGACTACATTGTAGAGAGATTACAAGAGAAACCTTGAAGCCCTCTGGACTTTTTGCTCCAAATCAAAGCTGCTTCTTTCTGAAACAGAACAACACTTCCATAGCCAAACAAATCTCTCCAGGCACGTAACTTTCTGCTGAAATTCCAGCTACTGATTCATCCCACCCAGTTCACTCTTTTCCTTTAGAACACTGAATCACATTTTCATAACTTTATATTTAGGGGGAGAAAAGGCCTTCCTGAAGAAGCTTCCCAAGTTCACTTAGAGTTCCTCAGGCTGATGATATTAAACTAGGGTGAGTTTAGCATCTTCACTCCAATCAAATTACGTTTTACCAAAAACATACTTCTTTTTTCTTTTTTTCTACACCACCCCCCCCCCCCCCCCCCCCAGCCTGTGATTGTAAGTATGTCTGCCTAGCCCTTGTACAAGCTCTAAAAATATTCTTCCAAATCTGTCTCTAGATGCATGTACAACAACCTTGTGGAACTTGTTGGAGGTTGTAGTGGAGCTAAATATGTCACTTTGATACAGGAAAGGAAAGCTAGCTAGAATCATTTTAGGCAGAAAGATTATGCAATAATATCTGCAATGATATGGTAGTCTAATACCAGTCTGCTTTTAGTCATTTCTAAGCTTTTAATTATAAAAGGTTTGTTTTAAGTCCTTAACCTGCCAGGGACTGGGATTTGAAAGGATTAAAAATGGCTTATACCATTATACTCTCTTTTCTTTCTATCTTCAAAATCACACTCTCAAGGAAAATTTTGGCATAAATATAACTATTTGTGGTCATAGCTAGCTGCATATAAATTTCCTACTGAATCTGACCTGTTGCACTGTCCTTCATACCTGCCCAGACCATCTGAAGGGAAATTCATATGTCCTAATGCAACAAATACATATTGCAGATTGTGCAAGAAAAAGATTTAAAACATATTATATGCACTTTTCTCCACAGTTTGCAATAAGAACTGTTGATTGTTGTAAATTCAAAACATGTGTGTGCTTCTCATAGGCTAAGCTTCTATAAAATGCCAAGCATAGCCTAAAATATAGCCTAAAATATTAAAACATAGGTGAAGGACTTACCAGCTAAGTTCTACATACAAAGTTCAATAAGTAACCCCCTTCAGGAAGAGTGTTTCTTGACCTAGTTAATAACAGCTGAATATCTCTGAGACAATCTGAGCCAGCATCTGCTTTTGCAGCAGCATGAATCAGAAATAACTGCGTCAAGGACAATACGTGCTTCATCTTATTTAGATTCAAATGGACTTTGGTGCCCAGCCGTCAAGCTATTGGTGTAGATAAGTTGGCTGGTCACGTTTTGAAAACTGCAAGTTCTGGTTTCCATACAGTTGGATAAGTAGAATCAGTATCCTTTCAACTGTACCAGTAATGAAAACATACAGAAAATATTTCCATTACAGTTAAACTCTGTATACAGTTACGGAACAAAACTTCATTAAACACAGTGAAACATTTCCTAGAATTCCCCTAGCACGTCCATATATTATGCTAATTTACTTTGAATTTAAGAATTTTGATCCTCTTTCTATATCCTACTTTGTAGCAGCAGTCGTCTTCGTCACATTTGTTCCGAAGTCTTTTGAATTCCAGCTTTGCATTTTCAAGGCTTTTATTAATGTGGGGACCAGCCAGTTTTTCTGCATTCTACAGGCTTGGCAGCAAAAGAAAAAAAAAAAAAAAACAACACCAAACAATTGAATCTTTTGTTCTCTGGGGCCCGGATCTCTTCTCTCTTCTTCCAGCACCCCCTGAAAAGCAGCAAAAGTGGTGTGGTTGTATTTGCTAAGTTACAGTACAGCTTCAAACATTGTGAGCTTGGAAAATGTATCCTCCTTTCCTTTCCAGAGCATGACAAAGTGGCTTTTGCACTGGGCTACTATGTTGGATACAGAAGAATCACCCATTCCCCTGCACCATCCCATACTGTTACTACTGTGCTGGGAAATGAAGTGTTTGTGATAAGTAAACGGATAATGTTATGGTGTGTCCTGTCATGCCATTCCTAAGCAGATTCTGAGCTGCAATTGCAAACCAGGATCTGAAGATACCACTCCTAGTCCTGAAGTGTAACAAGATACCTCTGTACAAACTGTGATTTTACAGTTGTACAGAGGTAACGATGAACCTCGGCCAGGTAGTTCCGAGGTAGAATTTTGAACCATTTTTTATTTTACTCTTGCTTTTCTTTGATAAGGCAATTTTATACTCTGTGTACTGATGCAATGAGGAAGGGAATCGTGCAGAACCATTTCCTCTGGTTCTATGCCCAGTACGGATTTCTTCAACCTGTATGAAACTCTGCAGCCCATTTAGGCACTAGTCCTGCCACTGACAGTTGAGTCCAGAGCTGCAGCAAAAGTGCTTCTAGAAGGAGCAGATGCTGAGAAAAATTCATCCCATGTTTCCCATTGCTGAGGAAGAGGAGCATCAAGCTGAAGAGGCAATGGCACCTATAAAGAGCCCAAACAAGCTGGAATGTAGTAGGGGAGACAGTTTAAAGGCTGGTAGGATCTGGCAAAGGGAGCACTTTCCTATAGTAGAGATGCCTTAACATCTAATTATTTTGTTATGACAGTATCTATATTCTTTATGAACAGGAACAGTCTCTTTAGCGATTACTAATGTACGTAATACATATTAGTATATCAGGAGCTTAGAGAAGATTCAAAAGCCCTTTGAGACAGTAGATAAGTGAAGAGAGGCCTTATAAGGTGGATCAGTTTTTGACTCACAAGATAAGCTATCCAAATTTTCATGAAGTTTAAGTAAGAGCCTTAAATCACAGTGAAGATGTTTCCTATGTTGTAATTAGATGGGAAACTCCCTTATAGACTTAGAAAATCCTAAGATAATTGGACTAAAGATTATTTTATACCATATAGATTCACAAAACAATTTAATATAATTTCTAGTGGTTTTTATAGCGTGGCTTGAATAATAATAAGATTCTAGTCACGCTTGTCTGGGAACATGGGTATGAATAACCAGTCATCAATAATGCTCACATCTCAAACTCATGTTGAAGTGCTGGGCTTTACAACACAGTCATGGACTTACTATGTAACATATGAGTGATTTTACATGAATATTTTATATGGACATTATGCTGGATATGCTCTGTTACGGATTACATCTTCCGTTTTTCATGGCCACATGAGTCAGTAGGTCCTACAGTAAAGTTTGGTGTCAGTTAAAGTTGCTGCCTTGACATACAGACTGCTTTAGAATCATAGAATCGTTTTGGTTGGAGGAGACCTTTAAGACTTTAAGACCACCAAGTCCAACCATTAATCTAGCACTGCCAAGTTACCACTAAACCATGTTGCCCTAAACCCATGTCCCCTACCACTAAACCTGTCCCTTTAACAGACCCCAAACTCTATTGTGTGTGTGCAGGATCGCCAGCATGTTCTGACCTTGACCATGCCTCTGTTCGGCCGGCCTTCATTTTTCTCCTTTCTGAGCCTGCTCCACCCCTTCGGGAACCTTTCAATGTGTTGTGCAAAAATGCACACATAACTGTTCAGCTTTGCAAGATTTTTCTAACAAGAAAAAAACCCAGAAGATCTCTCTAAAATCTCTGGTTTATATTTCATTTTATTTGTCATCTTTTATGAACAAATTACGAAATATACTTAATTCACAAATTGGAAATATTTACAATTTCTTTACAACAAGGCATTGTTGAGGTTTTGATTTATGGCATTCTTAGAGCATTCTGTCTTTCAAAACAAAGACATCGGTGTTGTTTTCAGCACACTGTTCATTTACACTCTGAATGTGAAATGGGAGCCTTTTGGAAGAGTAATTTGCACTCTTTTGATACGATCTACTGGGAAAACAGAGGCTGGATGCATTCACAATGTGGGGAGAGGGACTGTGCAGATGTGTTGCTGGTACCATGCCACATGATCTGAAGCCATCATATTACACCAGATGCTGCTAAGTGGGGAGGAGAAAAAGATTCCCCTAAGCCACCCTTCCTATGCCCTCTTCTCTTCTCTTTAGGAATCCTGTGACCGGATAAATGTGGTCCAGTTTAATTATTTTTTTCTGGTTTTTGAGTCTCCATGAGAAGAGTCTTGAGAAGTCTATTTCAAATGCTATCACAATTCTGAAAAGTTATTCAGAGAAAAAAAAAAAAACAACAACAACAAAAAAAAACCCAAACCAAAAGAGAGTAGCCAGGAAGTGAATAAATATTGTATATCCGCAAAATGTTTAGGAGACAAATTTTGAACATGTTTCTAAAAGGGAAATGCAACTGTGCTGTTTTGCAGTTGTGACATTTGAGCCATAAAAGCTAAGGTAGTTCCATTTTCTCAGTTTCCTGGAGTTTATTTTTTTCCTGAAGAAAATTCTAAAACCACTTCTCTCCATGGAACTTTTTAAAATCTCTTAATATACACTTCCATTATAAATCAGATGTGGGCCACCATTGCTTAGGTTGTCTGTCATTTCCTGGAACAAGAATAGAAAACACTGATTAAAATTACAATTATTTTATGGTGTTTGAAATTCAGTTAGCTAAGGTTGTAACAAAAAATTAACAAACTCTGGATTTCAAACAGTCAGAAAAATTTTATGCTTTTTATTTGGCTTGATAAATCTCACTGTAAAAAAAAAAAAAAAGAAATCACATTTCTTCCTACATAAATTAAGTACATTTGAAAGGTGATAGACTCATTGATACTGATTGACTTGGACATTACTCTCAGACCACATGTACAGCATTGATGGCATCCGTGCAAGTTTTGTGTTGTTATCCTTTGAAAGTGAATCAACTCAAGCTTGTGTGGTAATCTACAAAGGAACAAGATGGTAATTAAGTCTTCATTTCCATTCAAACCTTTTTCTGTGCTGACATGCTACAAACAGATGCCATTCGATGCTAGCTGGGATAGACATTTGGGAAGTAGGTCTGGATCTAAAGAGGGGTTTGACTGCTTGCCTTGGGATGGGACTGATTTTGGTTTTCCCTTAATATGCCGGACTACAATTTTTAGCAGTTCAGGAATTGCTACTCAAGTGGCAGATGAGTCACCCTGGAGGAAGCTGACCTGATAATGAGTCAGAATCCTAAAGCACCTAAACCAAAATTTGGTTGGAGTTAGATTTTCTAATTCTCAAATTGCAATCCAAACAATACCTACTTAGCAGCTGTCTAAGCCTGGAGATGGCTACACTAATTAAGCAGATCTCTGACCTTCAAGGCTGCAAAGACACATAGAGTTTATGCTCAGAACTGCCTTATTCTGAGCAGTCCTAAGCCTATTTCATACCAAATTGAATCCGGATGCAGAAATGAAGCGATCTGCTGCTTATGTCCAATGGCAGATCCCAGAGAACATCCAACTATGCCAAGAGGAATGGGCGCACATAAAAATGCAGTTTGGTCTATTCCTTTTAAAATTCAGGTAGATGAGGTAGAGGTGCCACTGTTGGGCTAGTTCTAAAATGTGTGCATGAGAACCAGAAGCTCTTCTCTGCGTTCCATGCAGATTAAATTCACCTCTTCTACCTCCTAGGTACACTTGGAGAAAATGTGGAAGAAAAGGGATTTGTTTGGCCTCCTTCTTGTGGAAGTTTTTATGAAGTACGTAAAGCAAGATTCACTGGGTGAAACAGAGAGAGAAAATCAGAAAGAGTAAGCCTAACTCTATAGCGTAGTATCTGAGATTCTTGATTAAGAGAAGAAAAATCTCAGACCTGGTCTTTATTCCTAGTCTTAATCTTTCTCCCTCTTCTTTTAATCCACAATATTTGATTTATAAATAGTTTGGGAGGCAGAGACAGGAACTCAGAGTTTAACATAAAGTGGACGCACCGGTGCCTCCTCTCTCAGGTGTTACCAGCTACATTTTAAAGTAGATCACAAGACTTAATTGTTCCCTCCACAATTTCTGAAAGAAAGGATGTCCTATTCCACAAAGTAAACTTGGGGCCATCAAACCAAGTAGCCTTGCCAATTAATACACCTAAATCAAGCGTAAGCTTCAAACAAAATACAGTGTATAAACTTACTGAATTTTGAGCATTTTCTAACACCCAGCTCGCCACTTGGCAGGTGATGGTGTTGGACGTGTTTGTATGGTGCTTTATTCTCCTCATACACTGAAAAGGAACATGCATGCCTAACACTGGACTCTGGATCCCAGTTTGGGGCCTGTCTGCTCTGAAATGAGGCACTATGTTATTCCTCTTTGTAGGTGCCTAAATCCTTTGTTGATCTATGCTGAAGATATCAGTCAACTGGGAAAGGGACCAAGAATACCAAAGCCGTATCAACCACAGGTTGATAGTAATGATCTGTCAGAAGGCTACTCATGAGTGAGTGTAAGTTTCCTTTTGTCAGCTTTATCACTTAAATCCTCTGCAGACATCATCTATTAGAATATCATCATAATTTCAGAAAGCATTGAAAACCATTTATTTCCCCAATATTTCTATTTTCAAAAATAAAAGTATTAATGAATTAAAAAAATGTTGCCGAATTCAAGAAATGAAGGAGCACACAGATTAGAAGCAGAGTGAGTCAATGGTGGCAACATCCAAATAGGAGCATTTGGATGTCTATAACTAGGGTGAATATTTTAAATACTCAACTTACTTCCAGATTGCAGCATTCACCACGTAGAATTATGTCACTACCTGGAAGCACCATTCCTGACTCAGAGTGACATCACAGCATCAGCCAACTTTGATTAGCTGAAACTATGACTTGCTCTTAGAGGTGGCCCTTCCTGAAGTGACATAACAACATGGTAGCTCCCTAGTGTTCAGCGTACCTTGGAGGTAACTCTGGTGTCGGGGGAACCACCGGGCAGCTGGGCAGGTCGGTTATTTCAATACCCCTCAATCTCTAATATAAATATAACAATTATACAATAAATATAGCACAAACAAATGCACATGCAGTACATGTCTATATTACTGTATATCAGTATAAATATACAAAATAGTCTTATATATCAAACACTTTAAAGCTATTTTCTAAATCAGGGCCTAATTTAATGTAAGTTTTTAAGTAGCCTCATTATTGTTTAGGGGCATGCCTGGAGCTAATGTACTCACACCTGCCAGCAGCAGACCATCTGCAGGCTGTAGGTCTATGAAGTCCCAGATCAGACCATCTACACATGCATACTTGGTGCTACAACACACGTGCAGGGAGTCCACCGTTGGTGGGGCGCATCCCACATTCGCTGAGCATGTGCAATAGGGTTGCTCTGCACATGCATCACGCCCCTTCCCCCAAGATAAGTGGGCACCTGGCAGTCCTCACTGCTAAGTGTCTAAAAGCTCAGTAGGTCATCAGGCCAGGAAAGGAGGCAGCGAACTACTGCTATACATGGTCATTTTCAGCCTCTCTCTTTTTCTCCCAAATGGGCTTCATCTTTGTCCTTGTTAGGGCACGAGCATCTTTGAAAGGCAGGATCTAGCCTACCATCTGCAAGGCCATGGTCATACTTGCCCACATAGCTCAACAGAATTCTGCTTCATTTTAAAATGAGAGGGAGAAATGTGTATCTCTTCCCTTGAGTTTATCACCCTGTTTTATTGCTGTTGTAACCTATACTATTTAACTTTTCAAAACATGTTTCAAATATCCTCTAAGGTGAATTCAGTCTTTATTTCTGCTTGGAGTCTCCTCTCAGTTAAGAAACCAAAGAATAGCGACAAGTAATTTTTACTTAATGGACAATTAAATGCCATATCACATTTTGTCAGGGCATCTGAAAACATTCTACAGTCTGAGTGAATTAATCCTCACTCTGCTGTTCAGAGGTCTCAATAGATATGATACAGACTGTTCAACTTAACTGTAATGCAAACTTGCACGTGGAGGTTTAGATGGGCAGATGACTTTTGCTCCCTTCTCTACTCATTTCTCAAATGAAAGGCATGGGATAAGAAGTCCAAATGTAAAGCACAGGGTGTCAATGAACATTTTACTTCTCAAATAGGAATCAGATCTGTAACTCCAAGGAGCTGATTTCAAGAATTCTTTTCCATTAATTCTTTTGGCCCTAAACGCTCGACTTTGGGAGCTTAAGTTTCAGCCCCTAAACATGGACCTAGACACCTTGGTAAGCTTCCTTTTAACAGAGAAGAGCAGTAAATGCTGTAAATGCTCGGTGCTGCTGCGAATCGGACCAGTTTCATTTAGGTGTCTAAATATGCCCTTAGTTGCTTAGGTTTAGTCATCTAGGTTTGTGAACTGTGGCTTTTGTGTTTAAATAGCCTGCTTTATAAGCTGAGTACTTGGGAGAGGAAGAAATTGATTAAATCCTTGAAGCATGCAATGATGTGGTTACAGAAAGCATTCTGTGCTTTTTCACAGTACAATACATGATAATCCATATTAATAAGGCTTCCAATTATTTATGGAATGCTATATTTAGCAGCTAAGCCCTTGAACGGCTATACAATGGAATTATGTTGAAAATGGATGTACTTCATTGAAATGGATGTACTGCAAATATACAGTACCTAAAAATAGTTCCATATAATGCAACATAATAAAGCTTACACAGAATGGCAGCGTTTCGTTTCCCAGAAGCTCTTTCTCATATAAAACTGCAAACTGAATACATCTCTTCCCAATTGTAAATGTTAACACATACAGTAGCATTTTAGGACTAGCAGAACAAATAAAGGAGGACACACAACTCACTTTTTCTGCCATTTCATGAGAGTGATGCAATGAATGTTCTCTTTCTGAGAACATTCGCCTTTGTTCATAGCTGGCTAGCCGACAAGTGAGCCATGAAGAAAGGGTGCAACCACCAATTCCAATGCATGCAAGAGACATGGAGGCAAGATGCAAAGAATAGAGAGCGGACGACTTCTTTGTCAGAGCACGAAGAAATTGAAAATTTAGGATTCCTCCAATTAGTCCACAGATGCAACAGGCAGAGAAAAGTATCATCTGTCAGGAAAGACAAGAGAGGTTATGACACAGTAGCATTTATCAGAGACAGAATCATTCATATAAAAATGAGACTAACCATAATCCAATGCTTTGATAGCATCATGGGCTGCAAAACACTACACAGACACTCATTTTTATCTCCTTTAGCTCCCACAGAGCTCCAAGGGAACACAATACCTTCTGGCGTACAAGGGTTAAGATTGATGTTGCATGTAAGATAAAGTTGGGTAGAACGAGTTGTTCATGTTAAAAGCTAGTCAATGGGAGGACTACTAGGACACAGAATCTTTTGATTTCCAGCGCTTCATTCAAAACAGTAACATGGCAGAATATGTCTTAATTTTCTATTGTGCAGTTTCTCAGCACTCCTCAGGAGTGAACCCCTCATGCATTCGCAGTGAATCTCTCTTGCTTTGTGTGCCATCTGACTCTGCCTCCTGTTCAATGCTAATTTGTTCAGTCAGCAGTTTGGAGGCTTTCTACAGCTTTTGTGGGGACTTCAAAAGTGTTCAAGGTGAACGTGCTGGACAAAGAAGCAAGAGAAACAAAGAAGTCTGGTGCAGCTCAGATCAGTGTGGTGACTATGTGTTTGTTTTTGTTTTTAACTTGGTTAAAATGTTTCTGGGAACTTTAGAAGGATGTGAAACAGGCTGCAATTAATGAGGCATGTTTAAAGACCTCCTATCACTTTAATCACAAAGAGGCCACCCTGGTTCAGGATGTCCTTGAGCCACAAATGACTCGACAGCAAAAGACCTTATTATGGAGACACTGCTAAATTATTGTCTTATTCACTTCTCTTGACTGCTGGCCTATCAGATGTTGATCTAGATGGGCCTTTGATGTTACCCAATGTAGCTTTGTATATGTTCTTTTCTACTGTGGTAGGAGGAATTTATGGAGCCTTACAGACCACTTCTGTACACAACTGGGATGGGAATTTCATCAGGAATGTGGCATTCAGGCTGTGTGCTGCAGTCTACTGAGAAGTGACTATTCCGTGAGACCACCAGAACAGACAGCTTTTAGAAACTGGTTATGGTCCACATGCTTTAAGAAATGAGACTGTCATTGTAAAAGGGTTTAGGATAACTCACTGATATGCAAAAATAATCAGAGATCTTGATTCCCTTCACACTTATGCTGGTTTTACGTGACTTCCATCTGTATATGGCAGAATAATCAAGCTGACAGAAAATTAAGCCAGACATTGTCACTTACAAAAGGATCACGTCTTTAACGTAAAGTTCTGCTGTGACACCATTTTGCTGCAGTCAGAAAAATTACTGTACTTCTGATTCTTAGACAAGACAGAAAACATCCACCATCACTTAAAAACTGGCTTATTCATGATTCTGATTGCAAAAAATAACTTATTAAAACAGTGAACTGTTATGATACCTAGGATTAAACTTTGTCAGCAGCCTCACGGAGGTGGCAGCCCAGTCATACCACACTTCACAGAAAGGGGTTTTTGAAGGACAGAAGTTACAATCCAGTGAAGTTATTGGGGAAGTTTTTATTGACTTGGCATAAATTTGTGTCAACAGGTTTTCCATCCGTATTTATCCAGACAGGGATAAACAGGGATGTGTGGCTTAAACAGGCATGAACTAAACAGGCCATTTCAGAACTGCCTTGTTTTGCTTGATTAACCCAAAATGTTGATTATTTTTTTGGACTGTTGACTTGAAATTTTTGCTGATTTTTTATCAGAAACACTTGGAAACAGAAAGCCCCTAGTAAGGAGTTCAAGTTAGATAAGTATGCCATTCAGATACTTATGCGTTATATATGCAGTGGAAAAACTTACAACAAGTCCAGATTTTTTTTTGGCGCACAATATTCCACATATACCACAAAGCAGAAACTGCAAAGAAAAAAAATACCAATTATTTCATCATTTAAGGTCTTAAGTTTAAATCCTGCTGTCTTGCTGTAGCGGTGACCACAGCAGTAGGTTAGGCAATGGTTACAGTTGTTGTCAGCATTTTTATCACAAACCTTATGTTTCAGGAATTTATAACTCAACTATAAACACACTTATCCGAGAAGAAGAAACTGGAATGAGAAGTCAGACTGGGGATGATTACTCATAAAAAAAGAAAAAAAAAATCCCACTTTTAAGTTGCTTAAGTAAACAAAACATGAAAAAAAAAACCAATATTGCAAGCAAACCTGTTTATGAAACTTTATGAAAAGTTTAGCAAGGCGGTAGTCAGTGATCCAAATCTACTTTCAAGCATAGCTGAGGTACTTAATGCCCTGATCCTACAGTGTCAACCACTGAGGGATCATACATTGATTGTTGTCCACAAGTCGGTGGAGGTCTGGGCAAGAACGACATTCAGTCACCTCCCTGGGTGCAGGTGTAAATGCGAGTACATCTGTCGGTGTGGCTACACTGAACATGCAGGAAAATCTGTTTCAGATTCTAGATACCCCACTTTGCAAGAGACATAGCATGAAAGTATCTGTACTTTTTTCATGTAGTTCCCTTTCACAGACTGGTCTGCTAATTGTTGCATCAAGCATTAGGCAACAACTAATTAACAAAAAAAAACAGAAACACCCCCTACCAGCTGATATGAATAGATGTTAATGCTTTTTAGTGACCTGTGTCAAAGACTGATGACTTTCTCTGATGTCACTTTTTCCTCCTCCAAAAAAGTTTAACAAGGGAAACAACAGTCCCTGAGGGAGCAGTCATGGTAGGAACTGCAGTAGTTTTACGAAAACAATAAGGCCTTCTCCAGGTGTTTGTAATATTGTCAAAAGATTTCTTTGATACATCATAAACTCCTTTATTAAGAAATCTGTGCTACTTATTTTCAGTAAAGCTAACCCTACACCCCTATTGGGAAGTAATTTTATAGTTATAAAACTGGATTTTTCCACATCCTTTTTGCACTGAGATGGTATTTCTAGCAAAAGGCTCTGCTTGACCTTGATTTAGGATTAAATCATGGAACAGACCTGGCTGTTACATAAGAAGTGAAAAAAAAAAAAAAAAGCAGTTTCTATACAGCATTCAGGGTCCATGTAATATATTGCATGTCCATCTTATTTACCCTCCAAAATTTTGCAACTTCAGTATCTCAGTTGAGGAGGTGCTTTAATACCTGGTTTATTCCCCTCCAACTGAAGTAGTTCATGCATATAGCTAAGCATAAGCCTTGAGATGTATTTTTACTCTGAGTTAGGCCCATTGAATCAGTTCCCACAATTAATATGGTTAATTTTTTAATATATTATTTACCTCTACACTAAGCTTGGGATGTGGCTTAATACCAGTCCCATTATGGAGAAGGACGGCTCAGGTAGACTGTGGCGCTGAACGGATCTGGACATACAACTGTGAATTGCTGCTAGAGCTCACCCATTGGAATAACAATCAAAAAACAGAGGAGATTTCAGCTCAGAACTATCACACCTGCCTTGTAAGTTTTCACTCAGGCTTTCTGTGAAGTTTTGGAGTCTCACTCCCAATCCTGTTATTGTAGATTGCCTTCAACTGAAGGTGTGCTTCAGGTTTTCAAAAGTAGTGTTTTATATATCTCAACATTAATGCAGAAATCTCAAAAAAAAAAAAATTGCTCAAGACATCACTGTAATTAAGTTCTTTTCAGTCAGATTTGATAAAGCAGATTAATAATATAAATTCTCTGTAGTGATTGAATAAGACTAAAAGGAAAATTTTGTATAAGGAAAAATTTATGAGTTCTGGAAAGCTTACAGAAAGAATCTGGAAGATACCATGAAAGATCGTTTCAACTTGTAACAACTGTATGTTAACTAGTTTAAATAGCTGGGGTTTTGATAATTTACCTTCAAAGGTGAAAGAGTAGGTCACCCATTTTTTCAAGAAGGCTCTAATTGTGCTCCTGTTAGTGTTCATGGCTTTTTCACCATTGATTTCCGTCAGTGAAGACTTTCTATTTCTGTTCTACAGTCTTTGCTAGCCAGAAGGGAGTGTAGTGAACAAGTTGCATATGACCAAAAGAGCAACAAGCCAATTACAGATTCACTCAGTGTTAGAACCCACCAGTTTGGGCAGTTCTGCTATTCTTTACTGTTTTTCAAGGACAGGACACACACCTTTCCAAGCCACCTTTATGTAGTGCCATATACACATATATTAGCTAAGGGGTTTCCCAGTTGAAATCCAAAGAACAGTGAATGAGCTAATCTGCAAGCCATAAGGTACTGGCTTCTCAAAATCAAGGGATGACTACCGTATTCCAGAGGGACTACCTGGAGTAATGATCAGGATGCAGGTGTCAAATGTACATTAGGTAAATTTGCCGATGGTACTAAATTAGGAGGAGCTGTGGACTCCCTCAAGGGTAAGAGGCCTTACAGAGAGATCTGGACAGACTAGAGAGCTGAGCAATCACCAACCGTATGAAATTTAACAAGATCAAGTGCTGGATTCTGCACCTGGGACAGGGTAGTCCCAGTTATACATACAAACTGGGGGACGAGAGGCTGGGGAGCAGCCCCACAGAAAGAGATCTGAGGGTTTGGTTTAATGGCAAATTGAATATGAGTCAACAGTGTGCCCTGGCAGCCAAAAGGGCCAACTGTGTCCTGGGGTGCATAGCCAGCTGGTTGTGGGAGGTGAACGCCCCACTCTACACTGCACTGGTGCAGCCCCGCCTCAGGTACGGTGTGCAGTTTTGGGTGCCTCAATATAAGAAGGTCATCAAACTATTAGGGTGTGCAGAGGAGGGAAAAGATGGTGAAAGATCTTGAGGGCAAGACACAAAGAGCGGCTGAGGTCACTTGGCTTGTTCATCTTGGAGAAGAGAAGGCTGAGTGGTGACCACATCACAGTATACAATTTCCTCAAGGGGGGCAAAGGAGGGGGAGGTGCTGGTCTCCTCTCTCTGGTGACCAGCCATAGGAAATGGAATGAAGCTGCATCAGGGGAAGTTCAGATTGAACATTAGGAAAAGATTCTTCACTGAGAGGGTGGTCATTCACTGGAATAGGCTCCCCAGAGAAGTGGTCATGGCGCCAAGCCTGTCAGAGTTCAAGGAGCTTCTAGACAATGCTCTTAGTCATATGGTTTAGTTTTAGGTAGTCTTGCAAGGAGCAGGGAGTTGGAGTGGATGATCCTTATGGATCCCCTCCAACTTGAAATATTCTTTGAGTCTGTGATTCTATGATAATAGTTTATTGTGTCACGGTCTGTCTGTATTCTCTCTGTACATCTACGATATTTATACATATACACAAGGAATAAAGTGTTCTGTAGTTGAAGAACTCAAGAGAGAGCCAACTGAAATATTGTGTTCTGTTCTGTTCTGTTCTGTTCTGTTCTGTTCTGTTCTGTTCTAACTCAGAGGAGTTGGGTATTCCTGATTCTTCCACTTTCTTCTGTGTGAGCTTGAGAAGGTCATGCTAAAGTTTTAGAAATTGTATGACTACGAGACAAGTTGTGAAACTGAATGCACTGGTGTGCTTGAACATGTTAGCAACCTTGGAAACATGTTAACAACCTTGGAAAAAAAGCACTAAGTTGTAGCAAAGGATTAATATTATTTTGGGGGTTTTTAGACGACATTCTATTTACATTCACAGAGAAAAGGCTTGCCCAAAACCCAGTGTGGTTATTTATTTATGATTGCAGGCATTTTGCTATTAAAACCAATGGATGAATTTGAGTCGCAGTGTCAGGCAATTAACCTCATGCAAAGCTTTGAAAATGATGACCCAAGTTTACCACTCTCTTCTGAGGCTGCAGAGGATTCTGATTCACTGGAAGCAGTGGAAACCTGCTTTACAGAGAGAACATTAGCAATACCAGGGGCTCAGAAACACCACTCATGCAGAGTTGCCTTAGCCAAGCTTCTCAATGTGAGGACCTCTGGAAAGGTTAGGAAGTCAGCGCAACATTATGTGATTGACTCTGATCATTGCTTTTTGATAGAATAGCTAGGGAGTAGGGGAGTTTTTTTGTTAGTGCCATAGTAATATCCAGTAAATTTTTTGATGTCTCAGTGTTGTGATCAGCAGTAGCGAAAAGTGAATAGGAGAAACTACACTAGTTCTTTGTGCCAGAAAAAGAATGCAAGTACAAATCAGACTCAAAAGGAATTTCCTATGTTTGGTCATGTTTGTCTTTTAATTGTGAACTCTTCTGTTTTATAATACTGCCAGCTGGAATACAGCCACCAGGGGCTCTGCTGTCTTGCCACTCTCTGTTCTTGGCTGTCCTGAAGGATTTAATCTTCATGTTAACGTGTCATACCATTTAAACTTTACACACAGTACTGTGTATTTACTAAAGTCTAGGTAGACAACATTCACAGCCTTTCCCTCATCCACTAAGCAGGTCACCTTGTCGTAGAAGGAAACCAAGTTAGTCAAGCAGGATCTGCCTTTCATAAACCCATGCTGACTGTGCCTGATTGCCTGGTTGTCCTGTATGTGACACATAACAGCACTCAAGATAATCTGTTCCATAACCTTCCCCGGCACTGAGGTCAGACTGATAGGGTCCAGATCCTCCTTGTGGCCCTTCTTGTAGATGGGTGTCACATATGCTAACCTCCAGTCAGCTGGAACCTCCCTGGTTAGCCAGGACTGCTGATAAATGGTGGAAATCTGTCTTTTGGTCTGTCAAACTTTGGAATAAAGAACCAAGGACCTCCCAGAAAAGGAGAATGTTTATTTTTAGCCTGCTTTGATTTACTTTATATTAAATATGGGTTTGAAGCAAAACCTCAGATCCAAATACCCAGAAATTTCGGTAAGGAGGCTGAAATCTCAATTTAGATTCAAGTTCTGTGGTTTGGATCCATCCCTATTTCATATTTTCTGGAAAAAAAGGACTTGGCCTCTTTCACTTTCTCATGGGAAAAACGGAGGCTTTCTTACTGGTAGTCTGAAAAAAAGGTTCAGTTTCAGTGATAGCTGCAGACAGCCACAGATTTGTTGGTTTCCATCGTGCAGAAGAAAAGAAACTATTTTTATTTTGTATGTTGAAGCTAAGAAACCTTTCTTTCTTCTGTTTTGAGGAGGCAAAAGCAATGGAGAGTGTAATTCCCTTGAGGAAATGAAAACTGTCTATGGAAAATCTTTCTGGAGGGAGACTGAAGCAAATAGTAGAGAAAACCTGTTGAATATAAGGACTGTTTGATCCCTAGTTATTGTTCATGACAAAGAAGCCCAAACTACATACACTCTGTGGAAAGCCCTCCAGCATTCTGGGTCATCCATATGTATCTGGTGAAATAAAGGAAGGAAAATTATTCCAAACTTGATTATTACACAGTGAAAATGCAAGCATATCATACCTATTCAAATAATCCCCCACTTGGAAGAATAAGCCATCAAGACAGAATCAACAGCTTCATTTCTATCTACTCTTGTCAGGTGGCAGACCAGAAAATCTGTGTTTTACACTAAAACTGTATAAACATGTGACTACAATGAGAATATCCGTGATTTTGAAATTAATAATGTCTAGAAAGGACCATCATTCTATTTAATAATCTTGTTGTTTCAACACCATCCAAATGAGAAAAAAGCTGAACTCCATAACACTGAGCAGAGAGGGTATCTCTAATTGTAACTCTTCTTCAAAGCAGTATTTCAGAACAAGGGTTAAGTTTTCTCAGTGCAGACATAAAGGGCACAGAATCCACTCATGAAAACAAAGCCATCAAACTAGACAAAAATGACAACGGGCAAGAAAGAGCGAGCCTAGGTAGTAGGTTTGCCTGTTACCTCCATAGAGAAACACAATAATCTTTGCAAAAGGGGGATGGAAACTTCTAATGATGTGGTTGTCCCATGTAAGGGGTTGTGGGGACAGGAATGTCAAGCTGGCTACAAGTCATCCAGGACCAGAAGCAACAGCATTGCCACAGCCCACCCTGTGTCCTACCAAATTTGTCATGCTGAGGGGGGTTCTGCTATTTGATGTGGGACATAGTGTTAAAACATTTCTAATCCGGGCTAATACCTTGACCTGGAAGTGTGCTCTTTGGTCATGTCAGCTCAGGTGGGGCTACAATTCCCACTAATTCAAGCCGTATTCAAGCAGTTTAAATTCCATCCCAGTCCCTGTGATTAGTGTTTCCATTCGTCTGCTTCTGGGCCTGCAGAGATGCTTTAAAAATGGGAAATGGTTTTTAGAAACACTCAAGGAAGTTTAGAAGTGGATCTCTGAACCTGACGGTCTACCTGCCATCAGTGATTCAAAAAACCTCTGGTCATTGGGAAAAACACTCAAATTCTCAGCACAAAATAATAATATTTATTTACTTGTTTAGGGCCTATCGGAATAACAAATAGTAAATAATGCTTTTTGTAAATAATGCTTTTTGTTGGTTTTGTATCAAATATTTAGAGTATGACTGCTTTCGTCTCAAAAATCAATAAATTAGTTATTCCCTGCAGGTGAACTAAGGTCTTATCTTAGCAAAACATGTAAGCATATGCTTAAGTCAGTCTGTATTCAACAGATCCTCTTAAATGCAACGTATGAACTACAAGTCCCCATGGACAGACCGTCTTCCAGATTGGTTTAGGCTTCTGCAGTGTGTGAATGATAAAGAAAACCTACTGAAAGACTTCTCAGCTGGAGTGAACTGTCCTGGTTCCATGCAAGGCAAGAAGCTCCCACGCTTGGTGCATCCTCCCTCATCTATAGGTACAGAATTCTCTCCAGCTTCCACTGAGCTCACTGAGTGCTGCGATTCATTTCATCAGGAGCAGGAGCCAGCTAGAATTATGGTCAGTTTGATGAAAATGCAATGCACATGTTAAAATAAAGTAGGATCACATCTGCATTTTGTCTGCATACTAAACAATAATGTGAATTTTTTAGTGTTCTTTTGAAATAAAAAAAAAAAAATAGTTTGACTGTTCTTTCCAAAGGAAACTTGGCAGCAGTAAAAACTAGATGCAAAATTTAATGTTTTAAAAATTTAGGCCACCAACATTGATTTAACAGTCTAAAATGATGTTCTTGCTCTGGGAGAGAGTTCCATACTGACTGACCCTTTTTCTTCAAATCCTTCAAATCAAATATTTGAAGTGCCAACTTGGAGCAAATTTCTGTAACCAAACTATAAATGCAGGTTTTTAATGGGCAGGCAGACTTCCACTGTGCTAAAATCACAAACAATAACTCTGCCCCTACAGACAGACAGACCGACCAACATCCAGAGAAGGTGTGTCTCTCAAATACATTTAGGTATTTGTCTTTATAAGGGACGAAACTGTTACTCCTGAGGGGCATTGCCAGAAGTGAACCATCAGGTATCTCTCTTGCATATGAAGATAGATGGCATATTTGACTAAAGATGTGGCTTTTGTCTCTTATTATCTCTCTCTGTGAAAGAATCTCATTTATAGCAAGAATTTACACACCACTGAAGAATAAATGAGACTTAGAGACATATACATATACATATGTGTGTGTGAATATATAGTCACTACTCCTAGTGATAGCGATGAAACCATTAAGTTCTAAATATAGATGGAAAAGTATGTGACCATTTAAAAATACCTGTGAATACTTTTTGAATTATTATCTTCTGATTTTTTTTTTGTTTGTGCAAAAGCCTTTGTTATGGATGCTGTCATTCTTGCTATGTTAGCGTTAGCAGTTCCGTATGCTCATTGGTTGGATCATTTCTAAAGTACGTCATGTAACTGAATTAGAATGGTGGATTTTATACCTCAATATCTGGAAAAAAGAAGTCTGAGAGGCACTGAGTACAGCCTGTGGAGTAGATTATACCAATACAATCACGACAAACAGAAAGAAAATCCAGAAAACAACAGCACGTTCAGCTTAGGCTATATGGGACTGTACTTTTTTTTTTTTTTTTTTGCAATTTAGCAGCCATGGCCTATTTTAAAAAGAACAGATTGGATATGCTGTAAAACAAATTGGGTAGTCATCTCCACATGCTCCACATAATTTGAGAAGTCAGTCACACCTTCAGTTGGTTTCTTTTGGCTACTTTTTAAACAAATCTTACTATCTTAACCCAGAACAACTCCAATGAGAACAACAAATTTTGAAACTGTTTCACCATTTCCATACATTTTTGATGTAGACATTGTCTAGGCTTTCCATTTCTTCATTCTTGTCTACTCCACTTTCCCTGGCTTGCTTATACATAATGCAGGGCATGTAATGATCAGAGCGCTTCAGCCCGTGCTTAACTTCCCCTGTATCTCTAATCCTATGGGTGGGATTCACATGCTTAGAGTTAGGTACGTTAGTAAATTATCTGTCTGAATGAAGATGGTGAACAATAAGAACAACTCTTTTAAGAAGAAAGCTAATGTGTGTTAAATGCAAAGCATCAAATGGAGGCAATTATAGGAGATACAATGTACATGATTTTAAGATGCCCAAATTTTAGGAATTCAGGTTAAGGTTTCCATGGTGATGCTATCTTCATCTACTTCCTTATGAACTTGGGCCTCTGCTGAGTTCCACCCACATAAAAGGATAGAACAGGGTCAAAAGTTTTCAGTATATTTCCAGGTATATTACAACAGGACACATGATACTGTTCAATTAACTCCAGCGTTTTGCATACTAACATGTCAAAATATTAGTTTTTCCTTTAATGTCCCTTTCTTTTCCTGAAAGAAAAGAACATTAATGTTCATTTCTCAAAGGAAAAACTTGATTCAAGAGTGTGAATTGGAAAAAAAAATAATATATTTTATGCAAAACATATTCTTTAATACAGGCAGCATGAGCTCAGTGTAAGATCCAGTGAACAGACAGGAGGATTATGCCACTTCTGCAGCAGGAAATTCAGAGGAGTGTGCAAACAAACCTTTCTCTGGTTGTTTTAATTTGGACCTAGTTACCCACGGCCCTAAGCATCCCTGGAGAACAGTAGATCTCTGGCCCCTTCCAGTCCTGTCTCACCTGCTAGTCCTCTAGTCAGAAGGAAACAACCTAACAGACAATTTGAACTATTGGAATAGTACAAAGAGGGTGCCATAGTGGTGACAATCTAGACCAAAGATATATAGTTCAAAGCAAAGTAAACCTTTATAACCATGTCACCCCACTCTGCGTACCGCTGTGATTTCTCATTTCCTCTTCTATGTGAAGCAGAAGCTGCTTGCTTCCACTTTACGGTGTCTTTGTCGCCTCTCTCTGCCTACCCAACCTGCAGTTGTTTGCACAGTTCCTAGCAGTGGATGCCTGCCTCTCCTGGCTCTGACTGTGGGCATCCTTCACCCACTTGTTACAAGTCCCTTTGGGTTCCCTTCCATGCCTCTGCACTCACATATGGGCAGAATTTCCCGCAAACGTCTGCAAAATCACTTCATTGTCCTCTGTCTTATTCCTCTCTCAAACTGTACCTACGAACAGCTTGAAATCAGCCAGACTGCTGGTGTGTTAATGCAACCACCTGTTTCACCAATCAATTTTGGTTTGTTGTTTCTTTATACTCCCTTACATCCTTTCATCCCACATCTGTCCCTTGCTTTGATTATAAGGTCTTTGGAGCCAACATCTAATGTAACAGGATCTTGATCTATGGCTAGTACAAACGCTGGGGCAACAGAAACCATAGAAATGAATGAGGCAGTTGTGCAGGAAATGTGCATCGTCATGAAATGGTATCAGCTGTGATAGCGTTGTCACAGAATGCAATCCCTGCATAAAATACTGATCACACTGACTGGTCAAAACTCTTTGACTTCAGTGAAGCCCAGGATAATGCCTTCTGTCATTAAATCTGCAGAGAGACACTGTTTTTGAGTAATCTTTTGTATTTATCAGCAATGATCAGAAATCTCCCTCTTTGAAGTGATTTTGATAATATCATTACCTGTTGGCCACTGTCTTATCTGGTCTTCATTCTCATTTCTCACCTACCTGTTCTGCAGTACAGATTTATAAGTGTGTGTTTTTATCCTGCCCAAAATATTTATGACTGTTGTCAATAATTAATAATTATTGACAATGAGAATATTACATGAAGCACTTTGTCAGAATGATTCTATAAATTACAGGAGGTTACTCTGATGAATAACCAAGAGTGTTTTGCATTTATCATCTTATCTCAAGCAAAGCAAACAATCCTTTTAGAAATACTGCTGTACAATCCAAGCTGGCCAAAACCAGCTTTGGAGTTGAAAAATGCCCACTCATGTTTAGGCTGAATATTCAATATTTCCTACTCTTTGTTTCATAAATATAAAGAACCATTTGGAGGAAAATTCTTCCTAGAAACATGCATATCTCAAACTGAAAATATAAGAAAGGGTTCTGAGAAGTAAGAAATGTGATATGAACAAGATGCTTCTATTAACCAGTTGTTGGTGTTTGATTTTTTTGTAAAATGAACAAGAAGCTCAGGATGCCCAGATCGTGAGAACACATCTTTCCTTTTCCTTCCCATTTCCTCTTTTTCTTTTTCCTCCAAAAGCTCAGAACTCAGCTGGCATACCCTTGACATTATTTTAAAACACCTTTTGACAGTCTCGTCATAAGGGACAGGGCTGTTCTGTTTTAAAAAGCAAAACTCACAGTCAATATAAAGATCGTAAGCTACAGCCTGTGTTCCACTCGAGGCATCGGGCTTTCCCTGGTGTGAGAATGGGTTCACAGAAAGTTCAATTGTTCACAGCAAAATTGAAAAATGAAAAGGACCGAGAAAGAAGGGGTCTCCCAGCCACCCCCCCAACACACACATACATCTCTCCCCCCCCCCCCCCCTCCCCGTGCCTCCCCCCACGTCCCACGAGTATGCAGACTGTACCCCATGCACATCGGAAATGGTCCCGGCGAGGCTCTCGGCGCAGCATGCACACGCGGAAGGGAAGAAGGGAAGGGAAGGGAGGGGGATGCCTTCGCAGGGTCTGATCATCACCATAAAGAGTTAAAGAGAGAGTGAAATGGCTAACGTACACACACCCCGCTCCATACCGGAGAAGAGTCTCCCAGCTGAGGTTTATTCTCTGTGAGGACCAGGCTGAAACTGACCGCCCCCACGGCCACGCTGGACACCCCTAACCCTATCTCCAGCACGGAGAGCACCAGGAGGCTCCCGATGATCTGGCTGCTGGTGCACATCGTCCCTCGGTCATCCTTCCTTCCCGATCAGCCGGGGAAACCGCGCATCCTCCTTCTCCTCCGACGCTCCCGAGGCCCTAAGTCGCCCCCAAACTTTTCTTCCTTCGCCGGCAACCGGGGCGGAGCGGCGCATCCGCGGCCGGCGGGCGCTGCCGAGGGGGCGGCGGGGCGGCCCCGGCGCCGCCGGGCCCCGCGCAACCCCGCGCAGCCCCGCGCAGCGCCGCGCAGCGCCGCGCCGGCAGCGAGCGCGGCCCCGCCGCCGCGGAGCTCTCCAAGGTGCCGGCCCGGCGGCGGGGACGGGGCGCGGCGGGCGGCTGGGCAGCGCGGCCGTCGGTATGCAGCACCACGCTCCTCAGGGGCTGCGCCTCCTCCGGAAAAGTCGACCTTGTCTGATCGCCTCCTGCGCTCTCATTGAAATGACCTCACTGGGATGATTTTTTTTTTATTTCTTTTTTTTTTTTTTTCCTTCCCCCCCTTCTTATTTCTCTCCCCCGCTCTCTTCCTGGGTTGGGGGCAGGGGGGAGAGGAGTGTGGCGAGCCCACCCCGGCTATATTTATGTATGAATCTAGACCCAATGCACAGGCGAGGCGCTACGGCAGCCCCGCCCCAGGGCCACCAAGCACGGCACCTTCCTCCGGTCCTCCCCCTCCGCCATCCCGGCTCGCACACCTCCTACGTCCCGCGCCCGACCGGGCTGGCGGCGGGACGCAGAGAGCCGGGGCAATGCCAGCTGCAGGCTGCCGCCGTGCAACGCTTCGGTAAAAGGTGAGCCCCTCGGTGGGGTGGGCCTCCTTCCTCCTTGGTGCTGCTGTCAAAATTCAGGAGGAAGTCCATCTTCCTCTTGTGTTGTTATAAAGGCTGGATCCTGTCATGTCTCACCACTGCAAAACTCTCTGATCTCTTCCAAAACACTGTTGACAAAACAGGCAACTACTGTAGCCATTCTTGTCACTCTGACAACGGCCAGAACTGTGTCATTCCTAAAGCAAATGAGCAACAAAGCAAAATATAACAAAAGATCCAGAGCTGTTACTTAAGCCATACTGTATCGCTTGATACCAATCTCTTATTTCTGCTGCTCAGACACAGGGAATGCTTTGCCACTCTGACTGCAGGTTGACAATCCAGATGTGCTGCACAACATGGTAACACAGAAACATTCAGTCTTAGCACCTTGGGTCTCCTAAATATGGACCACCAACCTATGAACAGTTACCTTAACAACAGGGCAAAATCGCTCCCTCAACAATATCTCCAAAATCTAGGTTGGGATTCACAAACATCAGTCTCCTGTGGCAGAATTTAGCTAATTTTCTCTATATACATTCTATTTTTTAATTCTAAACATAACATATATGGAATTTTTCCTTGTATGCAAAAATCTACAATTCTTCACCTGTATAGAAATCCTACACTCAGGCATCAGAATCCAGAAGGGCAGTCTGGACTTATCCATTATTTTGATGGCACAATTTGGAGGCAAGAGATTAGCAAAGTCCTGACTGAACTTATTTTGTGGTGTTCAAAACCTGTGTCTTGTGTTTTGAGCAGACAGACATTGAACCACTGTCATGGGGGGAGACAGGATGATAAAGTGCAAGAGAACAAGCCATAGATAGGCATTATATACACTTGAGAAGATTAGATCCACCAGAGTTTAGATCTCATTTGTAGAAATCTCGCATACTTAATTGCTGGCATCAAAGTCTGTCACCTTAAGCTGTTTATGTTCTTTAGGTAACCAACAGTGAGAGAAAGGTGTCCTAAGACAGGATCTTAATGCTTTCTAGTTTAAAACTTTAGTTGTTTCATATTCTCTCACACTTTTCACAGTTCACAGAAGCAGAACAGGTGACTACATCTAAAGGAAAGCTGCATTATAGTTAAAGCTGAATTGTCCTCTTTTCATCTCTTATGTTTTAAATGGTACCTGACATCTCTTATCATTAAAAATCAAGGCACAGCATAAAAGTTCCTAAGCTACTATATTTATGTAGGAGGATGGAGAAAGCACAGATTTTCGAGTACCCACATGGGTGTAGGAAGGTGTTTCTGCAATGACAGTATCCTTATTATGTCAGATTGTTATAAACGTTAAAGTGTGCTAAGGTGCAATGCTTTTACTGCTCAGAGTATATTATACCCGGACTATAAAAACCAGTGGTGATAAGAGGGGAATTGCATAATGACAGATATAATTAATATATTGAATACGTGCAGCCAGATACAGTGCTTGTCATATCAGGATAGAGCTCATGTGACAGAAATAAGATTTCCATAAACAGCTTGTTTTATGTAACATTTCCACTTCAGTCATAATAAGCTGTCAGAAAGATGGGGGGAAAGAGACCTTGGGAAAAGTGTGCCCTAGATGGAGATCACCTCATGTGACAGTTATTAAAACAGGGATACAAAACTGGAGTCCAATGGCAGGAGAGAAAGTGCTCTGGGCACCTGCGTTCTAATCTGCAGACTGCAGAGAGGTGAAGAGCTAAGCAAGACCTCAGTCAGTTAATCAGTGCCCAGGAGGAGCTGCGTGAGTTATCTCTGGTTTGCACCCTTTCAAATAAAGACAGGAAGGAAATGTAATATTCTAATCATTATCTTTTTAAAATGAAAAGATACAGTCTTTGTCCATGTAATCACTTTAGTTTATTTGTACTATGGTGCTGCATCATCATTATGTGCTGATCTAGGCAATTAACTTTACACATGGGACTATTCACGCATACATTTCGGCACATGTTTATATCTTTGCAGCATTAAGAGATTCTTTTCCAGAGTTATTTAACTGCTTACTGTCTCAACTGACTGGTTTTGAAATGTTTCCTGTATTTCTGACTTCCATAACAAAAAGATTATGATGAAATACTAGGGGATTTTTTTTTTTTAAATCATTCAATGTGCAGACAAGTTTCATTATAACTGCAGAAAGTTAAATAGTGAAATCCCATCTCCAAAGTACAATTAACTAGAGTCATGAGGGCTTTGGAGTTTTTAATTTAAACTGTTGGATTCATGAACAAACTCATCAATCTTATTCTTCTTGACTTCTTTGGAGGAAAACTTTTTTTCCTCTTTTTTATCATTGTAGACTTTAAAAATGGTTTATGACAAAAAAAAATCTAGCCCCATAGTAGAATGAAGGTTAATTGAATGACATAGTGGCAGTGAAGAAATATAAGTCAGAGTACAAAGATTCATTTATACTGAGTCCCGTTTATATGGCTCTGATGGGTGAAAGGAGAGACACTAAGAAGGTTATCACCTCTCCATTGGAAATTGCCAGTTTTATGTAACACTTTTGAGCATCCTGTTAAAGTGGTTGAATTTATTTATTTCCTAATTTCCTAATTCCATATGCCTCTAAAGCAATTCCTTAAAGAGTTTTTTTGTGAATAAGAACTGGGCCTATCACATTAAATCAGAATTGAGGCCACTGAATCCAATTCAGCCTAGGTAAATTGTGAATAAAATTGAAACTGTACAGCCATCCTGTGGCTGCTTAGAAGATGAGAAATAAGTTGGTGCAGTTCCAAGAGGGGAGGTACTCACTCCCTAAATATTGACGTTACTAACATGCATGTATAAGGTAGCAGTCTTGGGCAAATAAACAGAAGTTTGAGTGATCTTGGAAGGTGGATTACTCTTTTACCTTATGGATTCATTTTCTAGCCAGTCCCAAGGAATATCAGCTGAGCTATCCTATCTTGGACTAAATGACATAGACTAAATGACTTCTTCCAGGACATTCTTTAGGAAATGGAAAAATTCAGCCTCAAGGTCAGCTTGCAAAGCCTCTTCTTTTCACAAGCACCTCCTGCTTTCACCTTAGTTTGCAGATTCCATCTCTTTACACTGTTTTGTCACCTGGATCCCTTCAATTAAGTTTGACTGAAGCAAAAGCAATGGAGAGCAGCACTTTCAAAAACGGCTTTTCAGTGTCTGGGGTGATACAGTGCCTTGGTTTTTACAAAGAGGCGCCCATTGATTTCATTCTAAAAACAGCTGTATCAATTGCATCCTATCTATAGAAATGTGTACAAAATGGTCTTTAGAACATTCCCTCTTTTTTGTGCAAAATCAACTCTTGGTACATTTTACTCCTTAGTTTGTTCATACTCTAAATTAGCATGCACTGATGTTCTAAAATGGGAAGCAAAACCCATCAGAATCTTGAACGGGAGAAGATAAGGGACTGTCATTGATTTTGTCTGTTTAAAATACAATACTCAGACAAACTTTGTGCTGAATGGGTAGCTCAGCCCCAGCAAAGCTAGGATCTTTGGCATTTATGTGGCTGTTAAGGTTGTCAGGTCACAATTGTTTCTCTTGAATCAAGTTATTGAGGTATCAGTTTATAACACACACAAAAAAATGGATGACATATTCTAAAGCTACTTAGCACATGTTTTCATTCAAGAGAAATTAGAGGATTTGTGACAGTCATTGATGCTGAGTGGAAAATTTCACATGTTTTCAGGTTTTGGTTGCGTAGTGAAAATTGAATGGACTCTACATAGCTCAAGTTAAAAGCAGGCATAAGTTACTTTTTCTTGGATTTATTCTTAACTAACCCTCTATCTACAACTGTCAGAAAGTCTGTTCCCCTCAAGGCACCTTTTACTAGCTTGATTAGATGGGAGAAGGATTGTCCTTCAGTAGAAGAGATCAGAAATCTGTGCACATATTCTGTCTCCCGCTACTCATCAAAACATTAATTAAGAGTGCATGTGAAATTACTTACCCTCATGTTACATACAAGAATATGAGTCACAGGATCTTTAAAGTGACTTGCCTAACATTGCACATAAAGCCTGTAGCTGAACCGAGAAGGTCTCTTTCATCCAACATCAATGTCCTGTTAAATAAACACTTTTTCTACATTAATATGGTTTCTGTGGAAACTGCAAGAAAGGATTATCATCAGAAAAGACTAAGTTTTCCTAGGAACTGTGATTTCCTGGCTCCACAGCAGATAACTCCCAGCCAGTGAAGACCCTTGGACACATCTGCAGACCCACGGTCGCCCAGCAGCTCTGTTCATGAGTATAATATACAGCACTGAAATGCCTGATTAAAACAAGTACTCCTCTGTTACTAACATGAATTTAATACTTGTAAAACAGTTCCTGTGCATTTCTTGGTGCAATAGTGCCATGCTAAACAGGCTGTCATAGAGATCTGGGGAATATAAATCAGATGAAATGACATTCAGTAACCCAGAGGATAAGTTTTGTAGACCCATCACCTCTGATTCTCTAAAAGGAGATGTCACCCAGCGGGGAATCTGGGGCAGAATGGAAAACTGGTTGCTCTAGGAGCCGTTTTGAACTGTATGGTGAAACACTGTTTGTATGAAATAATTGTATATTCATCAGACAGTCATTAAAATATTTACCTTCTTTACCTTTTTTCTTTCTTTCACGGGCTCTTTACTAGGGATGTAGGAGAGTTCAACTGTACACACTTTCCAAAGTGATTTGGGCCAGTGACAGCCTGTCAGCACAGTTTCCTCTGAGAAGGAGCTCTCCCTGCTTAGTAGAAGGAAGGAATTTAAGCCATTAAAGGAGAGTTTTCTGGAGATGGTATCTGTCTAGGATTGTACCCTGCTGACTAAGATCTAGATGTAAAGAAAAATGATCTTGACATGGGATTTCCATGGGATTCAGGATTAAAGAAGAATGAAGAAAAAGTTCTCCCTACTGTGAAGTAGAAAGGCTCGGAGCTATTTGCTTTCGAGGGGCAGAAGCAAAGAGGGCTGGGGACTGAAAAGGCTGGAGGCCAGCAAATTATCATTCTGAGCTGGGCTGTTGTTTTATGCTAGAAGGCAAAGGGGGAGAACGTTTTAATGGAACCTGTTATGTTTGTTTCCGTGAAGAAGTAAAACAACGCCAATAGTAGTCTTCTTAACAATGTAGGCAAGCATTACATTTTTCTACCCACTTTTGTCCTTATTTTGGGGATAGCAAATGCAATGTTGTGATGATGACAGCATGGCTTGTTGGAAAAGGGTGAGGAAGAGACCAGAGAAGGATTGCTGGGGACTGACGAGGCTAGGAAGTGTCAGTGGTGTTCATGGGGGTAGAGCAGCTTAGGAGGAATCAGGGATTATTTTGGTGGGCTGAGATTGTGAGAGAGAAGATGGGACAGTTCAGTAAGGCATGAAGGGAATGGCAAGTGAAAGTGTTTGGAAAGTAATGCAGGGTCTCCTTGTCTCTTGCTTATCTTTGCAAGTATGCATGGGCTTGCTACAAACCTGAGCTCTTACACATGAGTATTTTGAATATGTGAGGGGAAGAGCAGGGTCACATAATGCCATTCTTTCCACAAGAAGGGAAAAGAAGACATAGCGTTGAATAGAAAATTCAGAAAAACCTTGCTGAGGACTTTTCATTTTGATGCCAAGGGGCAGTGAGTTAAAAAGTGTTGGGGCAAAGACTGCCTTGTGCACTCTAACCTGTGCATCAGGAGGAACAGAGATCCATGTTGATCCATTAAGTCCCAGTTTCATCTGACCAAATAATCTGCTCCCCCACCAATCCAATAACTGAAGTTATTATGTATGCTGTTTATGAGAAACTGAGGCAGGAACAGGGTCTTATACAGAAGGAGTGAGTCCTTGTTGAACTCTCCAGCTTCTCTCTGTCTGACGTGTATAGTACGATCCACATCTTAGCAACTTTTAAGGTTTCTTGGTAGAAGAGGATGCTCTGAAAAAATCAGGACAGGAGAGGAAGTTTTCCACACCACCTCTGGATCTAAATTAGAAGGAAAGGTTCTTACTAGGACCTTTGCCTAGATGATTGCCAGAAGATGATCTGCAGCAATACACTAAATAGATGCACTTTGAACTTCTCACTCTCATTTTGAACCACTAGAGAAGTTATTCCATAACACTATAGTATATCTCATAGCTCCACTCCTGAAGCCGTGAACCTATGGAGAGGTGTTACAGAGGTATATAGCATTCTTAGAGCAGTGCTACGCAGTGCTACAAGTTAAAAAAGCCATTGCTATGCAGTGCTTTCTTACACTCCTCTCAGTAATCAATAAATCTACTGAGACAGTGAGCATTTGTTCAGACCATTTCTGAAACCTGCCTACGATCTTGAAGCAATTGCACTTTAAGTAATGGACTACCATACTAGGTGTGAGCACACAAAAGTTACCAGACACGGTTCCTATCACCAGGCATGCCACAAGGATCTCACTGACGTCTTCTGAACACATCTCATTTTCATCTTGTCCTCCGCAATAAACCGAGCGGGTTTAAAATGACATTTATGTTGTCTCTGCTTGCAAGAAGTCCCCACCAATTTACTCTGCTGGCTGTACGAACACTAGCATACTGATCTGAAACAAAAAGAGGAAAACAAATCTTTATTCCAAATAATTCATTCCATGTAATGCCTGGGAAAAATCCTGACTTTGTCACTTTTTTTTTTGTTTTAATACATTAACCTTGGATGTTCAAAACAAAGCAAAAGTGAGATAACATCATTACTGTCTTGCTATATAAACAGAATGTATAATGTATAAACAGTCTCTGCAGGATAGTAAATTAAAGTGCTCTTTGAATTGCATGACTTACGTAACCTGTCTGACATTCTGCCATCTTTCAGTCTCTGGCCTTCACTTTGTGGGGTAAGTTTCATATTCCGCAGAAGTCCATTAAATCGAGATTCAATTAAACCCTTCCAATCTGTATGCAGTCAAAATATTTTCTTACAGTACAAGCTGTAATAGAGCATTCTCAAACCTAAAATGCCATGAAATGAGTGTCTAACTAGAACCTCCGTACCTTACAGGCCTACCATCATTTTTTAGAATCCCGCAGCGCGTTCAAGTAATAGAGGTTAGAAGGTGTCTTAGTAATATCAGCCCTCATACAGTGCAGCACTTAAGTGCGTGTTCAAAATTCGCCTGATGAATAACGCTCTCCTGAATGAGGATGAACCTAACACATGTACAGCTAAATATGCACTAAAGGGCTCTGCCGAATCAGAGTCACTACAGCCTCCATGGGGCAGACTCACACAAAGCTCACGTTTGCCTAAAGGGGAGCACGGCCTGAACGAGGGCTAGAACAAACCTGCACATGTTAAGTGGCCTGACAGACTGTGTAGCTCATGCATAACAGGGATTTGTGCTGCTGCAGTGAGTAGGAATAGTGCCAACCCAGAAAGCAGCTCTCGAGAACCTCAGGACCAGTATCTGCTCCCATTTTTGGCATCTGATACGCTGTATAAAAAGGCAGAGTCCAGGCTCCAGCTGTTGCCTGCTCATATTCTTTGGATGAGTCATGAAAGAGGTAACAGCTGGGACAAACCCTGTTAAGAGCCCTAACCTGAAGCCTGTTAGGATGGTTTTGCAGATGAATAAGGAGCGTGGTTATTTCCCCTTTGCCAGCTCTTTTAATTAGATCAGAATCTATCTCCCACTGAGTAATTTTTTCCACTGATGAGATGCATTGTGTCTAGCAAAGTCCTTCAGCGTGGGGCATCTGGGCTGTTACTTGAGGAAATTTGGAACTGGGTTTTCTTTGTGGCATCATACTTTTGCAAAACAGTTATTAAACTCTTGTGCCCAATGTAGCGTAAAGAAAAAATCATAAAAAATTCAAAATCAAAATGAAACTATTTAGGGACTAAACTTTAATTATTCCCATTTTTTCAATGTTAGCAAAAATAGGAATTAATGGTTAACAAAAAAGTTTTCCTTAAACCGTACACGCCTCCATCAACCCGTTTTCTATGTCAAACTGAAATAATCATTTTTATAAGAAACATACTGTATGGAGAAAGTGAAAAAGGAGTCCAAAATGGTAAGCTCAGAGGGCATAGAGTTGAAAGAGTGATTTGTCAACATGCCTAGAAATCATAGTTTTTCTTGGACTACACCGAGCAAATTGTTAGTTTCTGTAACACGTGATTTTGTTAAAGATCGATAATCTGATCCATTTCCTTGTGTAGTTGATAGAAATCATTGTACTGAGTGGAACATACGTTGAATTGGGTATAGCTGTGTAACAGCTATTAGTTGGTCAACAGTTACAGATAGTTTTTTCAGCTGAAACAACACAGGGTATATTGCTCGACTAAAATTCTACTACATCCATCTATAAAACTGAGACCATTTTTGGTCGATAATTTCTGTATATTGATGACAGTTTAGCAGCAGCTGGTAGATCTGCTGATCTGCTCTCTGGCTGGGAAAGTTGTCCCGTCACATCACTGTCATGGGATTAGGGATCTTATGCAAAAATGGCCAGTGTTAACAGCAGGAGGAGGCCAAAGGCACCCCGGTTCTTTTTTCACCTACTAAAATCCCATCTGGGCTTTATATGAATGTATTCTATAGGTGTAATATTATAAGTTGGAATTGTGGCCTTACAGCTCTGAAGAGCAAAGTGTATCTGAGACACACCTTGAGTCCTCTGGACTGCTGTTTGCCCTTGGTGCGTGTGGTTCCCGTGGGTTTCAGTCAGATCAGTTCACATAGATCTGACAAAGAACCCAGGTCCCATCGGCAAAATCTCCCCTCACTCGGGTACTGCCACACTTCGTGCCAGGAGAGCTCTGCTTACACAGGTAATTGCCACCTGCACGTGGTGGAACGAGATAGTGCACTTAGGTTTGCATCTGAGTCTTAATGATCTGTTCTATCATACTGTACTGTTAATCAGCTCTCTGACTCTTTCTAATTAAATGTTAAAAATAACAGCGTGTCAACAAAGCTATATTCCTTAGCTAAATTGTACAATGATTAATTTAGTAGCGTTTTAACCTGGGTGAGCAAGAAAAGAATGTGTCTCAGCAAAAAACTGCTGAGGAACATCTTAATTGCAATTGTTTTGAGATAAAATACTGAGGGCGCAGGAAGGATTACAAATAATGATATTAAAATTGCATCCATCTGGCGGCAATTACTGTAGTTGAGCAAGTTAAAAAAAAACCCTATACCTTCCCAACTATCAGAACAGTGAGTACTAGCTAATGGTAAAGACTGATTTTGTAATAATTTCTAACAGCCATATCGCAATAGTATTCTCCCTTCTGCTTAGCACTTTCCACTTGAAAAGGTGGTCACAGAGCTGTGTTTTGGTTTCTGATTCAAAGCTCAGTACCCAACATGTGTTCCTAATACATTTTTTGACGTTATGTGCTATATCTCCATATGATAATTACACCAAACGCCTTTAAAAACTGCTTGTTACTGCATAATTATTTTTTGTGTGTGGAGAGAGAGAAAATCAAAGCATCTTGAAATAAAGCAATAGTAGTCTAAGAAATGTGCACTTTAAAAGCCTGCGCAGACTCTCTCATGCCTTCCTTAACATGCATCTGTGAGCATCACAGCCTCTGCTGGAAGAGAGCGGGTTATCTTCACGGGACTGACATTTTCTTTCAGAGCTGGGACTGTGCTACTCTGAGAAAGAGAGAGAGAGCCTCCATCAGACCTTTGGTAGGGGAGGAAGAGCACTGCCTTAGGCCATCTCAGCTATCTCTAGGAGACTTCGTTGCCACTTGCTTTTTACATTTCTTGTTTCACTGGGCCTCAACAGGCTCTCTCTCACGGAAACATGATTTCCCTCGCCCTTGTTCCAAGCTTTCTCAGTTTAAACCGTACCCACCGAAGTCACTGATTACGCTTTGCATCTTTTGACAGTTTTAACACCACCATGAAAAAAAAAAAAAATATGTGGAAACTGTTTTTATGACCTGCCAGCCATTTCAGGATGTTTCTCTTTTAGTACATTTGATATGAGCCTTTTCTCTCAAGTGTAGGAATAATTTTTAATGCAGTTGAGCTGTATATTTTTCTCAGAAATTAACTTTTAATCTAAAGTAAGTGTCCTCAAAACAGTATTTTCCTTTTGAAAATGAAATGCTAAACGTACACATATATTTTTTTAAAAAGATACTTTAAAGTTATTATTAAAATGAAATTAAAATATAATGTAAATTGTATCATACCTGCAAGATGCTGACATGAAAAATGGTGACAGTTCAGAAATAGATGCTTTTACGAAAAAATATTTTGGAGAAAAAAAGAGAGTCACTCAATGTAATAAACAGAAAATATATTTTCCCTCCAGCCATGGTACCTCATCTCCCTTCTATAGTACTGTAAAAATAACAGCACAGATTTCTCCATACTATTCTATGATATTTGGGAATTGGAAAGAAAAGATAAAACATCATTGAAATAAGCATATTTTAATTGGTTCCCAGCTCATGTGGTCAAATGCAACTCAACGTAGATCAAACAAATAAATTTCTGTCATTTACAAACTTAAATGGACTTAGAATTAAGCATTGAGTGCATTAATCTGTTTTAAATCTGGTAGATCTGAACCAATGAATTATCACCCAAGAATCTAACCCGTGGGAACAGATATGAATAAAAGTCTCCTGCACCCATGTTTCACTAGAGGATAATTATGTTTTTTAACTTTGTCTACTCCTACCACATCACATACACCTTTTTATTCGTGAGCTATTTCTCAGAGCTATAATACCTCAGGGAAAACCATCACCCCTGGAAGTTGTCTTGTCATTCATAATTCATTTATGGTTCCCCTCACAGCGGATATATAATACAAAGCAAGATATGAAATTTGAAGAATATAGAAAAAAGCCCATGTTGTTTACAGGAGACTGTATTTTTATATTATATCTGTTTTAGCATTGCTTCAAATTATTTAATGTTCCTCCTTCTTGTCACTGATTTAAAAGGGGTATTTGCACTTTCAGAGAAGGTGGTGATTGCCCCTGTTAAACATTCACATAATTTAAATATGTCAACCGAAAGATCTTCTTACTTGTTTAGGATTTAAACAAAGCTTTTTCTGAAATCTTCCTAGCATACAAACAGATAAGCTATTTGTATATGGCCCTCTCTATATAATATGGATAAAGAACAAAACAGGGCATCACAACTTAAAAAAAAAAAAGAAAACAGAAAGCATTCACCAGAGTAAAATCTGCAAGGCTAGTGAAATATACCACAAATTTACTAAGCCAAATTTATAGTCACATTTAAAGTTAAACTTAAAAAAAAACAAAACCATCCAGATATACTTTGTATTCCCTTATATCTCTATAATCACTATGCAACTGAAAGTAGTGTGCCATCAGCAGGTGTAAAAATGAAACACTTTTGTGACAAGGTAAGTCGTTCCTACACCACATGCTCATGTATAACCCCTGCATTTCCAGAGCAGCATAAAGAGATCTAAGTATATATAAGAATCAGAATATTAGAGTAAGGGGCTTCCTGCGCCATTGGATTGAGGGTAAGCAGTGGCAGAATCAGTTTCCAGATTTGCTGATGAGACAGAATCACAAAATGACAGGATGGTCGAGGTTGGAAGGTACCTCTGGAGGTCATCTGGTCCAACCCCCCTGCTCAAGCAGAGATACCTAAAGCCAGTTGCCCAGGACCATGTTCAAACAGCTTTTGAATATCTCCAAGGATGGAGAGTCCACAACTTCCCCGGGCAACCTGTGTTGGTGCCCAGTCACCCTCACCATAAAAAAGTGTTTCCTGATGTTCAGACAGAGCCTCTTGTGTTTCAATTTGTGCCCATCGCCTCTTGTCTTGCCACTGGACGCCACTGAAAAGAGGCTGGCTCTATCCTCTTGGCACCCTCCCTTCAGGTGCTTATGCAGATTGAGACCGTGTGAGCCCTCTCACAAGGCTCTTATTTTCATACATTTCCCATATGTAAGACAGAAATAATCCTTGCAATTTCCTTTTAGTCTGATTCGGTTTAGAGCATGCCCTTCTCAGAGGCTGGTTCTTGCTACCCGTCAGCACTGTGCCTGCTCCAGTGCCCTTTTGTTCACGTAGAAGCAAGCAGCAAGTGGTGTCACTCCGGGTCTGAATCAGTAGGATTTTGCTGTGATGCCAGCTCAAGGCACAATATTCCGTGGTTTTGGACAGACATGACGATGCTTCGGCCCAGAGCCTGTCAGCAGGAGAGCATCCTCATTAAGAGGAAGGTCCCCAGCTGTTTATTGGATCTAAGCGAGGCTTCCTTGTGAGATGGTTCATGGTAAGCACCCCAGCTCTTGAGGACAGGCTGTGTCGCTGACTTCCACTCTTGTTTCAAGCAGGATAAAGGCCTCCAATTAACTGAAGAGCCACTAAACCAGCCTTTCCTTTTCTGGAAATAAAGGAGTGCTTTTGGGTTTAAAATGTTGCTCTCCATTTTCAAAAGTATATGAAGAGAAACATTAATTACAGATTTTTTTTTTTTCATCCTTGCTGCTGGGCAGAGAGAATGCTGTATAATCTTGAGAATTCAAGTCTGTAGGCATACAGTTTTCTTAATTTAAATAAACAAAACAATTAGTATCTTGACAAAAAGGGTTGAAATTATTTCTTGTTATTCAGTTTCCAAAACAACCAACTATTATTCAGTGTATTTTAGCTCCGGAAGAACATTTTTCAAATTAAATTAATTCAAAGAGATCACAGGAAAATGCCTTAGGATGAGGTAAATACAGTATAATCTCTGGCACAGGCTATTTTAATAGGCTTCAATCCTTCATGTTGCCATATAAGCATAAATCGCAATTTGAAATTATTTGATCAGTAATGCAAAAAGAAACAAATAAGAAGAGCAGTAAAAACATTATCTATAAATAGATAGGGTCAAACAATTTTAAGAGAACAGCTCTTTCAAGAAAATATATATTGCATGGGAATGACTCGATTTCAGTAACTTTTAATTAAAAAAATGCGAAACATTTGCTTTATTTCCTCTTAGTCATTTTGTTTTCCTTTTTTTTTGTGGATTGATGTGAAATTATTCTATATATAATAATAACAACTATTAACTTGATGTTGACATTCTGTGGCAAAAGGAAACGTTTTAACTTTGTTCCAACAGGACAGAAATCAAGTTGGAAGCACGTCTCACAGGAAGGAATGTAAAGTTTCTGACACCCTCCGCAAGTTATCATATGGTCACCTCCAAAAAGCACAGAGATTAAGGGGTAGGCCAACTAGTTTGTCTGCCCTGCACGCAACTTGAAAGCTAATGTTTTCCATGTATAAAGAAATTGCCTGACTTAAACTCCTAAGTCAGGTACAAGACATTTCCTGCTCCACTGGTCAAAGTGCAAAAGAAGAATCGTCCCTCTTCATGCGCCGAACACCCTGTGTTGTTCCTCACTCATCCTCTCTCTTCCTTTTGTCACTCCTCAGTAGGTAAAACAGGAGTCTATCAACAGATTGTACTGGTATTATAGAAATGCTCATATCTATGAATATTTCTCTTCTATTTTGACTTCTTTAAAGTCACATTTGATTGAAAAAATATTTTAAACTATCAGCTTCTTCCTGTGTGTGTCTGCAGACACTGGTGTCAGGTATTACAGGCTTGGTCCTGCTGTCACTGAAGTCATTCAAAAAACGCCTGCAGAGATCAGGTACACTGGAATAGCTGCTGTGGTAAACCCAACTACAGGATTGTCGAAATTAAATGATAACAACATTGTGGTGTATATTAATTTTCTACTAGGTGGGAGTCCGTCCCACTGATTTCATTGGCAATGTGGATGGAGGTACATATCTACTTACGATTCCAACATCACCACAAAAAACTATTATGTCAGCAACATACAGCTAAAACAGTTTTGGAAGAACAATCTGGATATTCATCTGCCTTGTGTATCAGCAGTGAAATTGCCAGCTAAACCCTAATTGTGGATTCTTTATGACAGGTAATAATAGGAGATGCAGGGAAGAGCACAGCTTGTATTTCAGCTACCATGCTGAGCTGAAAGAGCTAGCAGCTTAAAAAAAATAACCAAAGCCATGTTTTGATTTGTAAGCAAAGCACATTTTATTTGGGTGTCACAAAGAAAGAATACACAAGGGACCATACTGTAGACGGAAGCTGACCCTGGGGAATTCAATAGGAATTTTCCCAATGACTTCAGTGGAACCGGGATTTCATCCAATATCTATTTTCTCAATATCCCGCAGCTTTTCAGGTTTATAAAAAAAAAAAAAAAAAACAAAACAACATACCAAAACAAACAAACAAACAAAAAACAACAAAAAACCAAAACAAACAATACTCATAAAGAACACAAAGATATATCTGATATATCAAAGAAAGATATATGTGATATGTCTTTATAAAACAAAGATATATCTTTGTTTCTTTGTCAAACGCTCTGCCTTGCAAGGTAGGCATGCTGTTCCCACTGCCTTTGGCAGGAGCAGGGCATACTCACGCGGGGAAGAATTTGACCCCTGAGCTTGGTGCCCACTCCGTGGTTTGGCACACAACCACCAGACCCTTTGGATAGTGGTCTTGTTCCTTCTGCCTATGCGTTGACGGGAATTTGACATCATATCCACAGCTAATCTAGCTCTTGATAGGTCTCTGAGCAAAGCACAACCTCAGATAATAAATGAAACTAACTCTTTTAAATGCATACGCCCAGCTAGAAGTTTTGTGACAGCAGATGGTTTCTAAGTCAGCTTTGCTGTAACATAACATAGTATATTTTGTTTTCATCAGTCTACTGTAACTTTCCCTATAGCTAGTTTTGTGCAGTAACTGTCTCAGTAAATCTCTCATTTAAAAATGTGCTGGAGCTGATGACGGAACTTGGAAACACGCAGCAGGGTTTTTAAGATGAATCTCAGACACATTTCCTAGCATATGAAGCCTGCTCAGGTTAGCAGTTTTAAATATAGTCTGGTTGGGAATGACTTTTGCCCTCACTTCGTTGTAGTTGTCAATTATTTAGACAGGCATCTGACATTCCCGAGCACGGTGTCTCTTGTAAAGTCTCATCCCTGGCAGCAGAGAAGAGGTCTTTGAGCTCATTCTTTTCAGCTTTGCACCCACCAAGCTCATGCTCAGAGAAAGTATGAAGTGATTCTAAAATGTCACAAAGTTGGAATAAAGTCATCTCACCTCAAGAATATGTGTCATGGGCAAAACAAGACAACAGGAAGGGGAGCTCTGGACCAAATTCTGCTTTCTGATACATAATACCTTTTGGCTTTTTTTTCTGTTTACTCTTTTCAATGGCAAAGTAAAGGTGTATTTGTTCCTCTAAATCTTAAACCAGGTTTTCCCTCACTGTAATAAATGATTTAGACAAATATCCTTAATTTTTGTTCCATGGTCTTCCTGCTTAATCTTTGTCTAAATGTTTCCACTATGTAGAAAAGTGTTTATTAAGAAAAACTTCAGTTAAGTATGTGCAGAATTTGACTCACATACATTTATCAACATGCCACCTCCTTTTTTTTTCAAATATTATATGTTGATTCTGCAAAGTACAGGAGACATTAATTTTGAGGGGGAGGTTTTAGGTGAAGAACCCTTTGATCTAAAGCTTCACGGAAAGGTAATAAAGTTGCTAAACATAGATCCAGTAACAGCTACTTAAGAATACGGATTTTGATGGAATTCAACTTTTCACTCCTCATTTTTAATAAGCGTTTGGAAAGAAGAACCTTTCACAGTCACTGGTCCTTTAATTCTACATCCACTTTTTTTTTTTTTTCCTGGTGCCACCACAGGACTGCTTGATACTGGCGAGCTCTTATAATATAAGCATCTTTTGGAAAAGGAAAGGATATCCAGAGTCCAGTTCTTCTCTCCATCACAGTGATCCAGTCAGTCTCCCTCAGCTTGTGGAAGCCTCTGAGTTCATCAGCACTTTGCTGCTCCACGCACTGACTGTTAGGGGGAGACCTCATCTCCTCCAACGAACTGAGTGGCTGGAACTTGAAAAAGAAACCCAAGTAGTAAAAAAAAAAAAGGAAAAAATAAAAGCAGCAGGTTGTTTGCTTCTCATCTCTTCTGTGAAATTAATTTCCCTAAATTTAGCTACTCTGAAGCTAATTTTCCAAGGAGCTTCTCAGTCTTTTCTGCATTAACTTGTGGGACAGAGCAGCAAGGGTGTCTCTCAATGGCACACGCACTGCTCTGATCCTATACCAAGAGGCTGCCCACCATCACTCCACCTGATCCTTTTGATCCCAGGAGTAAGAGGCAGCCGATCCAACTCCCCACACACTGCTCATTACACAGTCTGCTCTGCCTTAGCTACGCTGACTCAGTCTTGAGTGAATATTTGATTGTGGTCTAAAAGAGCTAACATTGCTAATTATTTCAGCTGCTAATTATTCTTGTGGACACTCGGTCTCTCAGCTTCTGGGAAAACACAGATTGGTCTTGTACTTAGTTTTTGCACTGCAACTCATTTTAGCCAATGGGAGGTGCCCTGTGTCTGCAGAGCATTAATGACTGAGTTGGTATCTGAGCAGTTTTAATAGCATAACTGTTAAAAAAATGCAGTTCATTTGTATAAATGTGCATATGCACACCCTAATGATACTGGTTACACCAGTTTCTCCTGTCACTAACAGTCTTCAAGCTCCACCAACAGCTTTGGCACTGAACTTTGCAACCTTCAGATCAATGACAGATTTAACGTTGCTGTACATTGTCTTAATACTAGAGGGGAACAAAAGCCATCTACCACTGGTGCCAGTCAGGATAACCAGGTCTGTCTGGCAGTGAAGCCAGCTCTTGAGCTCTGCAGGGCATCTTGTGTCTACAGTTTCATTAAAACCCAACTCCTCTGCACCTGTTCAGGTCCCCATGGACTACAGGGCCAATGCTGAAAATTAGTACTCTGCATAAGGCTTTGTCAGATACCAAATCAGCCGGGATTCGTGTTCCGGCAAGTTGTGCCCTGTAGGTTGAACTTTATTCACAAGGAGAACATCAGTCAGGCAACCACTGCCATGCACTTTTCACAAGCAGGTACATTGGTTTCCAAAAGCGTGACTTCATAGTGACTGAATTCATGTTCTGCAATAATGTTGCTAACGTGTGGGTATAAATGGCAAGGCTGGGGGAGGCCCTAATGACCGACCTCTGTGGGAGGAGATCTGGGGCTACCCTGTGCCAGACGCAGCCAGTTCCAACCATCTCCACAATGGACCCATCACAGGACACAGCTGAGCCCAACAGTGGAGTTGGTGTTGCCTCTGAAACAATCAGAGGAGTTTGTGTTGGCTTGGTGAAAACGTATTTCAGAAATTAGAGAAAAGGGACAGCAAGGTCAGAGGAGCAGAAGGTGCTCTGGGCTGGAGCAGAGACACCCCCATAGGAACTGCAGCCTGTGGAAGAGCCCACACTAGAGCAGACTGCAGCCCATAGTATTTAAATTTTTGTCAGCATTGTTTTACAATACCTGAATCAGTAATTAAATGTTGTGAATGAAGTCAAATTCTTCAAGTCGAGTCTGTTTTGCCCATGAGAGTAACAGCTGAGTGATTTCCCTGTCGTTATTTTGACTCACAAGTTTTCTCTTCTTCCTATTTTCTGCCCTGTTCCGCTGGAAGGCGAGGAGTGAGCTGTGTGGGTGCTTGGCTGCTAGCCAGGGCCAACCCACCATGCAATGCTCATTTTTTGTAAGAATGGGGTTTTTTTCCTAAATATTTCTTGTACATTGTATATATTTTAACTGCTTTTAAAATACAAGAAAGTAGATTTGACAGCAATGCACGATGGAAATGGAGAGAGGCAAAGTAGTTTGTTAGCTCTAAATACCACCAGGTGCATGGGTGGACTTAATGACAGGCATCATGCAAGGTACGAACCCATATTTGGGGTCCTGAAGCTCTGACAGAAAATTTAACCACTTAAAGATACGTACGTATGGTTAAGACTTACTGACAGAAGCACAAGTATCAATTTGCTGTCTGTTTGGAAATATTTAAGGCTTTACTGGTTACATATAATTTTCATTTCAGTTCAAAGTTACCTATTGCGGTTAGTTTCTTCTAGCTGTATAGAAATCAATTCTTTGAGGAAGACTACATTGATAGACATGCCTATGTGCAGGAAGCCAGCTATAAATGTCAGGGTCAAATATTCATGTTGCATTCCATCTCAAAATGTGTTTAGCCCTTCTTTGTCTCTCTACAAAAATAACAGTTGAATTCCTCCAGTCACAAGTTAGGAGACCTTTCCCATTTTCATCCGACCATTGCATACGCCCAGGTATATTCAGTATGTCGCCTTTTGCTATTTCAGCTCAGACAAAATTCAGTATAGACAAAACTGCTGCAGTTCATCTGTTCAGTCATCCAGAACAGCTTTTTGTGTTTCTTGACCTCTTTGTCCCACTTCAAATATTATTAGAAATGGTTTTTCCTTTCTCTCTAGTATGCCTTCTGCCTCTATTTACTGTCAATTTTTAGTTATTTCACTCTTTAATTGCACCTTGCTCGTTCTGAGGATTGCTTTTTCATGACATCTATATTATTTAAGGGGAGGTGCTCTAAAGGTAATAATGGCAATATGTTGTATTAAATATGACATTTTGCCAAATACAAATATAATAGTTACTGACCTCACTAAAAATAAGGGCTGATCAGAGGAGTATTGAGCAAAAATAATGGGACTTACTATTAGACTTTGTAAACGTCATGTGCTGTATAACTTTTTTGAGAAGACTCTCTTCAGTTTTCAATTTTCAGTTTCAGTTTTCTTTTTTTTTTTTTTTAAAGAGTGAGCTCTAGAATATGAGTCTTCCATAAGTGATTGTCCAACTGGAGACATTGCTGTGCAGATGCTTTGAAGTACGAAGATGTATATTTAAAAATAAAGCCCTGCATACATTTCAGAGAATGTTCCACATCAGCAAGAATCCATACAGATGAGCTGGTAGGTGGCAAATCTAAAAAAAAAAAAGAGGGAAGAGGCATCCCAGTATAAAAATCTCTCCTGAAAAGAGTGGTAAAGTTAAAAATTACATGATAAAAGGAGAGGTTTTGTGACACTAAGAACTGACTTTGCCTTACATTTGTTAAAAAGGGAAAAGTACATGAAGCATGAAGAGTTTAAATTTTTGTTTGTTTCTGTTAGTAACTAATAATTTCCATAATTAAATCTTTCTCAATACACATGGGCTTCAGGCATCTTATGATGATGATGAGAAAGTAGTTTGCTGTATGCATAATGAAACATCCCGCACTGGTATTTCACAATGTTATTTTTGGAAAACCTTAAATAAACTCCAAGCAAATGAGAAGCTTCTTCAGGTTAAAAGCAGTTTTAAGCACACCAAGAAGGAGTACTCCAGTAATTTTTTTTTTCTCCTCAGTGTCTTAGGACAGGGTGGTTCAGCTCAAAGCATCCAAAGTGTGCGCAGGAAGAGGAGCTGGGATGTTTGCTGCTGATTCAGATAGGGTGCAACATGTTCAGTCTTGATCTGGTCAAATAATAAAGTGATTGCTTGATGCTGTGCTGAGGTACGAGCATTTGCATGGTCTCTTCTTCAGTAAAGCTCATCCTCTGTTCTTCTCTGGATATTTGCTTGGCCTTGCAAATCACCTTTGCTATCTTCTCACTGTTTATTTTGGTGAAATTGCTAAACATCGACCTCCCATTACCTGCTTACTTTTTCTAGATTAGTGAACCATATCAATGGTGCAATTCATTTTTCTACCAGGTGACAGACCAAGAAGGAAACTGTATTTTCTCATGGTCAATTTTTAATTTAACTACAAGCCCACTTAACTAATCACATTTATTAGCATCCTTCTCGTACAGTAGGTTTCTTCTTTGGAATTGTTCATGGAATAATTTCTACAAAATGCACATTAAAAATTAATTAATGAAATCAACATGAAAAAACACAGCAAATTGTTTCTTTGTTTGTCTGGCCACATAACTTTGTAGACCTTTCTTCTGTTTACTTTAATGCAAGAAGAAAAACATTAACATTAGTCCTATGTGGTTGTGGGGGTAGATGGTTTCTGTACATCCTAATGATGATGGAGGTTTATTGCCAGACTTCCAGTTCTTCATTCATTACAATTCACAAACAACAGACCTTTAACAATGTTGTCAGAGTAAAAAATAATTATTAAAAAAAAATTAGACAAGTGAAATTCTCAATACATAATATCAACCCAAGATAGGCTATTTGTACATACTGAGCACAGGTAAATCTACTCTTGTACCATAAGTAAATACTTTGAGTCAAGGACTCAGCGTGAAAATCTGATGGTGCTAAGACAACGCCAAAATGGGAAAGAAGTCTTTCAACCTTGACTTTATGGGGGTGCGGACACAGCAGGACACATTTTGGATGCTATCAGAATGCAAATAATAAACATTGATAGCTCTCTACAGTACCTGCTGTTACAGCCCAGAGCACTCAGATGGCTAACAGGATATGTGATTTTTCAGGAGCTCTTCTTTCAGAGGCTCACTGTGATCCCGTTGGCCTTGGTAGGAGGACCGTTTGATCAATGCTGAGTGTCTTGTCATCCCCAGCTGAGGAAGCCATAAAAAGTTTTAGACAGAGTCTAATAGTACTCCTACAAAAGTTCCCTCTGCAAAAAAAAAAAAGAGGTTAGGTTGAATAAAGGAGACAGGGTTGGGTTTTTTTTTTCTGTATTACTCAGGAGACCGAATATCTGTCTGGATAGCCAGATTGGGCTGTAAATCACACTGGGAAATCTTCTTGCCTGAGGAAGAAATCTTTCTAGATAATACTGGAGACAAGCCAGAGGGGATGGTTATTGTAGGCTGGCCTGAGAAACAATCAGTCCTCTGTGATAGTTCACAGCAAGCTAACAGAATGCAATCTGTAAGCCTTTGCTTATTCTGAAGCAGATAGCTCTCTTGGATGCTAGAGAAATATATCTTCTGCATTAGAACTTCTTCACTAGCTCCCTCTCTCTCTATGGGTCATCAGGGTATTTCTTGTTATCCCGAGAGTGACTGCATAAAGCAGAGGTATGGCTTAAGCAAAACACAATGAGAATCTACTGTGAGATCTGCCGCAAATCCTCGTTGAGGCCATAATAAATTGGAGGCCAAAATAATGGTCATCTGTTATGAGCCCATGTAGCACAACAATATAAGCACTGTCTCTACAGAAAGATTAACTCTAATAGTCACATCAGCTCCCCAAAATGAATATTAAATTCCTCCTAAAATCCAATCCTTAAGAAAATATTTGAACTTGCTTTCCTAGTTACCTGCCACATCAATCCAGACGAGCAATTCCACCCACCGCAAAGACTGCAAAAGGATGGATTTTGAATTATCTTTTAAAGTCAGCACATTTTGTCACTGATGAAGAGAGAATAAAATGCTAACTGACGGGATTTCCTTCGACTCCTCTCTCTCAAACACATCCTTGCTACGAAGATTCCGTAAATGCTGTGGACAAGGCCATACCGACTATGTTGTGCAACACACCAGTCTCAGCTTTAAAGTCCTTGTCTTGAGAAGTCCTAATCATGTTTAAAAAGTAGGAAGAAAATATTTCTTAGTAGCATAATGGCCCAAAGAGAAGGAGGAATATATCTAAGAAGAAAAAACTTAAGAAGTTTCTCCATTTCAAGATGAATAAAAGAAAATAAATGTTCAGCCTAGAGCAGTCAACATCATCTTCATTTTTATTTTGTTTCGTAACACAAAAGAATCAATAGATAACCTGGGTGAGGGATACCGGGTGTACAGCATGAGCTGTGCTATGCTTTCCAAAACTACAAAATAATTGTTAAAGTGAAAAACTTGCAGTATTACTTTGATCACCAAGGATGTCCTCCAGTTCAGTAAATATGTCAACAAAGCTACAAAACACAAGATTTTACACTTTGGGGAAGAAAAATAAAACAATGGAAGGCTCCTAATTTTAAGAGAGTGGGAGAAAAGGAGGAGATTGCAGTCTCTAGCAGGAGAATTCCTGGTAGCAAAATTTACTGATGAATGCAAAAGCCTGAACAGAAGAACAAGTGTCCCAATAAATACTAATGAAATAATATTTAAATGCATCAATCCTGAACTACAGTAAAGCACGCTTCAGAAAGCATTGCTGGTATCATGTCTCCAAAGGTCACAACCCAGAACTGTCACATACATTTTTGTGCAGTCTTGTATATGTAGTAGCTTCGCCTGAGACAAGGCTCGTGTCCAGAGAAGGGCTACAAAGCTGGTGAAGGGTCTGGAGGACAAACCTTATAAGGAACGACTGAGGGATCTGGGGTTGTTTAGCCTGGAGAAGAGGAGGCTGAGGGGAGACCTTATCACCCTCTACAACTACCTGAAAGGAGGTTTTAGAGAGATGGGAGCTGACCTCTTCTCCCTGGCGACAAGTGATAGGACAAGAGGAAATGGGTTCAAGTTAGGTCAGGGCAGGTTTAGATTGGATATTAGGAAGCATTTTTTCACTGAAAGGGTTATTAAACATTGGAATAAGCTGCCCAGAGAGGTGGTGGATTCACCATCCCTGGAGGTGTTTAAGAAAAGGGTAGATGAGGTGCTTAGGGACATGGTTTAGGAGTGGTGGTGTTTTTATCAGGGTAGGTTAATGGTTGGACTTGATGATCTTAAAGGTCCCTTCCAACCTCACTGATTCTATGATTCTATGATTCTAAGGCTGAACTTCAGATGGAGTTTTATAATATAGCTTGTCTCTGGAGACGTGTTCCTCCTATGTATGTGCCCATACATATATTTGTGCACAGTAAGTCTTTTATATATAGCACACATAAAAATATTGACAAGGAATTATATCTAACATAGTAAAATGAAGTGAGGGAAAAATATGCATCAAATTCACAGTTAATGTAACTCCATTATTGTCTATGAAATCATACCATTTTGTGATATTTATGTCAACTCACTTACAGCAGAGATTAATATAACACTATTTCTAATTCACTAAGAGCTTAAGAGCTAATTGTGTAGGTACGCTAAACCTGCATGTATCTAATTGAAACAGACTAACAGAGAAAGAGAGGAAGATGCAACCAACACCCTGTTAATGTCTATAGCTAACAATGGAATGTTAAATATTTTGAACTCATGCTTCAGCTGGTACAAGTATCAATTTACACCAAATAAGGACCCGCATTTTTATTTACCACTGATGCCCAACAACATTTCAACAGATTTATTTCTATTTTAAGTGCATAAGGTTGATTCTGCTCCGGTCTCTATTAAAGCATGTTACAGAACTGAAGTAAAATGTACGTCTTTGAGTAGATATGGCTGGATTTGTGGGTGAGGGAAAGGCAGTGGGTGTCTCTTACCTCAACTTTAGCAAAGCTTTTGACACTGTCTCTCAATACAAGAATACTGACAATATTCTGAGGTGTCCCTGCCTTTGGCAGGGGGGTTGGAACTCGATAATCTTCAAGGTCCTTTCCAACCTAAACCATTCTATGATTCTATGATTCTTGTATCGAAGTTGGGACACTGCAGTACAGATAAGTGAAAACTAAACGAGTGAAAAACTGGTTGGACAGCTGGCCTCAAAGAGCCGCAGTTAATGAGCCATATATTACCTGGAGGCTGGTAACAAGTGGAGTATTGCAGCCATCTGTACTGGGACTAGTCCCGTTTAACATCCTTATTAGTGACCTGGAGGAGGTGACAGAGTGCTGCTTGCTCATCAAGTTTGCAGATTAGACCAAGGTGGGTGGTGCAGTTGACATGCTGGAGGGCAGGACTGCCATCCAGAGGGATCTAGATGGGCTGGAGAAATAGGCTGACACAAATATGAAATTCAGCAGGGACAAATGCCGTAGTCCTGCACTGGATTGGAGTAACCCCTTGCACCAATCATGGCTGGGGTCTACCAGGCTGCAGAGCAACTCTGGGGATATCAGTAGACACTGAACACGAACCAGGAATGTTCCCTCGGCAGCAAAGAAGGTCAGCAGCATCCGGGGCTGTATTAACAGGAGCAGAGTCAGTGGATAGAGGGAAGTGATTATGTGCCTTCACTTGGCACTCATTAGACCACATCTAGATAGTGCATCCGGTGTTGGGATCCTCACTACAAGAACGATGCTGATAAATTGGAGTGAGCTTAGTGGAGGGCCACTAAGATACTTGCAGGGTGCAGCGTTTGCCCTGTAAGGAGACGCTGGCAGAACTGGCCTTGTACAATTTGGAGAAGAGATGGCTCCAAGGGCCCTGGCAGCAGCCTGACGGGGCCTATAGGGAAGTTATTGAGAAGACAGAGTCAGGCTCTTCACAGTTGTCTGTAGAGTTGTGCATAGTGGGAGGCTGAGAGGCAATAGGCATAAGTTGAGAGACTTCAAAGAGCTATTCAGACTGGATATAACACAGGAAAAACAAAAAAAGAATGGTCATGAAGACACTTGAGCAGTGGAACAGAGTGCCTAGAGAGATTGTGCTGTCTATACCTCTGGAAGTTTTCAATACCAGGCTGGATGAAGCCCTGGAACAAGATGATCTGAGCTCTGAGCTGGTCCAGCTCTGAGAGGGAGGTTGGTCAAGTCCTGAAGTCTTTTCTCACTTGTATTGCCCTATGATTCTAAGACAGCGTTCACTATGTATTCATGAGAATATGAGCAGGCAAATATTTCTCATTCCGGATTCTTGCTTATCAACACAAAGGTCCCTGGTCTACCCCAATGTGAGTTTTTCTAAGGAAAGTTCTGCCATGCAGGAAGCAAACCTTAGAAATAAAACTGACAAACTCAAGCAAACTGCATAAGTTCCTCAAATTGCATTAGAAATGATTCACTTAGTATTTTACACAGGCCCAAGTCAGTATTTTATATAATTATACAAATATTCACCATGGAATAGTCAAATCTGAGATGATTCAGCTCATAGATCACATGGAATGATTCTGCCCCATTCCTGGCTGAATATATTAATTTTAGTCAGGCATGAATATTTACAGTTACAAAGAATAAACTTCCCTTTTTAAAATATTTTGTAATTCTCCCTTAGAAGTCACCGTTCTGGTAAATTTTCCTGAAACTGCATTCATTTATCAGAACATTTGCAAAAAAGCAACACAAATATAAACACTGTAGTTGGAAGGTTTACTTAAAGTCCCTCAGAATATTCACATTTAAGATTTCTGATTTCAGAAGTTTTAACTGTTTTTCAATGACTGCTAACTTGTACACATGACAGCAGAGTCAAAGTTCACTGGTTTTCTAGCTCAGAAAGTCATGGAACAGACAAGGAGGGAACTATGTAGACAAATATAGCAGTAGGCTGCTTTGATTTGCTTTATTATCTCTTATATATATATTAAAATATATATATATCACCAGAAGAAAAATAAACACAAAACTCATGATGAATGGCGTAGTCTTTTAGTTATGTTAACTGTTAAAGAAATCTCTGGATAAGACTAAATTAAAATAAAATATGTAGAAAGCCCTTATCAGTATAGTCTATTCTTTTCAGGTTTCTTATATAGCCTTTCTTTCCATTCTAATCATCCCAATCATTTTAAGCTCTCAAGGGCATATGCTTACGTAATTTTCCTATAATCATTTCCTCTTAAGTTTATTGAATATCTAAAAGCTGTTACCATGGGGAAATAAAAGTATTACTAATTTCAAAGTGGTTAATTTAAGTACAACTTGAAAACGTGAAGAGCTACTCCAGAGAATTTCATATGGAGGAGAGTAATCCATTGCAATGAATATTTCAAAGTGGAAATTTAAGTTGTAAAAGGTTCACATGCCATTTACAAAGCTTTAGTTAGTCTAAACTACCAATGTCAAAGTTATTCTCTTTTAAATGCAGCGCACAGCTGTGTACATTACAGGGTTTGGGGGTTTTCCTCTTGACGATAATCTATTTGCCATTATACTCAAGACACAGAAGACAATTTGAAAAGACAGGAAATATGGAAACAATGTTCCAGCTATAAAATAAAAAAGGAGGGGTGGAGGGGAGAGAAAGAGTTAAAATATGGCAAAATTGGCATAATGAGTTTACTCAGTATATAAAAAGATAGGGAAGAATCAGAGGAACAAGTTGGTCAGGGACAGGCCGGCATGGTTACTGCCAGAATCCTCATCTGCTAATTCAATGTCTTCATTAACACTTGACCCAGATGCCAATTCATCAGCAGATTTTGTAGTGTGATGAGGCTGTTTAGAAGCTGATTACTGCCCACCAATTAAGACCAATAGAGTTGCTCATTTTTAAAAGTAATGAAATAACGGCAGAGTATTTGACTGCACAGTCAGATCTATCAGGGTGAGGAAATCCAACCCACCGACACTGCAGCAATTCAATATAAAAGTCAGACATTAAAGACACAGAAGATAAAGGGCTTGAAGTGTTGCGACTACCCAGAAGAATTCATCCCATGGTTGACTCCTATAATCCACTTGTTGCAAAAGAAACTCATGATCACTTATATTATACTATATTACATGTATATTGCTATATTGCATGCATATATATGTATATGGCATGTAGTTTAGTTTGCTGCTTAAAGCTGGCCTGAACATAACCTAGGGCAGCCTTAGGGCTGCTTTGATTTAGAATGGTTTCTTAATGCCCTAACATAGTCTATTAGAGCTCCCTTCTGCTTCCCGTCTTGATCAGGTATAGATATAGTTTAGCCAATTGTACCCAGCCGAAGGAAAGAAACAAACAACTTTTCCGGGCTAATCTTCATATCAAGGCCAGCCCAAATTGGCTGTTTTGTTGGAAAGTGGTCAGATAATCTGACCCAAGGGACAGAAAAACACCGATTCAAAATCTCAGAAGTATAAATGTGGCCTGAATATAACCCAGGAAGTTTGGGTTGTTTTTCCAAAGCACGACCTGAGCTGAACCACCCCATCACTATTTGCAAGAACAAACAAATAAAAGCCATAAAATTCTTGGTTCCAGTTAAATTCCTTTTTTCTGCTAGATTGGTGTAGAAAGATTTTACATCTGCTGCATGTAGGCAGCTGCCAGTTTAGTCAGCATTTGGGAATCCCCAGATGGGATAAGAAAGGACAAAGCTTTTGCACAACATACCGCAATAGTTCTGGACAGAAGAACATTCCTAGGAGAGCTAGAACAACACTTCAATTTACTTGGGGGCTTATTCATCACAGTGCTAAAATCACCGAAAACATTCAACCATCTGAGCTGGTGAAAATCAAAGCTGTGTAACTCCATTGTTCAGCCCACAGCATGGCCCAGGAAGTGGTAATTGAATCAATATGACAAGCAGTTCAAAAAAGCCTGATCATTTTGGCTTCTTCTCAGGAAAGCAGGGAATTATTTTAAGACAAAAGCTGAGTCTTACTTTCTTGTCCACTCGTAAAGCACAATGAAACCCAAGCCCTCAGCCTTCACTAGGGTAAGTCAGGAATAAAATCCCGCAAAAACCCAAGAACAATTGCCATCACGATGTCTTGATTTTTGGACAGAAATCTTAAGAACAGCTGCACTGAATTGCCAGTAAATGTGTGTTTCCTATGCACAGTAAATATAAAATATTATTACGTTAACATCTGCTGTCCTCTGTCATCACAAGTTTCATTTGACAATTACTTTTCATGGGAACAAATAGCTACAGAGAGGAGTATTTCATAGAATCATAGAATGCTATAGGTTGGAAGGGACTTTAAAGATCATCTAGTTCCAATCCTGCTGCCATGTGCAGGGACACCTCTCACTAGACCAAGTTGCTCAAAGACTTGTCCAACCTGGCCTTGAACACTTCCAGGGATGGGGCCTTAACAACTTCCATGGGCAACCTGTTCCAGTGCCTCACCACCCTCAGAGTAAAAATTTATTTCCTAATATCTATTCTAGATTTACCCTCTTCCAGTTTGAAGCCATTCCCCCTCGTCCTATCACTACATACCCTTGTAAAAAGACCCTCTCCAGCCTTCTTGTAGGCCCCCTTCAGATACTGGAAATCTGGGCCACCTGTTCCAGTGCCTTATCACCCTCAAAGTGAAAAACTTCTTCCTAATGTTCAATATGAACCTTCCCTCTTCTAGTTTAAAGCCATTCCCCCTCATCTTATCACTACATGCCCGAGTAAAAAGTCCTTCCCCAACTCTCCTGTAGGCCCCCTTCAGATACTGGAAAGCTGCTATAAGGTCTCCCCAGAGCCTTCTCCAGGCTGCACAACCCCAATTCTCTCAGCCTGTCCTCATAGGAGAGGTGCTCCAGCCCTCTGATCATCTTCGTGGCCCTCCTCTGGACCTGCTCCAACAGGTCCATGTCCTTCTTTATGGATAACCAGACCTTTAGGTAGAGTAAGTCATTATATTTCTTCTTAAATATCTTAAATGTCACTACATCTTTTAGATCTGTGGTAGAATCAGCCATATGGATTACAGCAATCCTCGTCTAGCTAAAATACCCTTTCATTAATTATTTTGGACTTATGGGGAACCTTCCTTTTCAGACGACCATTGGAAATAGTGATTTCTCAGTGCTTTGCACCATTAAAGGAAAGTACTCTTCAGCTTTGGCCAGGTTTCACTCTTTCCTACACCAAAAAAAGGTATCCTTGAAATGCAACTCTCCTGTACTGATGTAAACAAATATTTAACCCAGTTTCTAATTTGTGGAAGGTTTCTGGAAAATTACTGAGCTGCTGCATTAAATTATAGTGTAAAGCTAATATCCTCCTGCTATTGTGCTTTTGGGTCTGGCTAGCACTGTAGTTAGACAATTGCCAAAACCTCCTGTTGTTTGGTATACAGTGTCATGTAGATGTGCCCATTTTTCTTCTGTTCATTTAATACCTTCATCCTGAGATATCTGCCTGGCTCTACTTATTTAACACCAAAGCGCACAGTTTCTTTAAATGCTTTTATTTGAGACTAGCAGAATTTTGGAGGCAGCCAGCTTGCTGTCTGCAGCCAACAGATATGGGCCTCCAGAGAAAGACCTGCTAAGCAAGGATTTGTGAGTAATCCAGGCCTTCAGCATTGCACAAACAGAGAAATTTTATATTGTTGTTTCTTCACAAATGTACATATTGGGGTGGTAAATAATTGCATATTTGGCTCTCCTATCTAGGATGCCGTTAGTCTTTCTGTTCAATAAGGAGCAGATTTTTCTTCTGTTTCTCTGTGTAAGCATTTACATTAATGGTTCACTAATGAACTCCAGTGGAATTTGGTTCTCTGTATACATAAAAGGATGGAAAACAAAAGCTTTCTATCAATGCCTCTATTATTACCCCAAACCCCTTTTGCTTCATATACCTAGGACAATATGAATTATGCAGAATGGGGTTTAATATGAGTCTGATGTTGTGATTGAAATACTAGTAGGTAATACGGCTAAGATTTTAGAGAAGTGGCAAAAGAACTAGCTTTCAAGGAGTTCTATCAACCATTTCATAGAAATTGTATGAGAGCAGAAGTTGAAAAAAATAAGAAATATGAAATATAAAAATGATGTCACGCATCAAAACTTAATATGCAGTTCCACCAGAATCCCTGTTAGCCATTCAGAAGAAACACTTCTGAGGAAGCACAAGCTGTCATTTGACTTTGAAAATATTGAAAGTTCTTTTCCCTTGTGTGTTTAATGTTTCTCATAAATGCTTGATTCAACCAAATTGAGGGGACGTTGAGGGCTGGTGAAGCAATTTGCATATTTAAGTCTGGAAAAAGAGTCATGTGATGGAAAAGAAGTTCTTTCAAGAGAGAGGCACAGAAAAGGTAAACGTATATCACTGTGCTGAGTGATGGAGAGGATATGAAAGGAGAAAGAGAAGACAATGGAAGACATTCTAAATTTTAAACAAGTTGTTTGTGGCATGATAATTAGGGACCAACACAGAGCTAAATGTTGACCTGTTAAATGTGTGCTGTGCAATTCAAATATTCCCTCTATTTTCATCTAAAATGGCTTATGCAATGATTGATTTTGGCCAACAGAGTTTATTTAAATACTAAATAAGTAGGAAGTTTGCTCTCTTTTTATTTAGGACTTCTACATTAATTTCCATGGTAGTAGGGCAGCTAACAACACACCTACAAGCTAGCATTTTAATGTGGTGATTTTGTGCTTAATTCCTTTGCATTGGCTTTGTAAATTTTACATTACCATTTCCAATTAAGCAAATGACAGCATTTTCCAATTAAGCTCAGTGAAAGCTGTGAAGAAAAGGTTGGTTACTTTGGTTTTACATTTCCACAGAAGCAAGCAAATTTTCACCCAATGCAGAATAAACTCTTTAAAACAAACTGACACATTGCAGAGCAAGCTTCAAAATGACACAGGCTTTTAAACAATGAAGATTCAGGAAAGATGAAGAATATTTGCCTAAAAGCTTGGGTGAGAGACGTTTCTCCATTGTGAGAACTATCGTTGGGATTTGTTTGACATTTCATCACAATGAGCCCAGCCTAACTACGAGCATTTGCAACTGGTTACAGCTCTGACAGGAACACTATCACTGTGAATTATTCCATCTACAAAGCTATGATCCAGAGAAAAAGAAAAAACATCGAAGACAAGCATGAGACATGCAATTCCAATGAAGTCTTTGAATACCTGTGGTTTTGGGCTTGTATCAGTTTCACTACTCGCACTTGTGAAACCAGGATTCAAATTTAAGTGTATTTTTGCCTCACAGCTTTCATTAGTGGTTTGATTTATTTCTAAAAAAAAAGTAGGAACTTCTTGATTTCTTCAGTTTCCCAGAAAAATTCACTCATTTATGCCAAAATATCAAAAAAAATTACGGTCAATCACTCTGAACCACCTTGATGATCTGCATGTTACAACTTTGGGTACACTTTTCCACTCTCTTCTGTAAACTCAATTTCAAACTTTAACTTGTGAGATTCTGGTAATGTTCCAGTTCCTGTGCGTGCAACTTACAAAATGAGACAACCTGGCATGGATCATGATTTCTACATAAGATAAGGTTAGAAATAAAAGTTTAGAGAGAGGGTGTCTTAGGACCAATCGGCCTGCAGAACTTCACAGGTTACTTACTTTCTTTGGATCTGAGTTCAAAGTCAGCCTTTCAAAGAATGTCTTTCACTTCTGTAAAAAATGAATTCACTTGCTTTTTAGAATAGATAGTCATCAAGTTACAGTGCATGTAAGTTGTCATTACAAACAGTTGAAGAGATATCACTTGAGTTCTTTTTCTGGTCTTGTTAATACCTATTTGTCTGTTGCTTTGCTCTCTTTTGTAGACAGGCATGAATAGATGAACTAGAGGAGAGCACAGTCAGCAGTGCTATAAAACATTGTCATTTTCTTCCTAATTCTCATTTAATACATGAACTAACAGTAGAAGAAAATGAAAGTTAAAGGATATGCTTATTAAGAGAAATATGGCAAGCAAGTGGTTTTGCAGTTCCCTGTTTGACAGAATTAAGCACAGATGGTTTTAGGAGCTTTGGTTTACTTACACAGTCTTTTGTATCAGTATTGTCTTGAACTTGTCTTTCATTTCCCATTTGCCTAGTAGGTGACTGCAGTGCCCATGTCATGGCTTGATGCAATTTAGGGCAATTCATAAACCAGAAGGACTTAATCTTTCAGGGTTTATTTTGTCAGGTCTGTGATGACATTTTCTCTTTGGGCTAGCATGCTCTGCCTAAAAGTATTGTCTCAGAGTTGGCCTCTATAAATTTTGGAAGCCTTGATGCATGCGAAAAATTACCGCATGCTTGTATTTTCACAACATTGCAGCTTTTCTAAGCAGAGATGATGGTGTTATGTATGAAGATTGGAAGCCAGACATTTGGTGCGAGCTTCAGTGTTCCTGAAACTATTTTTGTACCCCTGGCCAAATGGGTGTTGATATATTCTCTACACATGCTACCCGCCCATGCTCATGTGCTGTATGGAACTGTTGAGGAGATGAAGGTCGTGGTAGCTACTACCCACAAAGAGAGAGCAGCTGCTTCATCTTCATTTTGTATTATGTTGTTGCTAGTTTTCATCTTACTGACATCAGGTGTGGTAGGTATTTGGGGCAGTGACCCAGGACCAAACCAAGATGTTGCTCATAGTTGTCACATTTTATTTCATTTAATCTGCTGGTAATCTGTGTTTTGAGTGGAATTGGCTCTTCCCTAGCCAGTATTTCAAATTGAAGCATGTTGATGCTTTGTTATGTATTAGGGAAGTTTTTTATAGTAATGAGGACATCAATTTCCAGTTCGTATAAAAGCTTATCTAAGTAGTCTACTCAGGTGGAAAGCATGTCTCAATGTTGACTGCATGTTTAAATGTAGAGCTGTATGTTTAAAACTGCAGATGGCTCTTAGTTATGACATTGATAGCAATGTCATAGCACAGGAATATCTTCCACCCAAACAAAGATCAGGGAAGGGTATGTTGTTTTACCTTAACAAATGATGAGCCAAAGATAAACCTATAATGCTTTCATGATTGCTGTACTTTCAATATGAGGCCATGCTAATTTTACACTACTTCTACCAAGCTTGAAATCATGCAACAAGTTCTTCACTACCAAGTATCTATATTTTCAGGAACACCACTGTCCTCTCACTACCTGATTATGTCTTATTGTATCTGTGATGATGTTATTCCGTCTTTGACAGTTTGCAAACTTTCTTTCCTGGAGGCATAATTTAAATAATCAGTTAAATTTAAAGACAAAATAGAAGCTTTTAGAACTGGAACTCCTCCTGCACATTTCAGTGATACAGTGAGGTTATCTATAAATGCTACCTCTTGTTTTGTTTCTGTGCTGAAAGGTTCATAATTACAAGGTTGGCAATTTTGCAAATTTTATGGAGCATTCACTACCATTTAAAAAGTGAGCTCAGAGCTTCAATCCTATGAACACAATTACTGAACAATTTCATAAGATTCAGCATGAGATTATAACACAGCCCAGCCATCTACTCCTGAGAAATTAGAAAACCTATCCAGAAGCATTTATTCTTTAACAAGTAATAACATTAACTGTCAACATTGAGTCGTTAGTGTACTAATAACTCATTCTGCAGAGTTTGTTGTAAGATCATTCTTTGGTTATTATGATTTTCCCCTTATGTGGAGATATGAAACCAATCATATATCTATTGTATTAATGACTTAATAGAAAACATGGTTTGACTGGAATAATAATACAAGGTAGATGCCATTAAAATTCCTCATCTTTGTTTATCAACGAGCCTAAGTGGGCTGAGAAAGGAAGAAAAGAGGGAGGTTTAGTGATAAAGCACTGAACGCTGAAATGAAAAAGAAAAACGCATTAATAATGTTTTCGATCCTTGTGGTTGCTATCCACCAGTTTCCCTTTCTCAGTTTCATTGTCATTAGGAACGAATGTTATTGAAACATTGCAGAATGAGTCTAATTCTAAATTATTCCAGCTGAGATCCTGAGCTATATGCGTATATAATACCCACACATTTGTTTTTTGCATAGCCCTGGAGGTTAATCCAGTAGAACTTTATCTGCGGCCCTAAAATAAGCATATATAATTAAATACATATGAAAAACAGACCCAGTGAGTAAGAATCCATACCAAGTTTTACTATGAAAACCGGTTATACTTTATGCTTTTCATGGCTTGGCCTCCTGGACTGCAAGAATTATCCAGGTGCCAGATAACTTTTGATAGAAATATTCATGATAGGATATATGTTTTGCAAAAGATGCTAATGCCAGAGACAGGCTACCCGTGCATTTATCAAGAGGTTTATGGAATACAGGCAAGCCACAGTGTAGGTCTACCAGGGTAATCTGAAATGACAATCCTTTCAATTTACTAATATAAGGATGACAATACTTTCAATTTACTAATATGAGGGTTACTATTTCATGCTCAGCTGATGACATTATCAGTCTCCCCTTACCATGCTGTGGTGGCTTGGCCCCCACCGTCAGCCAAGCGCCTGCTCACTCTCTCCTCCCTCCTCCAGCAGGACAGGGGGGAAAATAGGAAAACCAAAAGCAAGGAATCTTGTGGTTCAAGGCAAAGAATGTTCAATAGGTAAAGGAAAGAGGGGGTGCGGCAAAAAACCAAAACCTGAGGTCTGCAAAAACAATCACTCGCCACCTTGCACAGTCAGACTGATGTCTAGCCACGATCAATGGCCGCGGTGGAAGGCAACTGCCTCCTTTCTTCCTCTACCTCAGTTTTATTCCTGTTCATGGTGCTATATGGTATAGATTAACCCTTTGGCCAATTTGGGTAAGCTGTCCTGGCTATGTCCCCTCTCAGCTTCTTGCCCACCCCCCAGCCTACTTGCTTGGGGTGAGGGAGGGAAGCAGTGCAGAGTGGTAAAAAGAGACAGCCTTGATGCCGTGCAAGCCCTATTCGGCAGTAGCCAAAGTATTGGTGTGTTATCAACACCATTTTAGCCACAGATCCAAAATACAGCACCGTGCAGGCTGCTATGAAGAAAATTAACTCCATCTTGGTCGGTACACCTATAGGTTACCTTTTTTCTATTAAGAATCACAATCAGAGAGAAATTAGTATTGCTTTGGAAAAAGCCTTCCCTATTTACTGGTTTGATAATTGTGTTCTATATAGAGAACCATAACATAGTTTAAGCTCTTATTATCTTTTGGGTCTGTTTTTGAGCACAGAGGGAAAAAGTTTTCAAAGGGACTCCCTGTTCATGAAAATGCTTTTATTTTTCTAGCACAGGCTTATTATTATCTCCCCTACTGCGCATGCAGAAATGCTCCATACAATTAAGCGTAAGCCCTCAGGTGCAAATTTACTAGCAGAAATAAAGATGTCAATCTGACATCTTTGTCCACTTTGACCATGGGCGTCAAGCTTTGGATGCAGTCAAAGGGCACACAGCTCTGCAGCTCTCACTGTCTGACTGGGACTGCCACTCCTCCTCTCTGCGTAATGGAGAACGCAATTACTTGAGATCTGAAAGGGCAGTTGTGCGACTAGGCACAACTCCAAATAGTGATCCACAAAGAACTGACTAGCTATTCAAGGGACCAGAGGAATATCTGGATCATGAAGTGTGTGAAGAGCATTTGTACAGGGCTGGAAATAGAATAAGGATTTAATATACAGCATTTATTTTGGGGTTCTGAAACTATCGTTTTTAGAGAAGAAAGATTCCTGGCTGGAGTCTACGGTGGAAAGTAGGGTTGGAAACAGAGTTAGGTGTTTGAACAGAGAGATCCTCATGATCCATGCTTAATAGTGATTTGGGAAAAGTTAGCTGACCCAAATTTATGACAGGATTAGAAGGAACATGCTGAGTTTTGGTCAGTGATCTGCAGTCAAACATAAGATTGGGGCTGAGGTTAATATGAAGGTTAAGGTTTGAGTTTCAAAATAGACTTGTGAACTAGAGTTAATAAAGGAGCTAACTTGAAGCAGGTTTATCAGTCCAGAGTCAGAATTAATTCTTTAGAGAACTAGGGGAAAATGCTGAGTTTTAGCCAGCAATGCCATATTCTTTAAGGTTCAAACTAAGGCTAGATGGGTGCTTGGAAATAAAGGGAATTAGGAATTGTGGGCAACAGTGAGATGAGAAGGGCTATGGTATCCTGACTTTGTGTCTGGTTCCACTGGGGCTTAAATGAATATATTGAACTTTGGTCTCTAACAGACTGGTGCCTTAGAGTTTCAGCTTATGTTAAGTTTAGGGTATATAAACTCGGGAAATTCTAGCCAACCTGCCATTACAGACTCTCTGATTAAGACCTTGGAAATATGTTACATTCTATTACATTTTCTACTGTAGAAGTCTGCTGGTCTAGATTGCAAAGCTTCATATACTCTCGAGATCCTATATGAACAATCCATAACCCTACAGAGGCAAACTTGGAGATTATAATTAAGCTTTGGAATTCAATGGAGGGCTCACCCACTGTGTTTCTACAGGTTCAACAGCTTATTTTTAAGAGTGGTCCTGTTAGGAGCCAGGAGAGCTGACAGTAGCGACAGTCTGTTGCTGTCAAGCAGAGGACTGGGGTCAGAGCCTCAGGTTTAGAATTTCAGAGAGGAAAAATCTGCAGTTAATTCTTAGTATAATTAGGTTTTTCAACTTATTTTTAGCCTTGACTCTGTTAGGGTCTATAAACACATAGTGAATGTCTACCTCTTGCAGCCCAGTGTTAAGTAAATTATTAGGATTAGGGTCTGAAATAAGTTCATACATACCGGGGAAGATGAACAGTAGTCAGCCTGTGATTTGAAAAATATTGCTAACCTAGTTCTACTGCTGTTTGCGTTAAGTGCCTGATGAACGCATTGAGTTTTATCTTAACATCGAGCATAAATTATAGGTTTAGAAAGTGCAAGGAAAAAAGTTCTGGTGATCAACTAAAGCAGCAACTCAATTTTGAACTAGCCATACCTAAATCAAATCCTAAAATTAAATGAACCAAGGGGCCTTTTGCTACAGGGAATTGTAATCACTTCTTAGATTATTCACTACAGATTAAATCTCAGATTAATCCCTTATTAACTGGATCTCTATTGATTACAAAAAGGAGGTTAGGCATCTTGCCCACAAGCAGTCACATATACTTACGTGCCTAAATTCAGACACCTAACCTCAAACTGAGTCCCACCCCAAATAATTGATATGGACTATCCGCTTACTCTCCCAAAAGCAGTGGTTCCAAAGTTACAGGAGGTAACAAACCTGACATTTTCTTATATCCAATTCTAACTCATGCCAAGGAATGAAAGGTAGCTCAAAAAACTCAACAAAATCCCTCAAGTCCAAATAATAGAGCCTTAAATTTGCCTCAGCCATGTTTTCTACCCACAATATTAAAATGAACCCTGATCTCTTGCCATTCCTTATCCCAAACTCCTGATTTAATTCAGCTGTAATATAATGGAAATGATGGAAAGCCACTTAGCATATTTCTTCCTTTTGCATAGAAACCCTAAAGGTTATGTTAGGGAACATTTCTAAACCAAGAACTGGTTAGAGCTCAGAACTCTCTACAGTTCATAATTCTAACCAAATTCTAGCCCTTGCAACCACAATACCATTAGAAACCTAATCTTGTATATGTGTTGGAATCCAGGCAAAATACCCTGGAAATACCCAGAATTTATTATGTTCCTCTAGGTCCTAAAGGAACCAGTCATAAACCTAGGTCAATTAACGTGTCTACATCACACAGTACCAGGAGCTGCTCAGACTTTCCATTTCCAGAACAATGTATGCAAATGTAAAGGGCTAGGATTCTATGTTGAACTTCATGCAGTGTCCATCACTTGTCGTAGTATAAATTCATGGCTAAAGTTGGGGTTAGGACTCAGAAATGCAGGAACAGCTAACTGTAATCAGTGCTGTCTTTAGCTAAATTAACTGATCTTTAGATTGGACCTGTCATACTGATTGCTTTAGGACATTGGGGAACATACCACGTTGCAGTCTCTGGTAGTGCGCTTTTCTCATAAAACGCCAACGATTTGTGTTACAGAATAGGCTTTATTTTTTGGAAATACAAGCGGCCAAAGAGTGTCACTGCCTTCTGAGCCTTTCCAAACACAGCCATAATTGCAGCTCAGCACCCTCTTGATTTTTGTACCTTTATTTTACCTGGAAATAATTAACTCTAGAGCAAAAGATTGCTACACACATCATTAACTTCCAAAGCAGTATCATGGAATTTTATATCCTAATCTGGGATTATAACTATAGCATTGGTCTTAATTATAGAGAAATAAATCAAGTCCATCGAGTTTTAGGTCCTTTAAGACAGGTTAGGAAACTTAACTACACTACAGTTCAGTCCTCCCTCTATCTCCAAACATTGCTGTATCCCTAACTGAAAGCTCTTGCTCTTGCCCAAACCAACGGTACCGTGTTTCCCTTTCCCCTTGCAGCACCAGCAATAATATTAGGGAAGCAAATTTATGGAAACCCATCAGTAACTGCAGCTCATCTTTCCTGGCATTCCAAGGCAAACCCTAATTCTAGACCTAACCCTAATCCTAAATGTTTATTTTATTTGTTCTTTACCACCACAGTCAAGAACAGAGAAGAGGCTTGCTTTTAACAAGCGATTCCTTCAAGCAGAATACTAAGTATAATCTGCCATCTCCAAGCAGTACCTGTCCAGACCCTTCAGATAAACCCACTGCAACCGAGAGCAGCTGTCATGTACGAGCACATACCACTTCTATCAAGAAAAGGTTTAAAGATATAAACTGGCTACATGTATCACAAGAGCTTCCCTTTGTATTCTGCTTGTCCTTTCTCTCTCTTCCTTAGTCATTCTGTCTGTGTGTGGAGAATACCTTACAGCATCTCCCTTATCTGCCATGGCTTTATTAGCAAGCTAACAGTACTCAAAAGAATAAAAGGTGGCTGTAAAAAGAAGAGGAATAAGCTACAAATAAAGCAAATAAGCACTAGATTCAAGTGCAGCACAGAAGATTTAGGTTTGATGCTAAGAAAACTTTTCTATGGTTTACATAGCTACTTTACAGAACAGATGCTTCAGATGATGCTGTTGTCTCTCTTTTACTGGGGGAGGGAGGAAAAAAGGGGCAAGAGGCCATGCATGAAAACAACAGACACTGCCTTGCTCATGAAGAGGAGGTCTTATAGTCCCTCTTAACTTTGTTTTCAGTGATTTGTGTCTAAATGGCAGAGTCAGGCAATACAAGAGCGAACTACTATAGCTACACATAAATCTGTCTTCCCCACGAGAGTGAGGAACAGACCTTCTCCGGACTCCTGCAGTGAACAGCGCTATGTCCCAGACAACCTCCATGCCTGAATGATCCAACTGGTTTCTTTTTAAGTATCAAGCACAAAGCGGTCCTGATATTTCTTCACCGCATCGTGATTTTGAGTATATGCTTTGCATTATTTAGATACCAGTCAGACTCAAACTCTGAAATGCTTTAAAGGGACAAAATTTGTACCCTCACTAGTATAATAACTTTGATGTACTACTGTTCTTAAGGATAGTCATATCCATTTGTTCACGTCCTTCAAATGAAAAATGTGTGTTTCAATTAGAATACAAATATCTGTATTACTCAGTTGTCACAGTAAAATAGACGCTTTGGTCAGAGTATCCTCCAGAAGACTTTACAGAGCCCAGTCAAGCCCTTTAACTTATGCTTAAGCAAGTCGATTTTGTCAAACCAAGCATCTGAGCAGGAGTGGCAAACAGCAGGAACCTGCACCAGTGAAATATAGAAAAAGAAAAACATGATAGAAGAGAGTAACGCAAAACAAAGAGGTACAGAATACAGAGTTTAACTGAAAGTTTAGAAGATATTTTAGGAGCTGAAAGAGAAACAAAATAATCTCTAGATGATTTATGGAAGCCATAAGAAATGATGTGTTTTAGCACTTAACATTGTAACTATTACATAATGCACTATCTGATTGCAGAATTCCTTGCAATTAATAAAAGTGTTATTTCTTTCTCATAGACTGTACTCTGGCATAACATACAAAGGAAAGAACAGTCAGCAGCAATACTTTCTTAAATGGTCTGATTAATATAAAATGAGGCTAGTTTTAGTTTCAATGGTCAAGTTCTTGTAAGAACCATTTTCCTGTTAGCCTGGGCCATGTTTCCCTCCCTCCTGAAACGAATAGGGGGTTTCGGTTGATGTTTGTTTTTTCATGTGGATCATCATCTAGCACTAGAAGAGGTGTCCATTATCCTTTCTGAACATCTCTTACAGGTGTCACAGCCACCCTACTCTGCTCTGCATTAATCCAGTGGGTACTTTTCTTATACTGCTGAAACCACAGCTCAGTGAAGGAGAGGCTGGAATGAGTCAAATTTTCAGTTATATTTGCAAGAGGTTAAGAGCAGCAGGTCACAGCAGGACATCCCCTCCCTCTCCATCCCCAAGGGAGATGTACAGCTCAAGCTCTGCCCAGCCTTGCCCCATCCCATAGGGTGGTGATGGCCATGAGAGTGCTTATTTGTTCTAATCCACCCCAGAGCCATGAGCAGCATGAGGGCAGCCACGAGAAGCGAAGAGGGCTTAGCTCAGGCTTGGATCTTATAGCGCATTGATGTGGGCACCCACTATCAGGGAGCGGAAGACAGGTTGCATCCAGGATATAATATAGTTATAGGTGAAGGTGAAGATAGTTATGGAACAACGGACATGGCATACAGCAGCCACCTGTACCACCGCCTGCAGGAAAAACATGACTTGTGTACTTCAAAAGTCTCGAGGGTTTGACATTACAGACAAGACCCTACCAAGAACAGCATACCCATAGCCTCTGTGCTCACTCGGTGCCTACAGGGTACCTTTTTTCCCATCTGAGAGGCTTGCACAGATCCAGCTTTACTGATTTGAGTAAAAAAGCAAAACCCTCTAAACCAGAAATGCCAAGAAGTAGTAATGAAAATTTAACTTCCTGGAGGAAATGAAAAAATTATTTGACTGCGGAGCTGTTTATCACTTGAAACTAATCAGGACTTAGGAGAAACATAACTGATGAAACGGAAGGAATCAAAAAAATTCCGTGGCCCAGTAAGCTTTATATGTATGTATGTGTATATACGGTGCATTAAATTGATGCCTAAAAAAAAGGCTTTATATCATTACCATAGTGTTATCTCATGCTTGGTGAAGAGTAGAGAGTCACAACATAACAAATTCTCTGTCCTCTAGAGGCCCATAACACTCACGACACCTGTATAAATCTAGCTTTTTAAGACCCTTACTTAAATTCAGAATATTTTGTGATTCCCTCGTAAGATGTTTCACTGTTGGATGCTAAAAAAGGACCTCTGAAGCCTTACATGTCCCCACCTGGTGAAAATTTAGTCATATTCTGAGTTTCAGTGGTGTTTTAGCTTCTCTAAAATACTGATGGGGGGGTGCCTCATAATTTTTCATTTTTAAAATTATCCCTTGCAATGGCATTTGTAACTTCCCTCTGAAACCAACAACTTGGAGGAATGATAAGAACCGTTCAATATCTCACTTCTCAAATGGCACTTCACACTTCACAGGAAGGGCTGTTTAGCGCTCCAGAAATATGAGCAAGTATGTTCTGTTTCATTTAAACAGTCTCCGCTCACGTCCTTTAACAGGCAAACTGTTTGCCTTTTAGAGAAAACATTTGGTTAGATGCGACCACAAAATATGTTTCTTTGATCACTATAAATAGCTGACTTATACAAGGTGATTTAAGCTTTAGCACAGCTAGTCAGATGCCGTAGCGCAGCATGTTCCTTGGGAATCTTTCTGTCTGAGTTTTCTCTAATATTCCTGGAAGACAAAACCCAAAACCTGAACTGCGATCAGTGTTATGAGGACTCCAGGTCTGCATACGCATCTCAGGCCAGCTCTTGCTGCAAAGCATTGAGGGCGGGACGTAACTACAGCTGACATTTTGGCTGGAGGCATCTATGCTTCTTCCAGTAGCAAGAAATTCGTCGTCTGGTGGAGCACGTTTCTCACACGTTCAGGGTCAAACTGAGTGCTAAGTTGCGGTCAGGAAGGAGTTTTTGCCTGGCCAGATGGACAGAGAATTTTTGGGGGAGGCTGATGGGGGAGGAAGGCTGCCTTTCTATTCTCTCCTCTGCTCTGCTCTGCTTGTGGTACGTTGTAATTTTTGCGACCTCACTTTCAAAAGTGAGAATTTTGCTCTCTGTTCCAAGAAATGAAATATAAGTGACCCCATAAGGTATGTATTTGTGTTCCGAGAGTGTGAATAGCATGTTACGCAAGTTACGTGCATTTGCCTGCTTTCTTTACCCTCAAGAAAACAAAACATATTTGAGCAGGTTGTCAAAGCAGAATACATGTAGGAAATAAGGGAAAATATTGCCAAAAATACTGTTGACATTTTATTCAGTTTGCTTTGCTTACACCTGCAAACCATACAGTTTTCTTAACACTTGTTTGCATCCTTACTCACAAATGTTAATGTGAGCAAATATTCACGAATAAATCTAAATTGATAGCAGGCTTCGCGAAACACAGTTAAAGAAGTCCGTGTTCCCAAAACATTCTTAGAAGTCTCAGATTTATGAAGCTTCGGTTATCCCAGCAGGAAACAGAAACAATAAGAAGATAACATACACGATTAAACCCATGGTGCCAATAGTGGATGCTCATGAATAACGTATAGTAAGCACTCGATTGCAAACAAATTTTTATCTTCTGGTATTGCCTGTCGTCTGCTACGCAAGCACATACAGCACGCTCCCCTCCTGCGCAGCTCAATACCGAACAAGGACATTTCATCAGAGCGTTCAGAAAAAACGAACAAATACTTCAACACATCCACCGACGGTTTGTGAACTAAAAATGGTTACACTTGTCCCCTATGTTATTTTCAGTAAAACATTCACTATATTCTTCTTGTAAGGCTGCAGACCTCAGCTGTCTTCTCCCAATGCAAAGGAAATGTAGAATATGCAACTCAAAATGTCATTTGCAAGGTACACCTTGGATTAGAACTTGTGTATTACTAAACACTCTTTATTGAGGGACTGTCGGCTTTTTTATCGTATTCACATTAGTACCTTGCAGCAAATGCTCAGCTTCTCCTAATCACGTTTCTCTACAACATTTCCCAGTTTCAGCAGGGGCATAATTAAGCAGGATTACTAAACAGCTGAAAATAAGATATACCTTGCTAGGCGTTTATCTGGAGACATTGATTACGAATAAACACATTTTCACTTCATTTTAAGGGTTGTTCTTTTAAGAAAGATGCATATATATAGCTGCTATGTTGCAGCCTGAATACTCGTGATCTCTAGTTATTCAGATTGTTTGGGATGTATTATTTCCAATTTAGCAAATATTGTGTTGTAGGAGGATGAGATTTGGAAAAGAGCTGCCTAAATATAGAACTGCTGATCCCACAATGGTCATTACTTTACCCTCAGGCTTTATGCTTAACTGAACAGAAGTGCTTGCTGAGGTGCCGATGCAATAACCTCATTGAGCGTACTCTGCTATTTCGGGCTTATCACTTCAGCATCTATACAGACTCCAGATCTGAAATCTGCGTTTCCTAAAACTCACGTATTACAGCCAAGAGCTACGTTCTGTGCAAATCTTATGTTTAAATAACTCCAAGCTTTAATGAAGACTAACCGTGCAGACTAAATATATGCAAGGAGCACATCTACAGTAGACAAAATGCTTATGACAGAGCTGTTTGCAACGGAAGGGAGCTTATCTCATTCTAAACTATTCTGTTTGGTTTTCTGTGAGTGCTTGTTTTTTTCCCTGGATTTTTCAAAATACATTCAGTGCTACGTTCTGGTACCTTCCACAGACTATATTTAAAACACCATAATCATAAATCATAAGCTACTCGATACCTGCCGGCACAATCAGTTACAATTTAATCGGTCAGCCTTGCTAAACGCTGCAAGGGTCCCAACCACCCAGCTGAGGTGAGGTTTTACCATCTGCTTCGAAAGAGTAGCAGCAGACAAAACCTAACATAGCTGACATGCAAGTCTCTCAAGGAGAAAAGAAGCCTTGGGCTGCTAAATGTCAAAACCGCTTACTTCTCAACCCACCCAAGTGCTGAGTCAGCTGTGTAGTTTGAAGACAAATGACCCACTGAGCCTAAATACAACTGCTTTCGCAAATTGCAATGCCTGAAAGAAGGGTATTCTTAATCTATCATGTTGCTTCTTTTATCAAACCCGCAACGCCACCTGAGGTATAATAGCTTTGTTTCCAAATTAACAATGCATAAACCTATGAGCAAAACGGAATAGCTGTAAAGCGCCAGTAGTCTCTTAACTGCACTTCATTTTCTAGCAAATATATAGCGGAGCAGATGCAGGGGTGGCCTTGTGAGAGAGTCAAAATGGCTGCTATGCCTCCTTGCACCATCCCTGTGAAAATGCTATGCAAATATTAAACCTCATTTCTTTTAATTTCTTTTCTTTTCCCCCTCCTCACTGAGCACAGGCTTTCGGTACAGAGTGCTTAGCAGGGAGGTGCTTGGGTTGCTTTCACCCACAGCCCCCAAACAGAAGTTAACCCAGACATAGGATCTTCTTTACAAAATCCTGTGTTACCATCATCTCTACATCTCTCTTCTTGAAAAAAAGCTAACGTCCCTCAAAAAGGACAATAACAGAACAGGTCTCATTTCAACTCAGGAGCACTTTCCTCAGGTGGACCCATGTATTTTGCAGCCGCTTCAAGGAGAAAATGAAAATCAGTATCAATAATGACTTTAAAAGCAGAGCACAATGCAAGGAGAGGACAGAAAAACAGGGAGTAAATGGGAAAATGTTCATATGTTGATCCATGAAGTGCAAGGCTTGGGCTGCTTTGATGTGGCCTCCCCAGGTTCCACCAAGATGTTTGGATGCAACCCAGCTGGCATCTGGTAAACCAGTCCCCCAAATATTAGCAGAAAAATTCCTTAAGTAGCCCACATGACAGAAATTTTTCCAGAAGGAGATCCTGCATAGCCGATTTTCGATCCCTGCAACAGTATGGACAGAGCTACTACAAAGGCCTCCAGGGGCACCTGTTCTTGCCACTGCCGGGGAGGCAGCCAAGCAGGGTACATCTGATGAACACCTATCTTATCTATCAGTTAGGTGCACTGCTTATTTCATACGTAAGGACACCCTACTGACACAGTTGAACATTCTGAATTTCAACTTCCCTCATATTAAAAATGCGATAAAGAGATACAGACGTGGGACACCTCACACGGATGTAATTGAAATGATCTACAGTATGCAAGCTTATAAGTAATTTTTCCCATGATCTCACAAATTCATGTAATTTTTTGTCAATTATTACTAGTGATTTTTTTAAACATGTGTACATATTTTATTTGTAACATTAGGTGCTTTATAGAGGTGCCAGATTTCCATTGCACTTCATTATGAACAAAATCATATTTGGTATCTTAAACTTTACACATGCAGATTCGGTTCTAGAACGACATATTTAAATGAAAATTTCAATGGATATCTGACCATTCAAGCAAAATGCAAAAAAAAAAAAAAAAAAAATCTTCTATGTGCAGGGTTTCCTTTGTACTTCTAAATCACCCTGAACCCAACAGTGTCAGCAGACTTTTCTAAATACCGGTCAAGTTTTGCAATGGGTCTGTAAGATGGCATTAAAACTAACACAGCCACTACTGGTGGGAAACTGCTGATGTTCATAGGTGGCTGGTCCTTAAACAGTCATTTTCCCCTCAAAAGTCAACTATGTGCTCCCTGTATTTTTCTCCACCATATGATTACTTAAGTCTCATAGCCAAGGAGGGAGATGAAAATGTGAATTTGAAATATGTTATTTGCATTAAGGGATGGAAGACAGAACCGTGCAAAATTATTAAATTATAATTCTGGACTCCAGCTGTCTTGATCCAAGTTGAAGATTCATTCATAAGCACAATTCATAATAATTTAATCAATATTATTGTGTATTCTATTCCTTCAGTTGCCCCTAGCTGTACGCAGTGTAAGAGCGCCGTTTCCTAGCAAGTCTCAAGTCAGAATGATATTTGCAGAGATGATGTGACATTTCTGCTACAAATTTTATGATTTAAAGAGGCTCGGATCCAGCATATTTACATTTTGCATGGCTATTATACCCACTGTATTGTTATCTGGTAAACAAGCAATTGAAATCCAACATAAAAATCCTTTAATACCTTAAAACCATTCCCTGTGCTTAGAGACTGATTTGGTGTATGACAGAAAGGATCCCTAAAATACAGCTGAAGTCACCTAAAGCAGTGCTATGTAAAGTTAGCTTTTAAATTAATTCAGGGTTTCCCAGTATATAAGCAAATAAAGTACAATTGTGGTGTCTCTGTGTCTTTGTGTCTGAACCCCAGACAGTAATCATAGGAAATATGTCATTTGTTCTGAGGTTTCTTTCTATGTGAGCTCATCCTATTTTCTTTCTAGTCATTTTACCCTCATCTTTGTGAAAATATGTGGTTTGTTGCCTTTTCTGTACTTCTGGCTTGCTTACGCTTCCTGTCTACCTGAGAAATTTGGTCACTTGTAAGCAATAAAAAACGCCTTTGTGCTCCAGGTTAAGGCGAGCTGGTTAAGAAGCAGCCCAGAAAGACAAGGATACTGGACTGAGGGAAATTTGTTATTCTCAATGACAAAGCAATGACCTGAAGTTCATTCTCTGCATCAGGATTCCATGACAACATCTGTATTTGTTCTCTCTCTCACTTTCTTTGAATAAAAATTTACGTAGCTCAGATTTCTGAAGTATTTCTTCACTCTGGTAGTAAGTGTAAAAAACGTCTTATTCACTAATTTAGTAACAGCCCTTTTCTGTAAATTAAATATAATACACTTTCTATTGGATATCAAACACAAAGAATTCAGTGTTCACCTTAAATATCTGCACCGGACCGTATCTTTTTCTCCCACAAGCAACACAAGACAGTCATAAATTTTACTGCACACAAATGAAATCCTTCAATCAAGATAATTTAATGCTAATGGAGAAATCTGGTCTCTTGAAAAAAAGCATGTTTACTCGACAGATTTTTTAATGATTCTTTTATTAAATCTGAAGAAGGCAGAAATTGGTTACCTGCGTTTTAAAACTGTATTTATTTGTGATATTAATCTATAGAGACCAAAGCTTGTTTAAAGTTTGCTAACCAGGATATACACTTACCGGAATTATAGGGTTCATATACAAAAGACTATGCACTAAGGTTTGGACCCCCACCTGGAAATTTAGAAGGTAACAACTCCAAAGCAAAAACTAAGACCCAAGTTTAAGTTAACAAGGGCGGTCATTAACACAGTCTGTTTACTGTCTGAACAGGAGATGGCTCCAGCTAGCCATACCCAAGGGACACCAGCATTTCTTAAGTGAAATGTTACATTATCATTAAGTTATGAATGATGAGAAATCTTGCAGAGGAGATGTGGGTGTAAGGCAATCTGTAGGAAAACATGAATATACAAAGAAAGGTTTGTCTCCAGATCCGGATAACTTTAACTGTGAGCAGTACCCAGAACTCCGGAAGTTAAAAAGAGGTAGTGATCCTCTAGAAGTTATCTGTTTCTAAATTTGGTAACTGTGTTAATATTGGGATTACAGAAAATAAATATTTAGTTTACATTAGACTGATTTTGAAAGTGCGTGCTGGGAACTACCAAATTAAACGGCATTCCATCCATACCAGAGTGATGAACTCAAAACCTGGAGTATTGTGTATCTTATATTGGACTAGCACTTTCTAATACTCCAGAATATTAAAAATACTTGCTTGCTTTGTGGAAAGCAACACATTTTATGCATCGTTATACCCAGTCTGTCTTAACAGAGCTAGCAAATTAATGGGTGTAGCTCTTGTCTCTGCTGCAAATGGTTTCAAAGTTTCATAGCAGAAAAAAAGTTTAAATCAAGGACTTACCTTTTTACAGTCAAACCCCTTATTGTTGGAGGGGAATTTTAGTGGATATCTACTCTGGGAGAACAAGCCATCTGCCTAGAATTCTTACAAGAAACATTTACATTGCCACTTGCTTCTGTGTGAGTAAAAATCTAATACCAGATTTTAGCCACATGAACAAAATAATAGAAAGTAGCATACTCTGCTCCTCTGTTTTCAGTAACAGAGAACAATCAGTACTTGTTAGTTCCAGGAAAAAAAGAAGGGGGGAAAAAAAGGATTTTCTCAATAAAAATCAGAACAATGGAGGAAAATTGTTTCAGGACATTTGGGTATTTGCATACGTGATATCAGCATTGTTCCAGAGCTGCTTAGATCTTATCCAAACCCAGAAAAGCCAAAATCCTTTCAAAATCTCTTGGGAAATAAGGGTCTGGGCAGATGCTCACAGAGAAAGCGGCATTGTTTCAACGGCAGCTGCTAACCTTATTGGAAACTTCAGTTCCCAATTGCTAGCAGATACCACTATCCACCTGGAAGTACAGGAGGAGCAAAACTGGAACACACAGGCTGGAAGCCCTCACTTCCCTTTCACTCGCACGGGACAGGTTTCTTGTATCTTTCTTGCACCTATATATGCAGATTAAAACGCAGGTCCAAATGAAACTCTTCATTTTGACTAGTTGTCCAAAGTGCAAAAGTCTAGAGGTAAAAGAGAATAACACATTAATGCAATACAGATCAAATTATTTTCTAGAACATTCATTTTTAAAGGTGCATTGTCTAACATCTTTGTTGTTTTATTCTGTATGTAACAAATATCTCATTTTTCCTCCTCTCTTATCTTCACCTCAGCCTCCTCAAGAAAGCAACGCAGTCATCTTCAGACTTTCCTCAGGTACAGATCCAGGAGGACAGCGTGGCCAAGGACATTATAGCTCTTAATGTTACCAGTGCAACATGCATGTCCCAGGTTAAGCCTGATTCCAGTCTTGTAGTTGTGTTAAACCACACATGCACAGTGCCTGGACTCCACCTGCTCCTGTGAATAACGTCTTCAAACCCCTGCTGGATTATTGCTCGGAAACAGACAACCATATGATTCAGTTCTTTCATCAGAGTAAGAATAACACATGGACACAGATCCCCTCATTCTGGACAGACATCTTAAAGCCTGGGTAAAGGAAATATTTTTCTCTCTTTATGTTTTGCAGATTTCAATCAAATCAGGCGTGCTCAGAGCTTACCAGGAGGGTTGAGCCCCACATTAAAAAAAACAAACAAGCGAAACAAAGTACCATGCATTTCTATACTCTTACCCAGGAGCATAGTGTTTCGAGGTATTGGTAATGCACATACATTTCTCTTCCCCTTTGAAGAGATTTGAACTTACATTTCCCTGGGGAATGCTCTAACTACCCAGCTATGTCTCACTGTAGAGTACGTTGCCCGACTCCTTCCTGTTAAAACTAATGCCTTCAAACTAATTAAATATGCATTTGGTTAGGAAGAAGCATGACGCTGCTGCCTTATAGCTAGAAAATTCACCTGGGAATCAATTTTAACTAATGAAATGTTTTACATCATTGACTGTAGGAGGGGATGAAATGAAAGTCTTCCCTGAATTCTGGGGGAGTGCCCTAAGCACTAAGATGCCAAGTCTCACGAGCCTCAGTTTTCACAAGTAGAACATCTTGAGCAGGAGAAGCCATGATGGTCGTTACACCTCCAGGCACGCTTGTTAACGGATTCATCAGAGCCAAATGATATGTGGGCTCAATTTACCTGAATATTGGATAACTTCTACCGTCCCACATGGTGGGATGTTTCGTGGAAAAAAGGCACCTATTCGTGCCCTAACACCTGCCTGTGACTGCCAGCTGTGGATGGACTCCATGGAACCAGGAGGTATGCTGACAATATACATTCTCCTCGGGATTTCTCACTGTGAGCCATCAAAAATTGGCAGCCACTTTGTTGAATTTTAGGAGTTCAGATCAGATATACCTATGCATAGCAGCGTATGGAGCCTATGTATCTAATTGAGGGCTTTGGATCCTATGAGGCCAAAATTCTTTTGTGGATGTGGCACTATACAGGTGGCTCCTGTTGTGGCAGAGAAAGGAGCTCTGTCCTTTAATGCCCCAGACTATCATCTTAACAACTAGCAAAAGCACAGCCCAACCCTCCTAATGAGCTGGTCCATTTTACTGTTTTTATAGCAACCTGTTTTTATAGCACCTACCACATTGAGACAAGGGAAGGATAAACAAAAGGAGATTCGTTTTCTGACTTGCAACCAGCCTTTTGGGTCTGGAATGGAGTGGGATGGATGTGGAAATGGGCTTAGTCATTAAGCTGTGGAATCAGCAATTTGTTTAGCTCCTACAAAGCCCTTGACAAAACATTCATTAGATTAATGCAAATGTTTCAGCCCTAAGTAAGATGCAATAATACTCTGCAGGTTTTTTTATTAGGAAAAAACCAATATCTTCCCTCTGTGCTGAAAAGGCAAAATACCTAATACCACCTTCAAGAAAAAAAGTCTTCTCTATGCTTAACAAACAGTAGTTAATTTAGAAAATAACTCCAGCTGTGCTGTCTCTGCTGCCCAGTGAGCTGACATCTCTTTTTGGCTTTTTGGCATGTTATCTTGTGCCTGTAAAGATACTTGACAACATGGTTTTTTTTCCCCATTCCATTTATTCGAGCTTTAGATTCAAAATGCAAATATATGGGAAACAGCATATACATTGTTTGCAATAAGTAGGAAGGGGCCTTCACTGTTTTAGGTTTTGAACAAGGTGTGAAGGTCAGTCAGTCTACGGTTAGAGAAGAAGCTGAGTTCAGAGTTCAGGTCTCACACAATTTCTGTTTCATTTACAGACTCCTCTGTAAATCATTTGAAGTATAGCACACCGGGACTGCATTGTATTTCACTACCTGGAACATAAAGAAGAATAATCCTCACTTGAATGATAAGCCAGAGTAGTCAAGACGCAAGTGAAGAATAGTTGGAAAGGGTTAGTTCAGGTGAAGGAGCTGCTACACCAGCTGGTACATAGCATATGAGTCAACCACTGACATGGAGAGAAACTCTGAAGATAAGCAGTGGCCTCATGTAAGAACGGGGAAAGAAGATGACTTTAAAAAAGACCACCAGGAAACTCTATGTATTCTGCCAAAAGAGAATTATTCTGTAGTACCTCGTCAAGGACCCTACTAAATGACTTCTTCAGTGAGGCACAGTGGATGAACTTTTTAGTAGTTCTATGTGAAAATGAAAGAATCTTAAAAAAGGCGGGGCGGGGGGGAATAGCTATAAAAATGTATATTCTGCCCAAGTATACTGTAAAGAACTTGTTGTCTGTGAAAGCAGGAAGTTACTCAAACATCCTAATTTATCCATTTATGAAGATCCCTCACCATAACCACTTTTACCCACTTTCGATCAACAAGGCCTTGTCTGACATTGCTAAAATTTGTATTTGTAGAGTGCCTAAGGCAACAAAATAGAAGTCTGCAATCTAAAAGTCACTGCTCAATGTCTATGTTAAAACATACGGAAGATGACCAGAGATCCAAATTTTGTCTGGAAATCTTCAAAAGAGGATTCCCAGAATAAAATCAGGAAATTTGATTCCTCTTTCAAGGTACCGAACACAAGTGCTCCTAAACATCATGAATAATTTTGCCAGGAAGAAAATGTTTTCTAGTAGACTGGGAAACAGACATCTTCCTAACAGTGGCTGACCACTTCTCAGCTCTGTGCGTATGCATGCAAACACACAGATGCAATTCCCAAATATTTTCCTTCTTAGACAAACCTATCAAATTCAAAACAACAGTGTTCATTAACTCATTTTTTGGTAATTTTTAGTAAATTAGTATAAATGAAGCAAAGAACATCTTCATATTGACAAAAGCATCTAACAGGTAATAAATGATTAAAATGTTTGAATCACTTTATGTTTTCATCCTGTAGCAAAAGCTTTTTATAAATTAAATTCTATGAATTCTCTCCAAAAAGTTCTATGGCCCCCTAGACTGGAGTCAAATTCCTGAACTTAGAGAATTTCTGATCCAGGCTTACAGCTAAGATATACAGCAGAAACTTGTCTTGAGTACGTAAATACTAAAACAAGAAAAAATATTCATAAACTGCTGTGAAGAACACACAGGACTGTATCTGTAGAATTTCTGTTCTAAGGATCAATCAAATGCTCCCATGCACATCAACTGAAAAAATAAGTCCTTTAAACATAAGATATCTGCAAGCAACCTGAAAATTTGTATTTGACTATTTTTTTCTTTTTTTCCTGTTGGGAAAGAAATGAAAAATAGAAAAGATAGCAGGGTAGCAGGTATTGATCAAACCGAGAGATGCAGATACACAACAGGCCTATAAAACTGTGCCCAGTAACTGGCTGATCAGGAAGAAATAGCCATAGATTTGCTCTTTATTTGGATTCTTGGCTAGGAATTCTCTATGAATGTAATGGAAAAAGGTCTTTAAAAAGGCAGAATTTTGTCTACCTGTGAATGCAGTATTTAAACATACTGTAGAAAAGATAATTTATATTCTTTCTCCTTTGGGGAATTGGGAGGAAAAAAATTCTTTAGCAAAGAAATTGCATGAAAAATTCGTCCAAATGAAAGGCTGAAGAAGCTACCAAAGAAAACTATCAAATAAAAAGATGAGTTACAATAAATTCATGTGTCTACTCTACATGACTTACAGAAAAATACTAAAGTAGAGAAGTAAAAATGGTATAATTTTAAGACAATCTCAAGATTTTTTGGAAGACATTTAATATTTCTGACTTCAATTTTCTTTATTTGAAAATAAATTCTTTGAGGAGCACTCAGGTCACATTTTCAAGTTTCTTGTTGAGTAACCACAAAATAGTACACGTAATTTAGAAAAAAAGAAAGCTCACAGTCCCAAGGTGATCATCTAACTTCTAAGGTCAACTTTAAAAAAAAAAAAATGTTACATTTACAGTGTCTGTGACATTTGGCAACATCCCAACTTTCTTCCCCTCCTACAACAAAAAACAAGTGACAACTTGAATGCAGAAGTTAAGAATATACTCAAAAGCCACAGACTCTCCTTGTACTTCATCCTAGGGTTTTAGTGGAAGCCTCCATGGTCCCATCTCACCTGCTTCCCTCCTCCCAGTCAAAGGGAACATGATAGATTTACTCACAGGAACCCTTTTCCCAATGCTGTGAATTGGCCAGGGATGAAGCCTACCCTAAATAAGTACTCCTCCAGCACTGTGAAACCCCTTGCTTAATTTTCCTTTTCTTCATATGCCAAGCTTAAATGCAGCGACTTTTTTCTCCTTCTAACCGAGCTAGCATCAAAACAACTAGTCCCCCAGCATTTGCATATTACATACCTAATGCTCTCATGTCAAAATGAGAATACAATTTGAGAGGAAAATTGCTGGAAGGTTGCAGGCGTGACCCTAATAATTGTGCTGATCTTATGCCAACAGTGCCTCACAAACACATTGTGCCTGTGCAGTACACTCATGCTGAGTGTTTCAGGCCTGCTTTCACAGAATCACAGAGTGGTCAGGGTTGGAAGCAACCTCTGGAGATCATCTAGTCCAACCCCCCTGCTAGAGCAGGTTCATCTACAGCAGGTAAATTTTTTTTTTAACCCCGGTCTCCTGCGTGGCAGGCGGGGATACTTACCACTATACTTTCCATGAACCAAACTGTTGATCTCACTGATGAAACATGCACAGGACAATCTCATACCGTATGCACAGCTCTGCTTAGGAAATGTCCTCCCTGCAATGCAGGATGATTTTGCATAGTGCTCAATTCAGTTTATTGAAGAGCCTTCCAGCCTGTCCAATGGCCAGGGCCTGAAGGACACAAAACACACTGGTCTTCTATACTGCTTTGGGGGTAAATATTCTTCTTATGTTAAAGGTTACAGAAGACTTACGGCCCAGGGAAGTGGTTAAAGGGCTTCCAGGTATTGAAGACAGCCCTTTATTGTTTGTCTCAAAGTTACTGTGACACAGCTGGTCCTCCATACCAGGTTTATGAATTATGAACTCATGATTCATAAATCTGGATAGAAAAGAAAGAGAGGAGCAGTCAAAAAGCGGAATCCACATACTGGACATTTATTTAAAACATCTAAGGTGCTTGAAAAGGGAATAATCGATTTTTAAACTTGGGAGAGTAAGGACCTTATTTGAATACATTAATATAGTAACAGATAAAGAACAATACTTGGAATGGAATTTATTTTGGTTTTATTCTTATTCTTCAAGGCAGTTTTGGTTTCCTGCATTTTTTCATTAAAAAGAAAAGCCAAAGCTGGAGCACCAGTGCCCAAAATCCGGAGCAGACAACAGCCTCTTCTGTATTCACTCCCAGTACGCAAAAAGCAGGGATTTTTCCATTTTGCACATGATTCACAGTTTGCTGCAGTGATGCCACCAAGCCAGCAGCGTGTATACCTCAATACAAATTAGCAAGGGCTATTATTCTGCCATTTGTCATAAAAGCTCTCTCTGGGAACACAGAGCGCATATTTCATTTCACCACGTCAGAAGCAGGCTTGAGCGCAAGGCCCAACTTAGTGCACCTCCTGCAGTCAGCAACAAAACACTTGCAAATAGTTTCTCAGATAACACTGACATTTCACGAGGGCACAGAATTTTGCTAATGTGCCATCCCATTGAGAGACTTTTGCCTGACAAACAAGAAACAGAAATCCTTCCCCCAATTCCACCACCACCACCAATTCCCATTGACATCAGTAAGCACCCTGAGACCTTCAGCATTCACAGATTAGCTGAAAATACATCATTAGTCACAGTAGATCATATTGTTGCTGACTGTTAGCCACCGATTTTCTATTTAGCTTTAATGGCAAGCTTAGCACTTGCAAAAGCTGCCAAATTAACAGCATTGACTAGAAAACTAAAGTTGCTTCAGGAGTGAATAAAAAATTAAGGGCGATCCAAATTTTTCCATGTTGTCAATATTTGCTCCTTGGAGCAATTCTGAAGAAAAAGGAACTTCTGTGTTACTACTCTTTTCACTTTGGTGTCTATAGAGACAGCCCAGAAAAGTGCTAATTTATGGCAGAATTTCAAAACCCTGCAAGATTCCTTAGTCATACTCTTATTTCATTTCCCTGATAAAATTTCATTAGCTGGCTATTAGTCTCCAAGAAGAATTCACATCTTATTAGGAGGACTTCTCTACTCCCTATCCACCTGATGCTATGCCCTCTGGCCAAATTGCTAAGATATGGAAGGGTGCAGTGTATAGCTTAGTATAAAGCTTCTGTATTTGTGGGTGAGACTGTGTGGCTTTACGTATTCACCAACCGCAAAGGCAGCTCAATCCTTTAGAAAAAGGACATATGTCATATTTTAAACGACCTAGTCTTTACACATTTTGAAGTCCCACCTTCTCTCAAATTGCAGACTGAGAGATAGGATTAGTGTCAGGAATTCTACTGGTAAAAACATTGCTAATTTTTTTCTAGAAATTTGTTAATACAACCATGGTCAACCTTTGCTTTGAAAAAAAGAAAAATCAAGAAGTTAATTTCTCCTCTCCTCTTGCATACTAAGGTTATAATCATGGCATTAAAATAACTTTTTAAAATAATTAATAAATCCTACAATGAGAAGGATATCAAAGAGCTGGAATAAATAGATGAGAGAATTACCAATACACCCCTTACAAAGGCCTCCACCTCCACCTTTATAGGGGAAGTCTTGGGAAAGAATGAAAACAACTTTCTCCCCACCCCCAAAGACCCTGTTTTATCTTACTAGGGATAAGTAGCCTGCAAAATCTTGCATTCTCACTTGTAAGGGTCAGAGGAGGACATTTAGCAAAGGGAAAAATATGTAATATAGTCACAGTCTGGCATTATTAGCAAACCAAAAAATGCCATCATACTAATGAGAGCTTGGAAGATGCGAGGAATGTAAAATCTAGCATCAACTGCTGAAAGTAATCCTGCCAGCAAAAGGCAATATTTTTCTTAATGAATATTTTATCCAGAAGGCCTTCACCTCCCAAATTCCTGCAGCTGAAAACCTAAACAACTGCAGATGAAGTAAAAATATAAAAGAACAACAACGACAAAAAACGCAATCCCTCCCCAAACCTTTTTCAAAATCCCCAAATCTTGAATAAATGAAACGAGAACTTGTCAGAAATCATTAGTCTCTGTTGTCTTTAGTAGAGGCTAACTGAATGCAAGTACTGTCGAAACGTAGCAAAGAATTTCAAATCTCTTTTTCAAAGCCTACAGAAAGCTGGCAGGGCCTCAGCCACGCCACTGTTTTCAGCCCCAAAGCACAACCCAGATGCTCTGGAACATATTAAAGAATATGGTTTGCTACTAACTACTTTTCAGTAGTACCCTTGATTTTTTCCTTCCTCCTCAACCCCTATTTCCTGTGATACCTTTTGGGTGAAAATCTTAATCCTTGTTTGTAGTCTTTATTAGAAAGTTTTAGAAAATGTTTTACAGGGTGGGTCAGTGAGGGTTTGTGGACTATTTCCTATAGACCACAGAAGACTGAGATGATCGTTATACGGGTTCCCATGTTTGCAAGAACAGGAGTCCGCACTTAGTAACACAAACAGTTCCGTCAAGTCTTACAAGCAAACATTTCAGGAGGCAGATAAAAAGAAAATCTCCAGCATGGGCCTACTAGGAGTCGTACGTGAAATAAAAGCACTGAGACAGCAACAAACAGATCTGCCAAGTACCTTGTCTCTGCCTAACTGCCATACACCATGCTTTCATTCACCATTGCCCCTTCCTCCCGCTCTTGATTCAGCACCTACTTTTCTTACAGCCCGTACGTGACACAAAAATCCCTCTTCAGACTCACATAATTTTCTTATCCCTCAAATTTGCTACTTTTACTTAAATGCTGTTATCAGTGATCTCAAATGATTTGGGGCTTCCTTTACTCTACTCTGTGAAATGCTAGTGTTTCAAGGATCTAAACCCTATAAAATGGGGTTTAAATTCAATTAAATGTGGTACAAATTCCCCAGAGTAGAGAAAATGGAAGCCTGATGTTCCAGAGTGTTTCTGCTACACTGGTGACAAAACCCAACTGACTCTGCTGAAGCCATACTATTAAAAACGAGAGGACATTAAAACTATTTCTTGACATCCTATAAACATTACAACCATTTTTACAGGCCTTTTTCATACAAATCACATTCTTGAAGACAGCAGAGTTATTCCCGTAAGCACAAGACTGACTGTATGTAAGAAATAATAAATGGAGCCAAATAATTGAAATAAATAAAATGCTGCTGGTAACCGGCATCAATATATTATGCTAGAGCACGACTATTTAAAATCACCAGAGCTACAGTTTATGTACAGTCAAGACAAGGTAGTAAAGGACCATAGGCATCAAAATATTCTATTATTTGTTACTGCAGTTTTCTGAAAATCACATAACACACAGTTTCCACACATCTTTTGTTTTCTGCTCTGCTTTATGTTCAAAGGAAAATGGTCTCTTGGAGCTAATTGACTATATTTTTCCGTACTACCGTATGCTAGTGGATACAGAAGTAGATCTGCTTGAAAGTAGGAGACACACATTAGATGATTTACTGGAAGATACCGTGCTGTATAAAACATTTTCAGTCTAGCATGACTAATCACTTGACAGCGTTTCTGTTCAGGAAGAAGATTGGAGTCTCTCTGTACCTTCACCCTGCCAGACTTCACGTAGCCACAAACAGTTTGCAAACGGGGTAATTTATTAGCTCGAAACCCTGAGACCAACCAGTGCGGAGGGCGATTGTTTGGTTGCAATCAAGGGATCTATCTATTCAAGTGCATCTTTTGGCAAGGTTAGGACAGACAAGACATGAAGATAAAAGAAAGGCGGATTAACCAATCTCACTTCGCTGGTGAGCGAGTGCGGCATAGATCAGTGGGACGACCTCACACGCTAAGAAAAAGCAAAGAAGTGAAGCCAGAGCTCCCAAAACCCCCAAGTCTTACTCTTTTTTTTTTTTAACCCACCTTCACAGCTGCTGTTTCAGACTGTGTTATGCCACCACAGCCAGTGTTTCCCTCTCAGCCTGCAAGTTTCACAAGAAAGCAAAATGTCCCGATGAACCTCATTTTCCGAAGCACTACAACACGTCACTGGACGAGTACGGTGTTTTTTTGTTGATGGTAGTGTTTTAAAAAAGCTACATTCTCTTTTTGAAATGAATTATTAATTCAAACAGTGTAATTTGTGAAGTACTGCCAGTTAACGTCTAACTACATCAGGTTTTATGTATGAGTTTCCATCATGCTGAACTAAGAGTTTAATAATACAGCTGTCAGAGTAGCTAAAGTTAGCAGAGCTTTAAAAGCTGTCTCTCAACAAAATGATGTCCTAAATCTTATGAAGGATAGAGTAAAGGATGAAAAACAAATTCTAGGGAAACAAATCCATAGGTCTTTGGCCCCAGCTATTTACCACTTTTTCCTCTAAATTGTTCTAACAAATAAAACGGATGTATGAATGATGGGAAAAAGAAGTTCTGTGGCTGCTACTCAGTTCTGAAAGAAACATTTCCAATTTGAATCAAGCATTGGCCTATGATTCAAAGACCCTTAACTGGGATGTTGTAGAGCTATAGTTCCCTTGAAGAATTTTTTTCCCTTCTCTACTTATTTAGAAAAGTTTCCACTTTGGGGAGAAATTATGACCTCTGCCTGACACATGCTTAAATTTACTCATATAAGGACTGTAAATAATGTAGCATAAAAGTTACTGCTTCGCTAAACAACCATGATCAGACAAATTCATCAAGAGACATAGTGAAAGCACTTATATAAAAATTTAAACAGAGAACAAACAGATTAAGTAGGAAAAATGTTTTCCCTAAACTAATCCTGTTTGTTACCTAAGGAGGATAAGACAAAATTTTTCAGCTGCTTTTAAAAATAAAACAGGTTCTGTGTTTTGCCAGGATATATTCTATAGGCAGAATAAGAAGCTATAACTTAGTTTTAGGTCAGCTTGATTTCCATAAAAGCATTAACCTGGTTTTGCTTTCTGCTCTGGCGTGTCCGGTGGAGCTGACATACGGACAACTCTCGCAGTGCTGAGGTCTGCAAGGAAGCACAGTGATTTCTGGTCTGACTCAGCTCTGCTGTGAATCAAGAAAGCGTTAGGATTGCTGCTGCTTTATGTAGGCTGTGTACACACAGACTTTGGCCTCTGTAGCTTGAAGTGTAATGTTTACTGAGGGCTACACCACAATCCATCCTACCTGGCCAGAAGAAGAGCAAGATTCACTCTTGCTATTTGAACGCTACTAGAGTTACTTAGAAGCTATGTGCTCCCAGGCGGATTAGTGTGAAGGGAAATACAGTACATGAATTCCTGAAACAAAATTTCTGTGCAGCTTTGTATGGTGTCATCTTAACTGAGACATGTGGCATCCACATGGAGTTCATAAAGAGTATACAGCCACAGATCGCATCTTCTCCCTTCTGCTGCAGCACATGTCCTGACATACTTGAGTTCAATTACCTTGTTCATCATTCAGTACAACTTCAGTGAGTACAGCTGTCTAGAACTAGCTAACTAACTAATGAAATAAATAAGCAAATAAATAAATGAAATCTGTTAAATCCGAATTTATATTCTGCTCACAGAATTGCCCCTTTTCATAATAGCTAGATGTGCAGATCAGGTTAGCGTGGCATTTAGTTCTTTACAAGATTCGAGCAGACAGGCTTTCTCAGATTGATTAATTATCTTAATAATTGTGAATTTTTTCCTCTCTCTGAATTATTTTTTGCAGCCGTAGTGTTTCTTAGAAGCAGCTTTATTGCAGGAGTAAATTTTTTGTTACTTTTTCTTTTTCTAAAAAATGTGAGACAAACTCTGGCAAATTCTTGTTGTTCAGATTTAGCAGGCAAAGTCTTCCCATTAAGTTGTTAAAGTCACTAGCGCACACGTCCTTATTAAAATACATTTCTTTGAAAGATGGAGTCTAGCAGGATTTTACCTGCTCTTTACGTTTTCTCAATCCAGAGGTTTCTATTCACATCAAAAGTTATACTGGAATACATAGGACTCTCATAATGTATTTACTTTTTTCTCTCTGCTATTCTTTTGCCGATCCACTACCTTCTTCATTTACATTTTCTATGTTTTGGTATAGATGATTGATTATCCTTTTGGGAGCAGAGTGATACGTCTCTAAAGCACGTCCTCTGAGTCAGTCTGCAGAGGAGAAATTCCTCCTCTCTCCATGCACTGTAAGTAAATTGTATGCTAAGGAGATGTCCTGGTTTGAGGTAAAACAGAACCAATCAGCCTTCTAAAATGTCATCACGTCCTTTTCATTTTACGCATCTTCATCTTTCCAATCTCAATATGGAAACCATTATGAGTCAGACTAGAAAAGACAAAACCAAAACAAACAGAAGTACAGGATTATCTCTGCTTTATAAATCATTAGATATTTTAAATTAAGATTATGGCACTATAATCTCTCAACTAACATTTAGTTTTCCCTTACCAATAGCCACTGTGAGGTACATTTTGTATAGTCCATTTCTGGAGGGAATTTGAGCAAGATGATTTTAGGTCCCTAGTTCTGCAGAAACTCTTCCCATCCACATTTACCAGTCCCTAAAAGAGCATTTAATCTTCCAGCCAAGTTCTAAATCAATCCTGATTCTCAAATCACTCTTGATTCTTGAATGATCATCTAACAGCATTGATACTGAAATCACTGATCCTTCAAGCATTCATGTCCCCCATACAGTCTATCAAAACTGCAACCCCCAACACAGTCACAGCCCTCAGAATCCCTGTCTACAGTGTCCCACAACCACTCTCCCACCAGCAGCCCTGCTCCTCAGTCCCCACATCCTTTTCTTCCCACCCTCTACCTCGAAGCTGTTTCATGAGGTCCTTCAGTGTCCTCTCCAAAAGCAGCAGAACATCTCAGACCAAAGGCAGCAGACAAGCTATGGGAAGGCAAAGAAGAGGAACCCTTATTGCTCAGGGAAGAGAGAAAATGGAGTGAATCCAATTCCTGCTGCTGAAGGATGTCTCACTAAACAGCAGATATTCAGAGAACCATCTGGCTCTTTGCCAAGACATAAGCCAATGGGGTAGGGATAGATCAGATGAGGTCTCCCTCAGACAGAAACTTCTTGTATTGTGGGATCCTGCTTTGGCAAAAATCCCATCTCTGAGGCTACAACTCAGGAGTTGATAACCCAAATGTCTGCATAGCACTGAGGGTCTTTGAGGATAAGTCCAGCACGCTACAAAAATATCCAGTAACAAATCCTCATGGTAGCTACAGGTGAAGTCCATTTGATGTTGGCCAAAGCCCTCAGAGAGAAGGACTTTGGCTTTACAACTGCACATAAAAATTAAAAGCTTTGCAAAACCCTGAGTAGTGTGTCTGTCTCTTGGCTGGCAGAGCAGTAAGAGGTGGAGAGTGAAAGGGAAGATTCTGAAGGGCTGCTAGTCTCTACTGGAGTCTACTTGCTAGTCTCTGCCCAGATAATTACAGTGGACCTAAAAAAGTACTGAACTAGAAAAATAAAGCACTTCCCTAAATAAGACCTACCAAGATGAGCACGTCAAGGCTACACTGGAGCCTGCCACAGTGGTAACCCGCAGTTCCAATATTTATTTTGTTAGTATTTTTCCAGTTATGCCTCTCACTATTTCTTTTGCAACCATTTTTTATCCCTACTTTCCTCATCTATGTGTGCTAACCATCCATCAGTGTTTTGTTTTATCATAGTTACTCAGTTTTTGCATTTCTGATATTTGGCCCGAGATACGTATTTCATTTTCTCTTCACACAGCTTAATTTCCTTCCTCTCTAAATCTCTAAATCGCCGTGTAGAAAACACATTACATCAAATGCATGCTGCTATAGAAGCTGAGATAAATGATTTGGCACCTGCTCGATGCTGAGTTGCCAAGTTAGCACTCCAGATATCTGCAGTCTCATTGTGGAAATGTGAGTAACATTCATCCTTTGCTCACATACACTACAGAGTTATAGGAAATAAACAGACATCATACTGAATAGAGAGTCTTGCAATTTAGGAAGATGAGATGAGAAAAGAAAATTCAATTATAAACTTCTGGAATGGTTTTGTAAGACCTTTGAACCTCCTGAATCATTTTCTTCGGTGCTAGTGTCCTTAATTAAATCTTCACCAGCTCTGCACTAACTCCAGGGTAAAATTACCATCCTTGATCTTTGCATTGGAATTTCTAAGCTGTCCCCTCCACCAATTTCTATTCTCTTTTTCAGCTGGCACTGTCTATATTTCCTGCGTATAACACACCATTTCTTCTGTCTTTCCCATCTCTGTGTCCTCTTCTTCTTAGAGATACTGTTATTAGTAGTACCTCTGCGTATTAGTGCTAAAGTCAGGTAGTCGAAGCAATGACTTTAATAATACTTTTCCTTGATTCATTTTTTCTGGGATGGTCACAGGCACTGTACAAAGAATTATGTGCAAAATGTATAGAATACAGTAAAGATATATTATCCTGTACTTGACGTCTCTTTTTGACTGAATGGATTGATGCTTGATGTTTTGTGTTACCTTTTCACATCAAAATATGCTTTCCTTTGTATTTGTTCTTCATAAACAGTCTAACAAAGATGTTTTAGCCATTTAAACCCCATTGTGTTTGGCAACTTCCATACATTTTCATGGTATATATTTACTGAAACTTGTCCATCTGTGGTTGAAACTACATACCAGGTTCCTTACCTGAGATAAGTGAATGTAGCATCTGCAGCATAATTAACTTTTCTACTTTTGTTTAGTTATCCCTAAGCCTCCTCTCAATTCACTCAGCAATGACTGTTTCAGAAATAATTGCAGCAACAGCACTCAAAAATTTGGGACTATTTTGTTTCTGAAGTTATTGCTGTTTATCACTAAATAGCAAGAGCATTTTATCATTTGCTTTTCCACCAAAATTAAATAATTGGGATGATTGTGACTGAAATAGGAATATGGATACAATAAGGAAATATATAGAAAGCTTATGGATAGAGGTGATAGAAATAGTATTGTCAGTCTTGCAAGAACTAGTTGTTTCTGTATTTAATATTGTCTTGGGTGGGACATGAAATTTGTATTTTACATTTGCTGTTTTTCCCAAGCAGCACTCTGAAACCTTGACGTCATTTGTCTTGATTGCTTGAATGAATGATGGCATTCATTATTCCTTTGGGACTTTCCTGGACTGTTTTCTGTATGCATTTGCTTTGGTTTTGTTTGTTTAATTCTTGCTGTTCTCATTTTATCTTTAATTAGTTCAGTGCTCCTCTTTCCAGTCCAAGTTGCACAATGCTTTTTGAAGTAGCAAAGAAATAAGTCAGGAGGGAATAACTCTATTCTTTAGAAAATGCTGAAATTTTGATATTTTTTTCCATTATGAAATGGAATTTAAATGACCTATAAAACAGCCTTTCAAAAATCATTAAAAACATTTGGGGGAATCATGTTGCTTTGTTACAATAAAGTCTAAATATTTTGCTATTAAAAAAATTTAAAAACATGATCCGTATTAGAATAGAAGTTATTTTAAAAATGAGTCTGGAAATAAATGAATCAAAACTTCCACAAATGTCAAAATGGGACAATTGTCTACATGAAAAAAAATGTGCCAAATTGTCCTGTATTTCCCAATATATTATTTTCCTTTTCTTATAATTTGGTCAAGATTCAGTACTCTCCACCTCAGGGTAACCTTCAGGCAATACAGAGCAGCCATTTCAAAAAAGAATCATTGCAACTTCCTTCTCTTACAGACACTTTTCTCCTTTCCCTGTGCTCTCCGCTCACTAACTGGGAGGACACTGAATATCTTTGTTTCTATTCTGCTTCCCTAACGTCATCTGAACAGCACTGAGTAACACCACTCTCTCCTCAAGTTTCCAGCAGCCCCTCTCCTGGTAGCTCCTGTTCATGACCAACATCAATTTATAGAGCTCTGACTCTTCAGAGCTTAGTCAACTTCACTGTTGACTTTCTTGCCCACCTTCAAATTGGCAACATCTGTTATGGCCTCTTCACAGCCAAAATGCAGAACTGCCCCCATCTGGAAGGGGTACCAGCCATGCTTTACGCTGCCCCTCTTTTGCCATGTGGCTTCCCTGGCTCCAGCTGATCTTTTTCTGCCCTCTCCATAATTTTCATTTGTCCTGCTTCTGCCAGGGCTTCAACACCTCTAAGGTCTTTGATACATTTTATTCTCCCCCTAGACCCATTTCTGTGAATACAAATTCATTTGCTATCCTGATACTGATGCACCTTACATAGAATCCTTCTATCCAAATAAAAACGTTAATCTCTTTTGGTTTGTCTCCTCATTTCTCTCAGTTCAACACATCCAAAACAGATTTACATTTTCTTTTCCAAGTTTCCCCTCCTACTTTGCTTTTTGCTAAGCACTACCCTGTTTGCTATACCAGTTTATAATTAGGTATTGACTTGATTCACTATGCCTGTGAAGCCCTACAGAAGTTTACTATGTCTTCCTGATACCTTTTAACTAAGATCAGTACGGTCACATCTACTGAGACACAAATGTTCATCCAGTAATTCCTCGTCTTGCATTTTGATTTCTGCAACAACCTGAAATTGGGACTGAACTAGAAAGCTTGAGAAGAATTGGGCAGGATAAGCAGGTAGAAATAGGACTGGAACAAAGGACCCAAGGGGACAAGGCAGGTAAAGGTATCATTTATCAATGCTCAGGGAAGGAAGCAAATAATTTGTACCTGCAACAGTGCATACTCTCTGGAGTTTGATAGGGAACCTCTCAAACCTGATTCCTAATTGTCACTATTTTGTCTGCCATTAGACACCAGTTTGGTCTTTTGGTGGTAAACAACTGTTGTTACCAGTTACTTTAATTTCTCAAGTGGCAAAAACTTACATGAATCTAAAGACTGTTACTCTGCTGATGAAATGTGTGACATTCAGAGTTACCATAAAAAGACACTGTTATTTTTACAGTGCCTCAGAATCACCAGAATTAAGTTTGTCTACTGAGAAAATTTAAGCCAGGAGGCATATATCTCTTCAGGAAAATGGATAAAGTAGAAAAGCGGACAAGTGGTTAACTTTGTACAGGCAGATGAAACACCAGGTGAAAACACACTTATCTTAACCCTTTAACCTGTCTCCAACCACAGCTGAATCAAATTCTACAAAGACTTTGCAAAGAACCCTTCAAGGAAAAAGTATTAAAGAAAAATGCATAGTTTGTTCATTTCATTCAGTGTACATGGAACACCTGGTCGGAAGTTTAATTGGGGTGTTAGAATTAAGGTCAATGTCACATATCACATTCCTACTTCATTTCTTGCAGATTCTGTGAGTGATTTCTATACTGTGCCAATTAGAAATGGAAAAATTTGCACTTATTCTGAAGGTTCTCTGCCTGGAGTCTGAACTGCAGAAGTGCATAGCGTGTCTGACTTCCCACTCATGCCAACAGAAGCTGTGCTTCACATTTAAAAAGTATGAATACTGCCTGTTTTTTTAAAGGAAAAATATTCGGGCCAATTATGTTTCAAGTTGAGCATCCAAGTTAATTTTGATCTCAGTAGTGCAGCTATCTTCCATCTACATGTAGAACAGCAACAGCACGCTGTCATCTCAGAAGGATCTTAAAAAGACTCGTTTACTAATACGTACGTGATGGTGGCTGGAGTGAGTGAGTGAGTGAGTGAGTGACGCCCAGCTGAGAGATTGGGAACGAGATCCAGTCTTAGCTACTACTGGCTTCAACTAAGCTGATCGTCTCCAGAGCAGGCTGTGATACCCACAGCTCCCAAGGCTTGAACACCATGATCCATACGTGGTGTTTGCCAGGGGCAAACAGAGTCAATTAATAATTATGTCTTCAAAATATAATTTGAAAATGAAGTAAGCTCAAGAAATGATGGGGTGAACATAAAAATATTAAATAACTGGTCATTAAATGAGCATTACTAATTTTGTGCACAGGAGGAGGCAGATGTTCTGTGGAAAAAAACAGCATGTGAACATGTCCTAATGTATATGCAAAAGAAAATTAATTATGGGTGACGAAGCATCCTTAATTATCACACTGCTTAACTGGCAAGTGTTTGACCCTATAGCTATAGTAGTGTTATTTGAATGTAGGGGGGGGGGGTGTAATTGAACTAATGGATATTCTGCACATACTCTTTCACACAGTCGGTTTCTGACCAGTTCTTCTCAGCTGTTCGCACTAGTTCCCAGTACCCGATGATATCTTTCGCTGCAGTCATGCTGTTTGCTCAGCCCAGTTCTTAGTGAATAAAACCTGTAATACAGTCAGTGCAGAGGAAGTATAGCACATCACAAGTAGTCAGCACAGTTAGTTCAGATCACTTCTTGTGCATTAGAAACAAAAATTAAGCTCAAAAACTGTGTTGCAGCTCAGAATCCGTAAAGTGTGACACCCCTTTCCCAGTGCTTTCCAGTGACACCTTTTGGTAATAAGCCCATGGTCTGTAGTCTGACTGAATGCACAGAATTGTTCCTATCTCTTTTCTGTCGGCTTATTTTCCCGGTAATGTGTCCATTTACAGCCCCCTTTAATGACTACAGAAGAAAACAGAACGTAAATGAGAAAAAGCAATGTATAATTTAAATAAAACTTGAACAGAGCACATACAGCAATGCAAAGTGTAAATAATCAGGATAAACTCCAAAAGTAAACCCTGCTTGTAGACTAGGATTAATGATCTTGTATCTTAATTGGGAGACAAATCCTCCGTTGGCTTACTCAGTGCGATCATGTTACTGGGTATTACTGGAACTGTACTCACCAGCACTGTGACTTTGGCCCAGAGAGTAAGTATCTTGGAGTCCTGAAGGAGCAGAGAAAGAAAATGGTTTATCCTGTCATCTTTTCATTTCCACTTTCTTTTGACTTGAAGCATCTATGTTAAAGTTTTATTTTACATTTTTGTATAACCAGATCAATATAAAACATGAAGGAAAACACACCCCCTCATTTGACCACCTTAAACTTAATATACCTGTGCCATTGTAAGTAAACATGGGGAAGCGAACTCCAACATTTTTATCCTGTTGGTCTCTGGAATTTTTCCCCTCCTACAGTCTTCTGAGGCAAACCGCTTGAAACAAATCCCACAGCCTGCCCTTTTTCCAGCAAGGGAGACTTTATAGGATACATTACTGTAGCATTCCCTCTCCTGTTATGGCCACCCAGCAGTAGGCAAATTCCATGTTGCAAGAAGTTCTGAATCCAGGGTAAACACTGTGTTGCAGGACATGCTCCCTACTTAGCACATGAACTATTTCCCGTACTTTCCCAACATTTCTGTTCTAAAGGAGTGCCTACAGTTCAGATCCCATTTTTTTATTATGCATAATCACTTCCAAAATATACCACCATGCATGGCTAAACAGAAAGAAAGGATCAGAGAATAGATAGGCAAGTCGCAAAAGGTTGGAGGCGTAATGTGCCATTTACATCTGGCAGAGGCCAAACAAGGAAAGTTATCTTTAATTTTAAGACTGGAAAATTCAGAAAAATTTAGGTGATGATCTGCCCAAGGTCTACTGAAATACGTGGCCCCAGCAGGTACGCTGTGATCGCATTGAAAAGTGAGGTTTGAAGTAAAATGGTCCGAAGTCAATTTCAAGAAAAATAATCAGTACAGCAATACTGCAATAAAATCACTGCTGTGGCAGATATCAGTGAGTCTCATGTATGTCTTAATTCATAAGACATACACCTATCTTTCAGTTGTACTATGATTGTGGTAGTTTAATTCTTTTAACTTTAGCAGATGGGACACAATGGATTAATGTTTAAGGACATATTAATCACTTACATATTTATTTTTTATGTCTCTCAATTCATAGATTTTTAAACCTAGGCGGGGCTATTGTAATCATTTACATGGATTTCTTGCGGAACATGGACTATAAAACCAGCAATTCCTGTCTCAAATCAATAAATTCTGTCTGCGCTACATCCTTCAGAGCAAGTATCTTGCCATGTTATTTCTTCTTCTCACCTTTACCTGTTCGCTTTGCTTCCCCTTCTTGTTCTTCTGAAAAAAAATGTCTATTTTCATCCTAGAGCTCCTAGCAACACTTTTTCTTAAATCACACCTAAAAACCAAACGCAGCTTATTAGATACTGCATATGACAGTCATAGATACATTTATTTTTTGAGCACCTGCTCTGTACCAACTCTGACCACTTACTGACATGACAGTGATAATCTTGCTCCTGTCTTATACATAAAGACATACAATTTGTCATACGTACAGAGACACAGCAGGCAGGAAGGCAGGTGTAGATTTATCATGACCTGGCTTGAATGGTTCTTCTGTGTGCTCTTGTTACTGCCACAGTCACAGAAATCCTGCCAAAGAAGGAGGCCCTGGGGAGATAATGTTACAGATGTCTTTATTCACCTTTCTGACTGGGACAGATGAATGGTCTTCATTTTGTGTGCAGACATGCAGGGTATGACCGGAGAGGCAAGAAACATGGTTGAAATAAGACTAGAACTTGATAAGAATCAGCAAATGGATCTACCCCCACCTTTCCTTGTGTGTGAGCACCTTCTCAGGCACCAGCAGCACCCAGCCTCTAAGGAGAGGTTTCATCAGGACACAGAAATCATGATCTCGAAACACATTTATCTTTAAATACAGAAGAGCCAAATTTGCCGGGAAGGAAAGAATAAACCAAATGGTTAGAAAACAAACCTCCCCTCAGTGTTCCTAGTGGGAAGTGGAGGATGCCCTTCAATTCTGCATTTTTAATGCAACAATTTCTCATAGCCTTCCTTGGGCCCATCTGGTCTCCTCTGCATCTTAAGGGATGTCTCCTTCCTTTCATCCCTCGCAAGCCCCATCACTCCACTCTGCAACTGCCACAGCTGGATCCCCATCTGCCCCAAGTTCCTGAAGAGTCAATGCCTCAGCTTCAGCCTCTGGACTTGCTCTGGGAAGGGTACAGATCTCCCTTTCCCTCAGAAATACTCCACTGAACCCAAGGGCCAGGAGTTGAGGCCGCCACAACATCTTATCAAAATATGCAAGATATGCTTCTACATTAAGCACTGAAAAACAAAGCAAAGACTCTGGAGGCAGCACAGCAACAGTCCTGTGGTCCCTAAAGAAAACCGTATAGAACGCTGCTGTCCCTCCTTTGAAGGAGATATGCGCCACCTTATCCTTGGTGCAAGAGGCCCAACAAGAGAATACCTCGGACTACTGAACCAAGTATACCATAATATAAGATAGTATGTCATCAGAATTGCTGATTTTATTTTATGCACTATATATTTGCATATATATTTATATAATAGTACGTATGTGTGTACCATACTTGCTGTATGTACTGCATTTTAATTTACTATATGGAATTAATATTTAATGAAAGATGTTGTTTCATCCTATGTCCAAGCCATTCTGGTCTTTACCTTTTATGTTTCAAATGGTGTTTATAAAGCCCTAATGAATGCTTTGTGAAGAATGTAAAAAGAATTACAGCTGCTTTCAAATATAGCTGCCCTCAATACAGTGTATTGAATTTCACCTTTTCTCTGAGTGCTGGAGCGCTGCAGTGTTGCAAAGAGGAAAATGCAAGATTTATGCGTGCAAATCCAATGTTATAGCAGCAGAAGAAATGATGATAATGGGCATAATTAATAAAAGGGTACCTCTCTTACTTTTGTCTCAAGTTATTACATACAGGAAGACTTTATCGTCCAACCATGCACAGCATCTACAAATGGCACAAGCAATGGCACAAATGGCACATTTTTATGGAAAAAACAAAGTTAGTTCATCCTCTTTTCACCGAAATTGCTCCTTAAAATATTAAGATAATAGGGATAAGGTGCTGAAGAATGCTGTGTATATCCAAAAAATTATGTCTGTACAAAAATGAAATTTCTCTGTATCAATGTAACTGTGCAGCATACCCACGGTGCTGCATTTTAAGGATATATTTAAAAACAAAATGAATGAAAGAAAATTGGCTTTCTTCAACCAAAAGAGAAATGCAGTTTACTGTTTACACACTATAAGACAGTTAATGATTCCAGAAACTTAATGCTTCTGCTAAACCCAGTACACCGTTCTGCTACATCCAGCATCCCCCGACTTCTGTATTTTTTCAGCATCAAATACTTTAAAGAGGGTTGGGAATTGAGAAGCTCATTGGCTTGCAGACCTTAATAAGCCTCCAAACCAGTGTGGGTGTGTTAACCCATGATGCAGGGCCTATATGAAGTGCGCAGGATCAGATGCTGTTAACCACTGCGCCCACTGGCAGGGGCGGAAGCTTAAATTTGTATTTTCAGAGCAAGGTGTGTATATACCTTTGGTATAACCAGGATATTATATTGTTTATACCTCGTACAAGGACACAAACTTATGTTATACTTATATTGCATTCATTTGGGGGAGTGGGGAGTTGGAATTGGAAAGTTTTTCACCCAGGCTATTTCTTCTATGTCACTCTGTCAGACTGGTACCCCCCACACACACCCCCAGCCTGTTTCCAGACTACTCTGCCTTTACAAGCAAAGACAACCACTGCTTCCTCCATTGCTGTACCTACCAGGGAGGTGACAGGAGAAGTATGGCAGCTCTGCATGCAAAGTTGCGACCTCTGGCAAAGTTGTAAGACTAGAACTTGAATGCTGGTTTTATGGGCCTGATCCTGAATATGAAAACTAAAGCCTAGATTTGGGCATCTAGATTATGAATAGCTTTGCTCTAGGTTTCAGGTTTCCCCACGCAGTGTGGTGGGCAGCATGGCAGCCTGAGCAATCATATTGCCATCACGCAACTGAGAAAAAGGCAATGCCTAATAAAAGTCTGAAATGTCACTTCTGAAAGTTGAAGCCCAGTTCAGGTTGACAGCTCCAAGCACTGAGAACCAACACCCTACGCAGGCAAGCACTTGAAGTTGTCCTAGGCAATTACCAAACAAGGTGAAATCAAGTTAAAACAACGACGACAACAAGCAGCCAGTGAAAGTGGTTCTCCTGCCATTACCCTCCACACAGGGCTTGGAAAAGTCATCCAGGAAATGGGATCCTGCAGTCCAGCTCTCACGTTCTTCTGAGGCAATGCAAACACAGATCTTAAGCATCACCAGGCCCCTCAAGGCACCCAGCTGCTTTCCCCGATTTGTGGACCCAGCGGGACTGAGTCAGAAAAGAGCACGCTGCTCCCTGGCCATGCAGCGAATGCAGAAGTGCAAGTTCACGGGCACTCCTCAGGGCAATCAGAGATGCCTATTCTGTGTAGAAACCTCCACAGCTATGAGGACTTGAGGAGCATGGTTTGACATTTTGGATTTAGGACTAGAATCTGTCTAGGTGCTGTCTGAGGGGCTAAAGTCCTTTGGGGTGTCTGCTGAAGCAGCCTCAGTTCAGCAGTCCTAAAGTAAGGCACTCCCTCATGCATGAAACAGGTTCAAGACATTTCAGTGGTAACTTCATTGTCTTTACACCAAATATATATATTAAGTCTTTGGTCCTTACCCAGCTCTCCTCTAGTTTGGAACATTGTTCATAGACATTTTGTTCAACTACCCTTTCAATAGTCATTTGTTACATATTTATCAAATTCTTTAAATAGGCTGGACAGTAACATTGCTTGGACTTTCCTGTGTGCTACAGAACCACAGCCTTATTTCATAGAATCATAGAATCGTCTAGGCTGGAAGGGACCTTTAAGATCATTGAGTCCAACCACTAACCTAACACTGCCAAAACCACCACTAAACCATGTCCCTAAGTATCACGTCTGCCCGTCTTTTAAATACCTCAGGGATGGTGACTCAATCACTTCCCTGTGCAGCCTGTTCCATATTCTGTTTGATAGCCCTTTCTGTGAAGAATTTTTTCCTAATATCCATCCTAAGCCTCCCCCAGTGACTCCCCTCTCGCCTTGATTTAGAATCTTTCACGTGTATTCATGTGATTATATGTTTATCCTACATCAAATTTAATAAGAGAACTATGTAGTTTGGAAATGACACTATTGACATCCCTGGAGTTCATTATCACCTTTTTTAATTTCTGAACTGTCCCCTGAAGCCTGCTATTTCTTGAGACTGAAATCTTAACATTGCTTTTAATCAAGCAACACTACTTCATTATTCCACAGAATTATAACCGTTTTCACTAAGACAGGTTCTTTGCAGAGTAGTAATAGTCAGACTCCACAGTTTAAATCCCTAGCTTACTAACTGTTAGACAAAAATATTCTAAATGGGTTTCTATGGCGACCTAGTAGGAAGAAGAATTTATAATCCCGTTAAATGCAGACCTTTAGTTTTCAGGTCTACGTAGAAATTCCAGTTTGGATAAGTTCGTTCGTTATTGTTATTTTATTCTTATCTGACACTCAATTTTTCATGTACAAAGAAACATGTTTGAAAAATTGTAGACAACAAGAAGATGACCCAAACAAGGAGATGTTAGGCTGTTTTTCAAAGAAGTCAGGGACTTAGAAGTGTTGAAAGTGTCTAGGCTGCTCTGACTCTGGCAGAATGAGAAGCACTGCAATTTAAATTACATCATTCTGTGTTATTGACTCTTCGGCTATGCTGAACACCAATAATTGTTTTTCATTAACTTTTCCTCTTAAGTCACCCTGAAGTTATCTCAGCACAGTTATGCAAGGAGAATCTGGGCTATGTGCATGTGCACCACCAGCAATATAAGTGTTCATACTCCAGACCTATTTGTTCAAAATCTTCCATCAAGTTACATCCATTCTTTAGTGTCTATTTGAGAGGCAAAAACACAGAGAAAAAAAAAAAAATACGATTTCCCACTAAACAAAACAGTAACTTAAGGACCTTCGCCCTGTCATTTGGTCCATTGTCAACCCCCTTGATTTCCTTTATCTCTTGAGCTGATCCACCCAATCAACCTTATTTGGGACAGAGCTCAACAGGCTCAAGTTGGGTTTGTTTCAGTTGAAGATTTAACTACACCCTTGGATTGCTTAAGCAAATGCTATACAAAGTATACATTTACCAGTCTACCCGTATCACATTAGGAATGTTTTACTGCCTATAGCATTTTTTTTTTTATTATTTTATTTGTGGTATTCCCTTGCTATAGCTGTGGGATTCATAATTGGCATGGTGCAAAAGGGGAAATCCCACTGGCTGACTGCGTGTCCCAGTGTCTGACTCTCAGCCCTCAGCAGATCTCCAGCTCTGCCCTGAGTCAAACCAGTAAATGCCACATAAATGTTGCACTCTGTTGTGCATCATCAATGAAAACTCTTCCTCTTTCTTTGTACTGGGCTGGTATGTATTTGTTCCACTTTGTATTAAAAAATTGTTTAGTTCTTACATTATTGTTTGATGTGAGTAAAAGCAATCTTTAAAAAAAATAAAAATCTTGTCTCATAGGCAGTGTAGAAAGGGAAAACATTTCTCCAAAACTCATTTATTTTGTTATAGAAATCAGGAAGCTCTGTCAAATGTATACATTACTTATAGTCTTACTATGTGTCTAAAATAATCACGGAATCACGGAATTTTCAGAGTTGGAAGGGACCTCTAGAGATCATCTAGCCCAACTCCCCTGCTAAAGCAGGATTGCCCAGAGCACATTACTCAGGACTGCATCCAGGCGGGTCTTGAAAATCTCCAGAGAAGGGGACTCCACAACCTCCCTGGGCAGCCTGTGCCAGTGCTCTGTCACCCTCACCGTGAAGAAGTTTTTCCGTGTATTTGAACGGAACTTCCTGTGTTCTAACTTGTGCCCATTGCCCCTCGTCCTGTTACTGGGAACCATTGAAAAGAGCCTGGCTCCATCCTCCTTCAACCCACCCTTTAGATACTTTTACGCCATAATAAGGTCTCCCCTCAGCCTTCTCTTGTCCAGGCTAAAGAGTCCCAGCTCTCTCAGCCTTTCCTCATAAGGGAGATGCTCCAATCCTTTAATCATCTTAGTTGCCCTTCGCTGGACTCGCTCCAGCAGTTCCCTGTCCCTCTTGAACTGGGGAGCCCAAAACTGGGCACAGTATTCCTGTTGTGGCCTCACCAGTGCAGAGTAGAGGGGGAATCCATAATAATAATGAAATAAATTGGATAAAGGAAAGCACAGGATGAAATTAATAAACTAATTTAAGACCATGTTTAGTACATATAGCCACATGTATATAAAAAAGATTTGCACTTCAACACTAAAAACAATTCTTTTATTAAACTGTTGTATTTAGCCTTCATGATTTTCTGAAGGGTATTCAATTTCAAAGTTCTCAAATTCCTAGAAGGCATCATCATTCCTGCAATACGTGTATCTTCTGTGGAGGCTGTGTTGTGTATATGGTACTTCTGCGTATGCCTCACAGAGCTCTTCAGTGGAACTCAGCAGTTATAGTCTTCCGGGGAAGGGATTTAAACTGCGCCCTTCGGGTAAAACCAAACACTGAGAGGTTTTGCACAGTTAGCTTCCACAGGCTGATGGCTGCCTTCTCAGTGGTGCCGGCGTGGCCACAGCCGCCACGCGCAGGAAAAAAAAAGGCTTTGCTCTAATTTCACACCCTGCAGCGTGGAGGTGTACCTTCTTGCACCCCGGAGCTGTGCCCAAGCGGCTGGCTGGAGGCTGGCCACGGGGCTCGGCGTGCCGCCGCAGGGCAGGGGCACCGGGGAATTGCAGCCCTCGGGATTACGTCAGCTGTATCGCTGCTGCGGACCACAAAGTGAACTCTATAGACTCTCGAGCTACAGTTCTCTTTTTGTTTTCTTTTATGCTCCTAAAATGACTTTCAGATGTGTTGGCAATCACAGCCCTTGCTGAAGGCAGTTGGGATTGCAATCGCTCAGCTCAAAGCTGATTAAAGAGCAGCTTTGTGTAAAATGTAAATATTTCATAACGTAGCTTTCAGCCCGTTTTGAAGCAAAACCAAATGTAAGTGTTGACTAAAAGCTTCAGTTTGGTATTTAGAAGAGAACAATTCCTATACTTTGGTTAGTATTTTTTGGTTTAAGATCTATTATTTTAACTATGTCTACTTGATAATCTGTATGACATAATCAAGACAAGTGTGGAATTACATATGTTAGGCCAGGTGGAGCTCTTTTGCCACATTAGCGAGAGCTCCAAAGTGGCCACCCTTTTGTTGAGGACTGGTGTCAGCCTGATGAAGCAGCACTTCTGCTAATGCACTCTCATTAGCTTTTCTGCAAAGCCACGCAGGAATAGCTGCTGTCTCCTCCCAAAGGAAACAAGCTGGCCAGCATCTATCTGTGGGGCTGAAACTAGTCAACGGGTCCCCCCTTGCCCACAGGTGGTCCGGCAGATTGTTGCCAGAGGGGGAACGTTTTCTCCCCACAGTTATTTAGCCATAGCAAAGGATGGCTGGATCCCTCCTTGGCTGCTCTGGCTGCAGCTCTGAATAGCACTTTCCTGGGAAACCTGTCTTGTTCCAGGTATGCTAATGCAACTTGGTTTTAGGCATGTGTATTTAAAAACACGGGTGGGTATGGTGTCTTTCTTGTTAGATATTTACTTTGCTGGACTTTTAAATTCAACCTGTCAAAGCAGTTTAACTTTGACTAATTTCATTAACAGTTACTAATGAGCATAAGTTACTTTGATATGCAGTTTCTAGCAGTGAGGTGAGTTCTGCTCTTCTATATTTCAATATATCCTTTGAATTTCTAGAACCTAGATTTTTAGCATCTAAAGAATCGAGCATTTAAATACAGAATTTACTATTGAGCATACTTTTTATTTATATGAAGTAGACCACACATATGGTAAGCTTTCCAGAAATACGTGCCTGGAAAAACTCAATGTTTCTTGTAGGATCTAAAATTAGATTCAGATTTGGAGGTTTGACCCTACCTTCATTTAATCAGTTTCTGGTATCTGTTAGAAATATCTCTCCCTCGATCTTTTGTACTCTCAAAACTAAAGCAGATTACTCCTTATCGTTTATTTCTTACATCTCTCTGTACAATAAGCATTATTTTCAAGACAAAATGTTTCTCTGAATAGCATGTAATAAAAGGAAAACAATAAAATCAGAATTCATAAACTTCTGGAAAGCACATAATTTAATTTAATTTGAACTAATTACCCCTCAATTGTACTAGTTTTATGGCATTATCCATGGCTTTTGCTGTGACTGAACATATGGCTGTGATATAAATGGTATCTCTCTGGATTTAAAAGAACGTTAAACTGTTCTGCAAAGGTGCTAGATAAAGTCAGGAAGAGGACATATTTTACTGTCTCAAATGAATTTTTCAGGTGATTAATAACTCCTTCAGCAAAACACCAAGCAAACAGAAGGGAAAAAGTCTTAGACACCATGTTAAATGAAAAGAAACCCTAAAAGATAGTATTGTATAAGGAAGATAGGTTCGAAGACAAGATTGGGATGTCTTGAATTTACTTCTTGCTCCAAATGTTACTGTTTGTGTAATCATAGGTAGTTTAATTGTTCAGCTTCTGTTTACATTAGAGTGTCTGTACTGGTTGGCCTAGCCAGTACAAGAATCTTAAAATAAGCCAAAGTATAATTAACTCTCTCTTTTAGGCTACTTTACCTATCGGACACCATGAGAAGAGACCTATTATAAATGAAAATCAGATCTCTGCTTCTATTTTTCAATTTCTAGATGAGACGGGATGGGAAAGGAGTAGAGATGAGGGTTTGGCAAATTAATTACTTGGATCATCTCAGAGTAAAAATTTGTTTGACTTTCACAGTGGAATCCTCAAAAAATTACAGGTGTTTCATTTCTAGTTTCTTCAGTTAATTCTGGGTTTATTTTTTGGTTTTGTTTTGGCGTTGGCTTTGAGCGGGAGGGAGTTGAAGGGTTTTTTATGCCATGCAGTCAAAGATAATTATTCCTTCTGAGATTTTTTTGGAAAGATAAATTTGTTACTGGTGGGAAAATGAAACAGTGGGCAGCAGCAGTGTTTAGCATTTGCTTTATTTCTTTCCAGATTGATAGTATACTTAAAATGTCAATTTTTTTTGTTGTTTGTTTGGGTTTTGTGGTTTGGCTTTTTGGTTGGGTTTTTCTTTTTTGTTTGTTTGGTTTTTTGTTTTTGTTTTTTTTTTTTTTTATCCTAGACCAGAAAAATCCACTGTTCTCTAGTGCTGTTCTCTTTCATTCAGCTAGTAGAAATCCCTGCCTTTTTTAGATGGCTACAATTTTACTTCTTCTTACTAAAATTCTCAATTGCTTCAAACTTGACAATCAATGCTCTGTATGTAAATGCACAGGAGATTCAAGAGAATACAAGAAACCATCTTTTGTTTTTCTTTGCATCCCCTGTTCCAAACCCAGCAATATCAACCTTTCGGGGAAGCTGAGGTGCAATCCAATGGTAAGGAAAAATCTTATTGAAAGGAATAGATGGAAGAGAAACAGTTCACGGACAGCTTTGGCCATGGTCTTTACTGCTTGGATATTAAAAGTAGTATTATAGTGAATATTGAAAGTGCTACGGGCTTATATTTTCTTAATATGAGTTATTTAAAAAGAATACCCATTTAAATAACCTCAGTGCCCACCTTTATTCTGGCTTTTATTGTAACTTTCAAGGAATACAATGCCAAGCACAGTCTTTAGTTAATAGTAATTGACTCCAAGATGAGAAAATTCTTGGTTTTTAAAGTATCTGCCAAGCATCTTCACCCTACATTGTATATTGCTTATATACTATTGCTCTGTGTGTGTAGGCATCTGTTTGCATACCCAGACACAACTTGTACCTTGGCATTTAAAATTTTATCAATCCACTTGTTTCACATGAAATCAAAGTATAATGTTATACGCCTAAGAGAACTTCATAAAGAGGAGGGATTTGACCAAAGGCTCTCGTGACTTCTTTAGCATACTCAACAATTGACTACACTATTTAATTTTTTTCTGAGGTATTAATATTATGTTTGATCTATTCCACACTACACCCATCCTTTTGACATCAGTAGAAATCACATCTGTAAGTTCAGTGAGAGTAAATTTAAGTCTATGGTACTCACAGTTAAAGGCATATCTTGGTAACAGAATTTCCACCATAAAAACCAAGAAGTAACTTGTATTATTTACCCCATGCAGCCTGTTATTTTCCTACATTACTTAGCCAAATAAGTGCTTTTTCTTAGTTAGAATATCAATCCTCTTACAATACTTACAGGTTTATTCTATTTTAAACTGTATATAGATTGTATTTTTTTTTTTTCCTTTTCCCACTGGTAACTTATACCCTGCGTTCTAGTACTCTAAGCAAATATATTCTAAGACAATTTAGGATTTCTAGTGACTATAGAGATTATATACTTAACAAGATGAGTATGGTTTTTCAGTTAGAGTATGGTCTGTAGGCACCTGAAGCTAGACAATTTAATTCTGTTGATTCAAATGGATTCTGGATCAAGACCTTAACTCTTGGATAAGAAATAAGATAAGTAAGATTGCTGGCAAACCCCCTTCATTAATGTGTCATTAATTTGTAGCTGGAGTTCTTTACATCCTGGCTACATCTGCATAGACAAATTGAAAGGTCAGCATTTGAAAGAACATTTTTACCAAGGGTTACTTTGCTGTGAGGTCTGTGACAGAAGCTATTTCCTATTCCAAATGTCTGCAAATGCTAAGTTTTTCAGGAAAAAGGCAATAGCTAGTGAACATTGAATGTGTACAGGGAACTGCTGCGTCTGGTATTCTTTATGAAAATCAATTATGCTCCAGCAAAATCTTTCTTGTCCAAGGGAGGCTATTTATAGAGACCTCTACAAGGATTTGGGCAAACGTGTAACTGCTTACGCAGTAGCTCTCTGCAGTTAAAGTGACAGAATTACACAGTGCTGTTAAAATGAAACATGTATGTGTATCTTCTGCAAAATTCAGGCCAATCTGGATAAAAATAGATCTTATTTGTTTTTAATTGACCTTGTGCCTTTGGATAGTTTAAGAAATCCTCTTTTTTTTTTTTTTAATTTGGGTTTGATGCTTAAGCATAGAAAAAAAAACAGATTTCAAATTGACTTGCAGGACTCCTGTTCTTCTTGTGCCTCCTACCCATCCGAATTAAAAAAAAAAAAAATAAATAAATAGAGGATTAAACTCATTCTTTTCCTTCTTATAATTTGATTGGAATTCAGGCCTTTGTTCATATGCTTGCAAATTAAAACATGGTAGTTATCACCATTAGCTAAATGCAACAACAAGCTTTTAGCTCAATTTTTTTAAGAGCCTTTTAGATTACCTGACTTTCCAATGGGACCATTATATTATGGTTTTCCTAAAAGCCTAACAGCAGCGTGCACAAGAAGTAAAAGGTTTGAATGCTGTAGTGAGACCCTGGTGAATAACTGGCTGCAAGAATAGCTACTGAAACACTTGTTCTAGTTTTTATACATCCATCTAATTTCTGCAGCTTATTCCCATAAATGGTCCAGCTGTCCCTGTCTCAGTCCCCTGGTAACCACAAAGTTTAAACGAACACGGAAGATGCACGCCGAATGGCGAACTTGGGTTGTGCATCCCAATTATGTTCTATAAAAAGAAACCACAAGAAAACTGAGTAGCTGAAAAACGTATTTTCCCTAAGCACGCTTTCTCACCGCCGGTAGTCAGCAACTCTGAGGTAGCACACGCCTCACGTGCCACTGAATGTCTTCATTTATAGATATGCAGAACAGGCCAACCCAAATACAGAAGACACAGTTAACATAAGTAGTATTAATATGTCAATAGTCCCTCCACAGAAAGGACCATACAATCTGCATGAAGCTCAGGAGCCTCTTCAAGTTATGAGCAATTAAGGATGAAGTTAATGACTCTCAGGGAAATCAATGCATTTCAAATTATGACCACAAAAACTGCTAAGAGTCTGGATTTTAGGTGCTGAGACCAAAAAGGAAGGCTCTGAGAACAGGAGGATTTTAATGTAAAGGAGACAGAACTTAGGATAAATTTGGGGTGCTCTTTCAATCATGCAGAAAGTGATGTGAATAAGGTTTGAAAATTGCATTCAAAAAGCATGATAAAGACATTTATGACAGCAGAGGAGAACCCAGAACAGAGGGAGCAATACAGCAACGTGTCTTTTGACACTGTAAGCCTCAAAGCAGCCAGATATCTTTTTGAATGGGCAACAAGAGCTTGAAGGTCACAAAATGGTTGATGTTAATTCTAATGCGATTTATCACTAGTATTTCCTTTTAATATTTTTTCATGCTTTTGCTTTCATGCACTATTAAGAAGTGGAAAGGAAGATGCGTAGGGCAAGAAGGAGCATACTGAATAAACATTGTTTTCTTTTTGTGAACTCTGCAGAATATTGTGAATTGTGACATCAAACAGTCAATGTCCTGCCACTTTTGCACGGAGTGCACTGTTGACTTTTGAGAAAAGCAATTAAGAATAAACAGCGACATGATGAGGAGTGCCCAGATTGCTTACAGCAGCAAGTTCTAGGTGTTATGTGCATCATCCAGATCAAGCTTTTTACTGGGAGGAAACTTCAGGCAAAACTCCACTTACAAAATGTAAGATTTAAAATTAGACAAAATTAAACAAAAGGAAAATAAGAGTTCACCTGAACCAATCCTTTCATTAGATTTTTTTTGGTTCTTTCTACTTCTGCCAGATATATTTTCAGCTTTTTCTTAAAGAAATTGGCACTCTAAGCAAAGCCTTAAACTGTACACTTTCTTTGAAACTGGAGAGCTAAACCAACTATTTCTGAGATTTGCACATAGTGCAAACCATAAAAACAGGGCAGACATAGTCAAAAGAAAAGGAGATAAAAGATCAAATCTCTTTTCCAATGAGATTTTAGCATATAGAGAAAATTAGAGGATCCATTACTTCTTTTGATGGTGAACTTCTTTCTTGAAGCATTGATGGTCAGTTTTCATTCTGTATAAGAAATAGACAATTGCTCATTTCTTCCCTGTCTTTTTAGGGTTAAGCAGAATTTTCTTGAAATATAAACACTGAAATCTCTACATTCTTAACCAAGGGCCTGCGATTGCCTGCAACTCCTCAGAAGATATATGTCATTGGAGACGACCGTCCCTTTCCACACAGCTAGCACACGGATGAAGGCCAGCAGCACTCTTGCCCTTTCCGATGTCCTGGAACACTTCACGTTTCTTGTAGCAATTGATATTAGTCCTCTGTTTGTACAAGAAATATCATAACCATGTGGGAAACACTTCCTGGCCCAAGCAGCAAAGACTTTGAAAATACCATACCCAGTATGTCTGTGACTAATGAGATTTATGTTAGTGGGAGGAAACACAGGCGTTAGATCAAGAGATATTTATGCAAACTTCATTTTACTGTATATTTGGCCTTGTTGTGAAGTTATTTATAGGTACAATTTACTTAACCAGTGCTTCTGTGCCTGGCTTCTGTTTCAGAAATTCATCAAAAATTCATCATCTGGCCTGTTCAATAATATATACTTTGAAACAGAAAGCAACAAGCTCTAAGTGATATAGGAGGGAAAGAAAACACATGCTGTTATTTATTCATTTTGAATGGATATCAAGCATGAAAGTGAGTGCATGTAAAATAAATGTGAACACTGGCTTGCAAGATAGTAAACAGAAAGTTAAAAGATGTTTCTCTTTCACAATTACTGAAATTTAATGGAGGGGGGTACTTTTGCTGAGTGCAAAATCAGGGCTCCTAACTTCAGATCATTCTGCCATCCTGCAAATCGTACTGCATTGCGCAGATCCTTACTTGGCGTAAAGGGCCTTGACATCTGGGTCCAAAGGAACTGCTTTCAGTGCATGGTGAGAATCAGACCCTTGGAAGTCATCGCTTCTGAACCAGTAGCTAAAGTTTTGCTGCAGGGGACCAGTCCTGCGTTTCCAACCTGGCCCTAGGCAAGAGCACGGAAATGGTGAATGGATTTCAATACACTATTTAGTGCAGATTTCTCTGTACCCTCGCTACCTGGAACAAAAATGTGCACTGAAACCAGCACAAATACCGCTATGAGCAATGCGTGTGGTGGGCTCTCAGACTTCCAGTTTTTGGTTTTGTGTCTAGCAAGTGTTGAGTAAGAGGAGGCAGCACCTGGCAAATGGGGAAATGGGATTTGGAAAAAGCCTTCTTGCATAACCTTTGATTCAGCCTTACAATAAAACTGTGCTCATGTCATTGTTGGTGACAGGAAGATGAGTGTAATCCTTGTGGGGTTTGTCTGTCTGTTGGTGAGACTTAATCACTCCTCCCCGCAGGCTAGTGAAGGGCTCATGTCAGCAGTCAGAGTGCAGACAGTGACGCTCGAACAAAAACTTCTTCAATGCCTTTCTGGCAAGAGTCCCTATTTTGATTCCAGTTACTGTCAAAAGCACCGGTGAAAACTGAACGAGTCCCCAGGCATTTTTTGAAGTAATCAGGTGGAGGATTTCTCCCAGAGGAAGATGGACAGAGTTAGAGATGTGTATTACCCTGCACTAGGAGTGCCAGAGCCTCAGGAGAGCCCTACGCAGAGCTTTCCAACCAGCCTCCAAAATTGCAGCAACTCCACGTCAGAGAGCTTTATAAAATAGTGACATGGGCAGAAAGGATCTTTATGAAGGTAACAAGCATTCATAAATTCGGAAGAAATTAGGTTATTTGTGGATCCAGGATCAAGAGAACTGCAGAGGCCATATGTAAATGTTTCCCAAAATCATAGAATCAGTGAGGTTGGAAGGGACCTTTAAGATCATCAAGTCCAACCATTAACCTACCCTGATAAAAACACCACCACTCCTAAACCATGTCCCTAAGCACCTCATCTACCCTTTTCTTAAACACCTCCAGGGATGGTGAATCCACCACCTCTCTGGGCAGCTTATTCCAATGTTTAATAACCCTTTCAGTGAACAAATGCTTCCTAATATCCAATCTAAACCTGCCCTGACATAAATTGAACCCGTTTCCTCTTGTCCTATCACTTGTCGCCAGGGAGAAGAGGTCAGCTCCCATCTCTCTAAAACCTCCTTTCAGGTAGTTGTAGAGGGTGATAAGGTCTCCCCTCAGCCTCCTCTTCTCCAGGCTAAACAACCCCAGATCCCTCAGTCGTTCCTCAAAAAATATTCAAGCTCAGCTGCGATGTAGAATTGAGAGCCACCTTTCTTGTAAACTAGTATCAAAGCTATGAAATAAGAGGCTTAAACTTGAGCTGGGATTCTTTTTGGTGAAATTCAAGAGTGCTTGTCCACCTTGCTGTTAAATATCAATGTAAAGCTGTGACCTCCATGGTCTGAAGGAGCTCTAAGCCAGCATGTGAGCCTGGACCTCTCTCTACTTTGGTTTCCTTCTTGTTTCCAGAGTCCAAGTCAAGATTTCTACTGTTTCAAAGCCACTTAATTTTGTTTCGAATGGAAGAACTTATTGCTCTCTTCTTTTTTGTCTCTCCTCCCTTAACCTTTCTGAGGCTCTGAGGAGCTGTGAAACCGTCCTTTCACCGTTCAAATAGGTCTGATAGTTTTAGCAGCATTTCTATGTCAGAAATTTGATAAAGGTGTATGATAGTTGATGGACAATTTTCAGGGGTTTTTGTGGTCTGTTGACCCAAAAGGTTGGGATTTACTGATTTAGAGGATAGAAGCGAAAATTATCAGAAATTTCATCCTGCTGTGAGGGCTCAGCACAAAATAGGACTGGAGTAGGAAACAAATTCTTGAAGTCTTCAGGTGATAAAGTAGGGGAAGTTATAGATCTTAGATAGCTAAATATACCTAAATGACATACTGCTTGGTGGAACATCAGTTCTGAAAGAGTTGTTTCTTCCCAGTGTTATTTAGCAAGCTATTAGACTGACCTTCAGGAAAAGTTCTGAATACAGTGCTAAACAATACTTCTTACTGGGAGTTCAAGAAACCTTTAATATTGAGCTCAGGACTGTGATTCTTGCCATCTGTAGTATTGCTGGCCTGCTTGTTTGGGGTTTTTTTTGTTTGTTTGTTTGTTTGTTTGTTTGTTTGTTTTTGGTTTGTTTTTTTTTCTCTTTCTGGACCTCCTCTTGACATTCCTGGGGGAGTATGTGCAGCAGTTTCAAGGTTCAGACAAAGAAGAGTGTGTTCCTCAAGGACTCCACTTTGTTATGGAGGCAAAAATGTAGAGCAGTTTCCCCAACACTTAGACACTTCATTCTTATTTTTTTTTTCTCCTTTATTGGGGTGGATGTTGGCAAATATTATCAGTAAAGAAAGTGTCTATCAGATTCTTAATTTGGTTCCTGCATGAATCAGACATTTTTTTTAGCTGAAAAGGAAGGATCTTCTGTCAGTCTGTCAAGTGTCCAGAGAAGACAGTCTTTGTGGTTGTAATCATTATTGTTATCTTACCCTATTTTTACCTTATTATTGCTGACTTATGTGCTCTTTTTCACTGATGGTTTTATTTTTAGCGGCTGCCCACAATGTAAGACTTGCAATTAAATGATGCCGAATAGGTCAGTGTCTTCAGAAGAAAACATAGCTGATAGCATTCTTCTTATTTGTGTGGTAGGCGTTTTTATTAGAATTAAATTGCACGCTCGTCCTCTCCCCCATTGCCTTTAAGATGTTAGAATAACTGTGGGTAAAAGGAGATGATTTGCATGTTTTCATAATGAAGGTACAAATGAAGGCAGACCGAGTGTGAAGGGAGAGCAGTCACAGCAGTGCGCAGGGCTCCACGCGCGTATTAGGGTGGATGGTGGATTTGCTATGCTAAGTAAAAAAGCGGTGAAAATACCAGAATACCAATGGGAGAGGTTTCTGCCTGCGGCCCGCTGTGAGTCCAACTCCAGCTCTGTTTCTGAGAGCAATTATGTTTACATTTTAAGATGCATTTATTAAAGTATAATAACGTAAATGTCTGCAGATTGGCTGTACACGATCCATTGTAAGGGAGGCAAATATCCCTTTGCTTGGCTTTGTGTGTTTAATCGGAATAATTAATGAGCCTGACAATTTAATTCTGCATAATCATATTCCCATAAGCAACTCCACAACTCCTCATTTATCAAATTCTGCAGGACAAGCAGAAATGGTACAAAAATAGGCATGAAACAAACCCTGAGTTCCACCGGGTGCTGCCTGCACCTGAACTTTCAAGAGAAAAAAAAAAAAAGACCTAAGTATGTAAATTAGGCTCTTCCATCTTGAAGCTAAAGATTTAGTGCTGCACATGTGAAAGACTAGGTAGGAGATTGGACCTTTCACATGTTTCAGATTACTGGTGAGTGAAAAATCATGGAAAACAACAGAAGTCAGGGGTTCTAAACGGATGACGTGGCCGATATAAGCCCCTAGGAAAAGTACATCTCTTTAAAGACACCACTGCCTTTCCTGTTGACACTTTTCCAATCGAAAGAGACCAAAGATTGGCCAGACACCAAGTCTGGAGATTCTGTTTTCCAGATGCAGTTTTCTGGAGTAACTTGAAATAATGACAATTACTGTTAAATTTTTGCATAAGTGACATAAGCACTTTGAAGGTTAATAGTGAAAGACAGTGGGATGTGTAGTCTAATGGAGCTTGATTAATAATTATCAGGGTTTAAAAGAAGGTGGTTTTATATTGTACCTGACTGCCCATATAAACAAGTGTTGTACCACACTTGGTAACAAGAGCTGTTTATACCACATGGCACAAACACTGATGCTATGCGTTTCCTTCCAAGGCATGATATTAAGACTCAACCCCCAAATTTATAAGTTATATATAATTAATTTTAGTTCTTGCCAAAATTATTGATAGTATTCAGTTATTTTCTGAGGGACCAGATGTTAGGCATGCAGAGTTTACGAAAAATACCTGGTCTGCTGTTTTTTTACCATCTCCATTAGGAGATGGGAAGTCCACGTTTTTCCCCTCGCATCTGGTGTCTCTGCATGTTGTTAGCAGTGATTCTCTTGAGCAAAGTGACAGACTCTGTTCCCTTTATGGTGTGTCAGATTTGAGGACTATGTCACCTATTTCTGGTAGCATTGTTTGTTTGGAATGACAACCCTACAAGACCCCGGGGCAACCTATTGTGACTCACTCCTGTTTGTAAATGGGGGGGGGGGGGGGGGGGGTGGGGTGGTGGGTGTTGGGGATTTTTTTGTTTGGTTTGGTTTGGTTTCCAAAAGAAGCATAGCAATGTTTTCATGTTTCTAGGACATCAAATCACACAAAATGCTCTTTGCCTTGCCTTTTCTGTCTTTTTATTCTCTTTTATCCTTACTAACCAGGAGCACCGGTATTTTAACAGCCCAGAAGTTCTTATTCCAGATTTCTTTTAAACAAAAGCAAAAATGCTATTTTGTAATAAAATCATGCTAAACAGAGATCAGACTCTGACTTTGCATTCTTTCTATTTAAGCTATCTATTCTTCCGTCACTCTCATTGTCTACCAGAACATTGCCCACACATTATAGAGGGTGTGCTTATCCAAGCTTCTATGCATGTTTTGCACTGAGATTCTAGGACCCAGATTACCCACTCAGTGGATGTTAATGCATACCTGGACTTCACCCAGGGATGAACTAAATAGTTACTTTTCTGAAGAAGCCTGGCCAAGAGGCGAGTGTCTCTTTGAGGTTCCACCCCTCTGAATACTACAGCAGTGACAGACCTCACAGGTTTGTATGGACTCCAGTGATTGTGTGCTTCTCCCCCGTTTAAAGTAAGACCTCCTCTCCATAGATCTATACATCACTGCACAAATTGTTATAGTCTTGGACAGACAATGCTCAACTGATGTATTCCTGAACCAGGCCTGTACTTGGGGCTTTGCGGCAGGAAGATTTACTGTTGGAATTTGGGCAGGCAGTTAACAAGTCAGGTACAGGCTGGTTTCTAGGTACCAGCATATCATGCCGGATCAAATTTCAAAAACTGAAAAGTATGAATCTGAAGTCTACGACAAAAGCTTTTATTCAGAGCCAAGCCCATATAGCTTCCAGAACCTGAGACATCTTTGAGGTTATGATCACCAAGCTTCTGGCTGTCCTTTTCCACCATCCTCAAATTAAACGCAGAAGACTTGTTTGATCAGTGGTTGTCAATTATGTCAGAGCTCTAAGCGCGTCTGCCTCCCCCTGGGGTTTGGCTGCCTGGACTCGGAATGCACATGTAGGTAATGGTGTTGGTGTCCAGCCTTGAACTTTTTGAGAACGCTCTGCCAAGAAGCCTTAGTGAGACCTTTTTCTCCCTGCTTTCACCTCCCACCCCATTTTGCTCAGGAGCTGCTTTTTAGCTGTGCTGCAGCCTTATCTGAGGTGGTTCTCTTATCTCCCTTGCTCTGAGCCTGATTCACTATGTTGACTTTCTGCCTTGACCTCAGACCTGCCTCATCACTGTGGGCTTGCTGGATGATGTCTGGACCCTTGGATGACCTTGTTTACCATTCCAGACCTGCTCTCCTTGCTCAGGCACTGTGGGGCTGTTCCTCAATCCCTGCTCCCTCCAGTCATGGAGCAGCATCCGCCCTTGCTGCTCCTTGACAATTAGGAAGAAAGACTGTCCATGTATACCGAGAGAGGACGCATGGGTTCTGAACATTCAGACTTAATTTATTGGCCTTTGCTTCTGTCAGTCATCTCCAGTGACTGACAGTGACCTGTAGGATCAGGATTCCCCATTCCTATAACTGAGGGTTTGCTGTAGCGTGTAGTATATGGGGATGTACATTGCTTACACAGTAGTAAACTGTCTGTGAAGGAGTTTGTCTGGAAGCCACACAGATTCTAGTAGTGAGTAGCACGAAAGGATGGATAGTCTGTAAGATGCATCATCTGCCTTATTTGTGACAAATCCAACAGCAGATTGTAACTCCAAACCATTTCGATACCATTAGGGGAGCCGGGCTTCATGCAGGCAGTACTGCTGCCCTGGAGGCTGAAACTGTAAATGTGTGGTGGGAGAGCTCATGCTATGGTGCGGATACCAGTTCCTCACCAGGACCACTAATGCAGCCTTTTGCATCTTGAAGTTCATGCTTCCTGGTAAACGTCTCGGCTGCAGTGAGCAGTATCCGAGCTGGAAAAACCTCATTCTTGCTGCAGGTTTGAGACCTAGGGAGAGAACCATGATGGAAAACTCTGTTCTTTGAGGTTTTTCTGGTTATTTCTAGCATGGCATGGATGACCCTAAGGTCCCTTTCTGTAGTTAGCGCTTTGCAAACCCAGCCAGTAGCAAGCAGCAGCACAGCAATTGGGAAGAAGCTAAGTGTAAATGTAGCTCACAGTCCCTTTCATGAATCTTGTTGGTTGGGACATGACACGCGCAGGGAGCACACACATGAAGTCAGGATGCTGCAGGGCAAGTCTTGTTGAGGTATGTAAGGTGACAAGGTAGTTGTGTTGTCATATACTCCTGCCAATGTGCGGTATGGCCATGACCTCCCTGATGCAAATAATCCTGAGGATTTAACAATACAGAGGAAATTAGGCCCATAGGAGTGTGAAAAACTCTCTAACACACCTATCAAAGGACATACCCAGATTAAGTCCGAGCAAGGTGACTTCTTTGCCTTGGAAAATTCTCATTGTTCCGAGTCTTACTATTATGCCTACAACTATTATAGATGCATTTAATCATCTGTAATCTCCTGAACAAACCCTTTTCTCTCTTTTTTCTCAACCCAAAATTTGAAATTGTTGGGTTTGATTTTGGTTCAGACCACTTACAAAGTCTTCTCTGGTTTCATTTTTCTCACTATACAATCTAATTAAAAGAATAACAAGACATATTTTTTACCTACCAAAACACTGTTCCCTTCAGATACTGCAGTTTGATCGTTAATCTATTAAATCTGAGTAAAGTAAAAACAGTTGAATATTAGTTCTCGTATGTTAGAATCAGGTATTATTTGCATTTAGAAGAAAGCATCCTTATTTTCTTTTCTGCCCGTGTGGTAGGTGCCCTTGCAGGTCAAATGAAACGCTATTTGAATTTTCTCCAGTGTTCTCTATCAGTGCCTAAGTCCTAAAAATGTGTAGCTTATAACAGTTCTGTCTCCCTACTTTCTCATATAGATATTTTTGTCTTTCTTTCAGTCCTGATCTATAGTCACTTAGGACTTGCAAGTCATGCTTTATTGTGTTTCATTCCAAAATCATGCATAAAAATGAGTTGTTGTTAATCCTCACACCCCCCACCCCCAACCCCCCTGCCCCACTTCTCCAGGGAATTCTACAATTAAAGTTCTGCTGGTGATGAGGAGGATCAGGATGAAAAAGAAATGTATTGTGTAGAGGTACCAGTCACAGACTTCTTTAAATTGACTATATTCCCAGAGAGTAGACTTTACCTTTCTGGAGGAAGGGAGTTGGCTTCATTAGCAAAAAATAAATAAATAAATAAATAAAAACTATCAGCATTTAATTTAGTTCTTGGGATGTTACGGCTCTTCTCACAAGTCTATTCATCCTGTAACATAGGTCTCATTCCCAAACCATTTTTATCTTCCTAGATGGGGTAGATATAATGAAACAGTCTCTGCAGTGAGTCATCAGAACCTGTTACTACTTCTTCTTCTAGCAGGATCTGTATATGCTAGAAGGGAACATTTCTAGGAAAATGCTACAGCCTGTTACGGTTTGAAAGAACTACTGTGTACTGTCTTTTTTGTGATTCCTGCAAGTTAGAGGACGATGGTTTAGAGAATGGGGATTGGGAAATTATGTTGTGGAAACAGTTGGCACTGAAAAAGGCACAATCAGTGAAGTGGGAAACTAACGGCATACTGAAGGGTCTACAGCCGATCATGAATCGAGAGCCGATGATAGACCTCACTTCATCACATATTGTTGAAGTTCTGTGATTATACTAAAACAGTTGAGCAGTACCAGCATCTAGCTGGATCAGAAAATAGTATTTCTGGTTTTCCTTGCAAGTATGCTAAATTAAATTCAAAACATTAAAATATTTTTTTTTAAAGGTTAGCAGAGACTTTGGAGAATGCTCATAATGGTTTTAATTAGTTAACCATGAAGGCACATTTAATCAAAGTGCTATCTCAGGTAGACGAGAAATGCAGTCAGCAGGAGAACGCAGTATGTTCAGTTTCCATGGAAATTTACTCAAAGGAAAAGGGAAGGTAAGCACTTGTTCCATATATAAGGCAGTAAAATATTCTTAAAAACATCATAAAGTCACCTAGTGTGCTATAAAAAAATCCAATAAAATGCAATAGTAATTTTCAAATTCTGTACCTATAAAGATAAGCAGTGTAAATTTCTAGAGGCAAAGCAAGCGAGGGAAGAGTTCAAAACTATACCTGTTAATAAGTTTGCATAATAACAGGCGCAGTCTGCTGAGTGAGCCAAAGCTGTCTTTGCCAGAGTAAGTCCTATTTTTAGAATGATCACTGTATTCTGCAAGCTCATCTAAGACTTCATTGATTAAACCAAAACATTACCTAACCTGACGAAAGCCAAAAACAGATGATGATTTTTATGACTACATCTACAAATATGAATTTATGTGTTGTGTTTTTTTTATTTCATCTTCATTTTATACTGGTGATACTTGGTTTTGTTTAAAAAAAATGACAGGAGACCCCAATTCAAGAGTGGAAACAAGTGATCTTTAGTAAAGGCAACAATTGCTGCTTGGAAAATATAAACAAAAGAGGTTTTTTTACTTTCATGTAATCAGTAATATATTTGTAGCTTGTATACCTAATATCAATATTAATTTATTGATTTGGTTTGACTGAGTGTGTATTCATGCTTTTATATTATTTATGATGCTATTTTTGTCTCCTACCTGGAGTCTGAAATACCCTAAGGGAGTTAGGTTGAAGTCTTTTACGATGTCTGCATCCACTTAGTTATTGGTCAGCAGCATTCAGAAATATAAATACCTTTTTAGTAAATTAAACAGTGTTAACCCAAATTCAAATGCTAAATTCTATAAGCATAAGCTGTAGGAGATGTTTAATAAAACTCAGTTTCATTTCAGTAAATCACAGCCCTTCTGAAGTCACCTCTCTTTCCTGCTGGCTACATAAGCTAAGTTGCACATTTAATAGAAATCTGCCGGTATTTTTTGTGGCATTGTCACATTTTAAAGGTAAATTCATCTTAGGTACCTTGTTGAATGAAGGCCTCATCAGGAAATTTTGTGAGAAATGGCCCTTCTTTTGTGTCTTAGTTTGTGGAGCAAACAGGTAATTCCTGGCAATCTTAAATCCGTGGTACAAACAACATCAGTATAAGCCTTCCTTCATCCCTTCTTTGTATTACTGAAGGAATGCAGTTGTTTATGGTTTATTTTCATTTCAACCTACTGATTGGCTACAAGGGTCACATGTCACAAACATAATAATTTCAACCATAAAAGTTAACAGTCAGTACTTTGCCAGCTAGAGGGTTATTTGCCTCTCACTTTTCATGATATAAATGGTGAGTCTTTTATATGGAGCCATGCTAACATGAAACCATAGTAAATAATTAGGTCCATAATCTTCTTGCAGAGATTTTGCCATTTAAGTTAGCTACACTGGAAGTATATGAGGGCCTAAGATTTATGTAGTAATTATCTTTTGCTGTTAGGGTCTGATCCAGCTTCCACTGAGGTTAATGTACATTTTATCACGCCAATAGCAGTTGGCTTAGGCCTTTAGGAGTGAACTTATTAAAACTAATAATAATTAAAAATTAAGCATCATCTTGCTTTTGGGTTGAAGTAGTATCACATTAAAGGGATAATTAGACTTGCTGAAACGTTACGGGTTTGGCAGTCAAATGTGAGAACCACTTTAGAATAAGAATTCTATTTAAAAGAAGTACAAGATCATTGTTAGTCAAAGAAAAACAGCGTTAGATCAAAAGACCAAGTTGAGAGTTTTGATAACTTAAATTTTTGTCACATGCCTTTTGGAAGGCATGGGGATTTGTGCTGAAACAGAGCCGTGTCTACCCGAAAACACCTCTATACAAACTTCTACAGTCACACTTTGTGACTGGACCTTTTCTTTTAGTCATGCAGCGCTGCCACCGTATTAAGTAGATATAAACAATGAATATAACATGTTAGCATGCATATTGCATAGTAGATTTGGTGAAAGCATGGAGCATCCCTAATACAGAGACAGAAAAACATCACATTTCACATCTTCCCCAATGCTGAAATAAACCGCTGTGCAATTGCATGGCATTCGGCAAGCGAGAAGTAAAATCCCTACGACGTTGAGGGTGTCTTAGTTGTCATGTTCCCATTTCAGATCATCCAGAATGTGTGTGAAATATTTATTTCCCATATGTTTCCCCTGAAGAACTAAACTCCTGTTTTAATTACCTGATTCACACACACACCCCCTTCACCCCCCTCCACCCCCCCACCCCCCAAAACACAAACAAATTAACTTCTCAGATGCAGCTAATGAGAACAAATCAATAACACCATTGTAAAATAGTACTAGCTTCAGGAGACAGCTGCGAGAGTAAATAGGTCCATTTGTTTTGAAATCCTTCCTGAACATCATGACTCATCTTCCGGATCTATTTTGGGCTCTGTCGTATGTGTGTGTGGCTGAGGTCACACGAGCAAGTAATCCAGGCAGCTGAAGCAGTGAGAGTTGTCAAAAGGAACAGTTTGTTACGTGGATTTGCTGTATAGAAATGTCTTTTCATGCTCTGCCTGTTCATAAAAAGGATATGAGCAATAGTCTGCCTCGGCTGCAGTGACTTAAACTTCTTACTCGGAATCGGAGAAAGCTTCAAATTCTTTCTCGAGATAATGTCAAATCTAACCCTTAAATTCAGGGAAATCAGGTAAAAATAGTTAAGACAGCTTTTTATCTAATCTGGAAAGCATGTTTAGGAGGGGTCAGAGAAACAATATATATTTCTAGGTTTAGGCAGTACCTTTTGCTCTAGGAATGCTCCCAGAAGACTAAACAGGTCACTAGCTGAGTTCTACCCGTTCATCCTTTAATTAGGGAAATTCAGTATGTATGCACTCGATGCTAAGCCTGATCATGAGTGGTTTTTTTAGCTTGGGTGTCAATTTTGAGGGTGGCAAAAGAGTACGAAAACCCTGATGCTCACTCACTGGGACATCGAGGTGTCGAGCTGGGGCTTGTTCAGGGCACACGATGAGTCATCTCTGGCTGGCAGAGGGTGCTGCTCAGCTGGGTGAGCAAACCTCTCTGGAGGGAGCATTACCCGCTTGCAGGGAAGCAGATGTGCTTGGAAAAGAGAGAGAGAGAGAGAGAGAGAGAGGAGACACCCACAATATATTCGCAAAGAAAATGGTGTGTTTTCTCCAGTTTTTAAGCTTTTTGTTTAGTCCTTTTGAGAGCTGAGAATAGTGGTGTACTTTAATACGAGCATCTGGGTGAAATGATGATAGCTCTTAGAGACGGACAGTGAGAAGAATAAGAATCCACTAATTTCACCAGAGTACTGTCAGTGTGCCCTGATCACCTCAGAGCAATTCTTGCTTTTAGGTTTGACAATCTTGAAATTCCGGGAACAGTATTGTATTACGAACAAATGCAAAGAAAACAAAACCTGTGATCTGCACTGTTCAATAAAAATTCTGGGGCAGTTCATGTCTGACTCAGACCCTGACTTTCAAAGAAATCTTCGTTAGCAGTTTGCTTTGCAGTTTTTGTCGCTGATGATTACCTATTTAATTTTTATGGTTTTGTTTTCTTTTTTCCCCCAAAACTCCTAAGCCCTTCACAGTATGGAGGACTACTAAACTGTCTTACCAAATCAGGATGAGGATGGTTGTTTCTTGAAACCCTGAGATTTTGGGATCCTTATAGGGAACTTTGTTGGACTCTGACCAAAAACCCATCTCTAGGTTTAATTCTTTTTACCAGTGTCCTGGGAATAAAGTACAATGGGAAGCAAGTCACCTTATGGCCAGGATTGGCGGGTCGAGTACTCCATCTGCTCTCTGACATGTTAAGTTCTCTCACTGTTGCTTCCAGGTCTTGCTATAATGGACATCCTGATCCTATCACAGCAAACTTTTGAAAAAACTGGAATGATATTGGCAATCAACAGTAATATAGCCAGTATAAGCTTATTAAGAGTCTTGATCACAAGGGCATATGGACACCTTGGAGCCAGCAGCTAATGTAGACAAAAAGCTGTTTATCAAAGAGTAGCATGAAGTCCCTTATGCTTCTTATTCTCTTACTGCATATCACCAGTATGCTTTACGGTAGTTGGCTTTACTGTGTTTCGAGACCTTTTCAGAATAATGGCTAAAGCAAGTGAAGAAACAGTGGTTATATTTTTCTAATTAACTATGTGGAGAAGAGGTCCATCCAGTTCATGAAGGAAAACTGATGTTTGCAAAAAAATTTATGTTCCACATAAGTTCCCATCTCTGCTACATGCAAGTGAACATATTGGCGCTGTGTCTTCCAGATTCTGAATATGTATTTGTCTCATATACTACTGTCACAAGAAACTCTAGTATCTAGAATAGTTCCAGCAAGAAAATTATCAAGAAGTCTGAACAGGCACCAAACCCTAGTAAATACTAATTAGAACAACATATGTTGTTATGAAACTGCAGGCACTAAACCATACCCACGTTCATTCATCTGGAACAAAGCGACCTCAGCAGCATTCTAACAAGTGAAATGTGCAAAGTATCCAAATGGTTATTGATTTATCTTAATTTTGTGGGAGTACCGGATTATATGATAAGGGAACAAGGGCACTTCTTTAACATTTAGCCAGCTGGGTAACTCCTTTCACCTGTAGAAACTCATTGGCTGGCTTCTAGCAAGTATCGGACTCATAGACTAGGAAGAAGGGGTAACTTGCCTTGCCATGGCTTTGATTCTCCAAGATGAAATCTTCACAGCAAGATGACTGACTATTTATTTATAAATAAATAAATAAACATTAAAAAAAAAAAAAGAGAGGATATATTTTTTCCAAGGTACAAAAATATAAAGATTACTGTGCCTAAATTTCTGTTTACCAGGTCTGCGGTGTACAGACCGACCTGAAGAATTCTTTTTTCTGCCTATGGCACAGATATAAAAAGCTCTAATAAAGTCAGCCAGTAGGAGCTTTTGCTTTGGCATTTAGGGAGTTTTTCTGAATCCAGACCATGGTGCTTGCCTACCTCATGGCAAAGCTCTGGCGTTTTAATTGATGCAAATCATAGACAAGTTGCCACAGAAGACAAGGTGCAATGGGACCATAAATTGTTGTTATTGCACTCTACTACAGAAATTTGGGAGCTGCAGTACAAAGGAAACTGCTGAATGCTCTAACACTAAAAAGTAGAGATTTTTGCAGAAGTATTGGTTGTCAGTTAATAAGCTCATTTTTCTCTCAAGGGAAAATAGATTTTCTTTCTGTAAAGATCTTTTTTTTTTTATTTTCTCACAGTGTGCAGTACTATAAATTGCATGCAAGGGACTTGGTTGGAATTTACAAATGACTGTAGCCTTTTATTGTGTTTTATGCACTTGTAAAACCAGAATGGCTCCTGTAACTAAAGTAACATAATAGTCATTTTCTACACAATTTGATTTAGGGAAATCTAATCTCTGATAAGTTAGTACATAATTAAGCATTAATATTCTTTCCTGCTCTTTTCTGGTTTAGTGCCTCATTTCTAACACTAAGTTCATTGGCATTCTCCCAGTCGTGCTCAAGGTTATTCATTACGTGATCACTACTGCCCACCTTCAACTCATTTTTGGGGAATTTCCAGTCTCAGACAGTTACAGCGTTTGGAGAGCCCTTCAACAATTTTAAAGTTTTGCAAAAATCAAAGTAATTGCTTCTTCATGACTATCCAAAACTTCTGGGTACTAGTGAGACACCCTGTATCTCCCACCATCACCCCACACAAGGAGCTGCAGTGACAACCTCCGATGGCACAGCTGTAGCTTTGTTCCTTGCTGTTGCCCAAGACTGATGGAGAGTGAAGTTTCTAAGTTTACCACCAGCCTTTAAGGGTTCCTCTACACCACTCTTGTCCTTTTGATGTGTGACTTTTATCCCGATACACTTAAAGCTATTTCTTGAAATGGATTTGTGCTAAAAATAAAGACCATTGAACCCAAATGTCCCTGAACTCTATAGGTTTGATTTGCAGGGAACATGCCTTTCTGCACTGCCAACTTTGTGATTTTAGGCTGAAGTCTCCTGACATTTGCTGTTTAAGATAATGACCTGTCTCTTGAAGACTGGTGATTGTAAGACTGTCTTTCATTTAGGTGAAATCTCTTGGTCTGTAACTGCATGGGAAAGTTTGAAAACTTACTGTGAGTTCACTTTATATTTTCAGAAACTAAGACAGAAACCTTCTAATTAAAAAGGAATTTAGGCTTTTCCTTTTCCCCCTTTCCTTTTCCCCCTTTCCTTTTCCCCCTTTCCTTTTCCCCCTTTCCTTTTCCCCCTTTCCTTTTCCTTTTCCCCCTTTCCTTCTTTTCCCCCTTATTAAGGGTTGTGGTACCCTTTCTAGACTGAAATCTTTTGCACTTGGCAAAATAGCACGTTGCTTATACTGTCATTTTTGTCAATGTTGTTGAGATGTTATTAACTCTTGAAAATTGCTTTGAAGATCTTTCAGATTACTACTTCTTACTAAGTAAATGATCAGAGTTAGCATAACATATTGATTAGCCAGCTGACCCAGGGTTCCTTATACGAAAATCAATGACATCATAAGATTTTTTAGAAATGGAATGAAATGAAATGCATTGGGTGTGTCAGATGAACTCTTTGCTCTTGACCAGACATATCCTGTCTATAACATGAATGTAGTTTTAAGCATAAAGAAACTAGGGTATGGATGTCTGACAGGAAAAAACAGAGAAAGGTGTTTTAAAAAAGAAAAAAAAAAAAAAAGGAAAACTGAGAAAGTCTGAGTAGTTTTTTTCAAGTAGTATCAATTTCAGAGGGTTGATTAGCACCAAGAAGCCAGAACTCTTGGCACTGGCACCCTACCCCAATGCAAAGAGAGGTTGCCATGTGGTAATAAAATAATTTTCTGCTTCAAGGAAAACTGATTTTTTTAGCCGGTGATGTTTCACTACTTCACAGAAATAAAGCAGTGGGATGTACAGAATGCTGCACTATATATACACCCTCCAGCGATACTAACTTTTGACAGATTCCCTGTAATAATTTTCTACACCTTCCCTCTTCCTAATCACTGAACTCTGAATGCCACAAGTAGCTGGCAGCCGCTTCCTAGGTGTGAAAACAGGCAGATAGGGCCTTGGCCTGCTTTAAAGAAGTCAAAGAGGGAAGAAGAGTCCAAGTTTAGAGGGGAACTCCTATATCACAGTTATAAACCAGCATGAAGTTAGCGTGGGAGAACACCAGTGTTTGACCCTGCAGGCTAACGCTTAGGGCACTTAACTGGTAGAGAAAAGACCTTGTTTAAGATGCATGTTCCATGGGGAAACATGAGTCTATGACACCAGCACTTAATTTTTAAAAAGTAATAATTTAGTTTTAAAAACACCAAAACGGATGCAAGTAGGGTTTCCCCTCATGTGAGTTCCTTGCTACCTAGGCTATAAGGCTGGGATATTTCTTCTCTGACATCCTTCTAGCCTTCTAACCATTGCATTTTTAGAATATAGCTCAGATTTTCTTGGGTCAGAACCTTACATTTGAGTTGATAATATTCCTTCTGTTTAAAACCAAAGCTGAGGTTTCAGCTCCTCCACTGTCTTGTCCCAGCTCCAGTCAGCATGTCATGGCAAAGCTTACCTTGTACTGGCAACAAGTCCACACTGCTAAAGGGTAGCAAGGGGACTATTCTGTTTCAACCACTGTCATTCTAATCTTCCCCCGAATTTCTGTGCCTTCCTGCAGGCACCTGGAACAGCAGGGTTTCTCAGCCTCACCAGTAGCTGGCTGCCACTTCACAATACCAAGAGGGTGTTCAAATGGTATATTCAGCAAGTACAAACAGCCTCATTTGGGTATTCGATTACTGCTAGCTGGCAGCTGAGCATTAGCCAAGCCATGGCAATGCAGAAAAGACAATGAGACTTAACGCTTCATGGCTTGCTCTTTCATCTTGCCAGACTGGTTGGTTTCTTTAAAAAAGTCATTAAGGATGTATATGACGCAATACAATCTAATCTAAACATTTCTTCCTGATAAAGTTTCAGTCTTCACTGACTGCCTGTTCCTTTGAACTTAGTAGACTCTTTGTTGAAGCAGCAGAAGCACATGCAAAGTCATTTTGTGGCATAACTGTAACAGCATTTGTCATGTACTAGCAAATCACTTAGAAATGGGGTTTCCATATGCCTCCTGTCTTGGAGTGCAGAGGGTCTAGCATTTGGATAGGATGTGTCAGTAGGCTTTGTAGGTCAGACCTATGTTCTTACTCCATTAAAAATCAAAACATATTGGAGGCTTTTCACCTTTCCGTTTCATACTTATTCTCATGGTTTTATTTTGTAACATTTTTTCTTATATTTTCCCCCTTTTCCTGTACACCTTCCTCTTTTTCCACCTCCTTTTCTTGTACAGTTCAAGCTTTGATGATCCGTTTACATCCTCAAAGTGGAGTTAAGCTGTGATTGAAGAAAAATATTTGCTCACTGCTCAGAAATAGAAACTGGCCAGGAAACACGTACACCACCTGTGACCAGAAAATAATTAAAAAGGTAACAGATATAAGTCTGGAGATAGGATACTCCAGAGTGTCCTTGAAGGGGGTGCTAAAATACCACGTCTAAGGAAAACTCTCACTACACAGCTAAGAAGATATTGAAACACTTACTTTCAAGAAACATTGACAACGGGAAAGGAAATATCTTGTGAATGAAAAAGTAAATTGAATGATTGCATTGGTGGAGATGTACGGAGGGGGAGAAGAGGGAGAATGACATCATGCGTCATGAAAAAAACCTCAAATGTCCCTCAGGAGGGAAAGTCACTTCTGTCACTCTTCCATCAGTGCTCACAGACAGGGCTGCTGGCTGCACTTGGGGCATCTCACCAGCACCCAGCTTTCATCCTCTTTCCCCTGGTCATGGTCACCTTTTCCTTGCTCAGTCTGGATGACAGTTAGTGCAGTATTATGAGGGAGAAAAAGAAAGAAGGAGCTGGTGATACAAACGGAACTGAGATGGGAAGAGGCATGGGAATATCAGCATTCCTTCTTGTTAATGAATGGTCAGCAACAGTCTGACTTAAGACTTTTTAGTCTTAAGATTGTTTTCTTTCAGGTCCGTAAAAGTCACTTTTATGGTTAGAAATTGACCGATATATATAAATCTACACCTAGCTTTAAAAGATGCTGCTAATCCTCCAACACATATACAATGAAGTCTTGTTTCACTATTTGAATAAAAAAGAGAGTGGCTTTTGTAAACGGAGAAAGTGTCCCAATTTCTGTGTCACAACTGATCCTTTTGCTCAACTTTGTCTCAACGAATCCCCGTGCTATAACCAGAAAGGAGTATTTTTAGTATATTATATATATGTATGGCTTATTTACTTCTATATTTTCTAAAGAGATCTTAGTGTGCTCTGTATGAATGGATGTGAGGGCTATAGGAAAATCGAGTGCTTTTCCAACAGAAATCATAAATACTTCATTCTGCAGCAAGCAGCCACTAGTCTTAATAGTCACAAAAACATATTGGTACCAAAAGGTGCTATTTTCTTTCACGAAGGTAGATGGTTGTTATTTAAAGACCTGATGCTGACTCTGTGTAAAACTTCATTGTGAGATAATTTCTGAAACTCCTGGAGGAACAGAGGAGCGAAGGTGACTAAAATACAAAGTGTTCACAAGGACTGGAAAAGAGAACAGCCCGCAGAAGTCCCTGCAGCAATGCCAGCGTTGCCTTTGTAACCCAGGAAAGACACTGCCACCGGGGAGATCATTATGCAGGGACTGGTATCCGAAAGCTTTGCATCACCTTATAAAAAAGCAGCAAAACAAAGCTATGGCATGGACAAATCTCTAGGACCTCAGCACGGCCTGGGTTGCCTCAGAAACAGGTAATCCCTGCTTTCCCAACCCCCTCAGAGATCAATTACGGAATTCTTTTGAATAATAAAACGCAAGTGAAATTTCAGTCTCAGCTGCTATCTTAACTTGCATTTAAATTGAGTCCTCAGAAAGGCAGAGGCAGTGGCACAGGAAGGGTAGGGGAAGTTTATAGCCTATAGTTTATAGTGCTCTAGCTTGGTAAGAATGAAGTAGGTGTCTTGCACAGAAATGCTTCAAAAGCCTTTTGGCTAGAGTGACTCTGGTATTACTGGTTTTGATCTCGACATTTCAATCCCCTCATTTTTAGATAATCTAACTATGCTGCTGCAGAAACAAGAACTCTGGAGGACAGTTTGGTTGTAGGGGGTCCCAGGCCGGCAATAGCTTTCGGGTTGCTCCCCTCCTCCCACCGAGGCAGTGGCTGGTCCTCCCCAGTGCCCACAACCCACTGCCCAGGGCCATGCCGGGATGGGCTACAGCAGGACCACATCACCCAGCCCGGAGCTCCTCTCAGAAAGGAACATTTCCACATGAATTAGCCCTCTAGAACAGTGTTTTAATTAGTGGCGTTTCTTTGTAACTGATGCTGTCTGACGCTCTGAATGGTCTGTAAAAGCTCCCCTTAACGCAGAGGCCATTGCGCCAGAATAAGGGGCCAGTGCCAAGTCCTGTGGTATTTACACAGGAACCCTGTCACGGATTTCTGTTAGCCCAGGATGATATCATCAAGTGGTACATTTGCTTATTTTTGACCTCTCACAAACAGTACAAGAAGTCCTTTTTCTACAGGACTTCCAGGTTTCTTCTTGTACCTCCAGACTTTTTTTCTCCACGGGTTAGTGCTGGAGCACGCTGGTTGTTCATTTAGCAGTGAGACAGTGCCTGAGGAATGGGGCAGCAGCTTCTGCATCCCTTGACCCGTGGAGCTTTTCCCGTAGTCTGCTCTGCTGAGATATTAACATAGCACACGGTCTGTCAGACTATCTTTGAACTAATGTTTGCAAGGGACGTGGGTAGAACAGCTCTTGTGCAACGAAGCAGGGTTGGAGCAGGAAAGTTGCAATATGAATCCACAGTTTGTTTTCCAGATCTTGCCTCCTCCTTGCAGGGAAATCCCTTTGCCGAATGGCCAGGCTTGCACTTAGCTGCTAGAAGAAAAATGTATACCATTGCACACTTGTGTTTTTTTGTTGTTTTTGTTTTTGTTTTGTTTTTCTTTTAAAAGAGGGTTTGTGTTTACCTTGACAGAAGAGGCCTAACCTAACGGTGTGGGTAACAAGCCCTGTGACCCCACAGCGGCGGGGATGGGAGGCTGGTGTGATGGCAAAGCAAGGGCTTCCTGCCCCAGCTCCGTGGGTCCAGCTCATGCCCGGGCACTTGGGAGTCTCACAGTAATCCTTCAGAGCCAGGGCGTGGGATTAAATTTATTTCCGCAACTCTGAAATTCAATACTGCAGCTACTGAAGTTAACCACCATAAATTTCATAAAGAAATTTTCACAGAAATTTTCTAGGTGAAGTAATGATGTTTGTGGAGGTGTTGCATTAAAAAGCAAAAAACTATTTAGACCTCCTTGATTGGTAACGCTTAACCAAAACAGTTTGGAGAGTGAGATAATTAAAACAAGTCGGATCATACAGAATACGGTATGTGAAAGGTTGACTTCAGGTTGTGAGACCATTTCAGAAACATCTCAGCCAGAACTGACAGTTTTATAGCCTCCTAGAAAATATACTTTTAGTTTGCTCAGCAGCACTTCAGAGCCTTCATATATCAATCAGCCCAGAAGGAAAATGTGAACATTATTGTTTTGTCTAAACAAAAAAAGTCTGTTTCAACAAATTTTGTGACCAAAATTAATGGGACTACAGTAACATGTCAAAATCAGTGTGCTTAATATCAGTGTCGTGTTCACTTGTTTTCCTTTGGGTCTACACGCTGGCAAACATATACAGGATGCGAGAGTCCTTGTGAATTTCCATGGGTTTGGAGCCTATAGTTAAACTTAGTAGTATAAAAATACATGTGATTAATGACCAGTCCTTGAAATAATACTTCAGAAGTATTAGTAAAGGTCAAGTTATTATATGTCCCTATTCCATCTTGTTTTCTGTGGGAAATGTTGGATATGTTGCTGAAGTCCCAGTGGGGTGTATATGGGACCACTTATGCCATTGCACATATCTTTCAAACTATTCACTGACCAAATCATTTTTCTGGAGGTAACTGTGGTTTATGAGGAAGCTATGCCAATTCCAACCAACAGATATTAAGTTCAACAGAGTGCAAGGCACTTTCTTTTGCGTTACAGCTAAAATCTCATAACTACCTCTATCCAAAAGAAATACGAGCTTTTAACAGCTTTGAGACGAAACTCATCATAATAGCTTTTTTTATGTAGCATTTTTCATTTCAGGATTGCACAAAGCACTTTGATTGATGGAATTGCTTTTAAACCAAGAGAAATCATTATGATTTTGGTCTCCTGCAAAGCACAGACCTGCGGTTCTTCTATAGTGCCTTGTAACTTGTGGCCACAGTAGTAACCTTGGGAGACCCCCATCAGGCAGGTTGTATCAGGCTTATTTTGCAAATAGGGAAATTGTGATATTCAGTTGACTGGCTGAGTCTTGGAATACACAGCAAGAAATACAATGTTCAAAATAAATTGAGATTAATCTAGGAATTAATTGTTTTGCCAGCTGCAAAATGCCTAGCTATTTTCAGACATGCGTTTGATGGGGGGGAAACAAGCTCATGAGCACAGTCCCTTCGAAGTCTCAAGGACCTGTACAAACAGAATTAATTGTCTTTAATTGAAACTGTAAGAGCAGTGATAGAGACTTGCTGTTAAACTTTGGGGATTTCATTATAGTATCTGGAGTCACTATGTAGCATCAGAGAGGAGAAAGTTTAGTTTCTCTTCCTCACATGCCATCAACGAACTGGTGGCGATGAAAACAAGTCATAAGGAGTGCATTGGGGAGAGTTTATTACATTTCATTGCCATGATAAAATAATGAAATAGTAATAAAAGACAGGCAAATGAAATAGAAATCAAAGAACAGCAGAAGAAAATGGAGGTTCAAAGTTCTTTATGTTCCATCATAATAAAGGGCAACTAGCTTTTGGGTTCATGAGGCACTGATGAGCAGAGTTGTGCGGATAAGTATGAAATAATTAAGACAATGGCAGGTGCAAAGGAGGTGTCCCTTTAAAATAATTTCTAATGCAAATGATAAAATTACAAGGTTTATTTTCATTTACAGTGGTGACTTTTTGAGATGCAGTGCAGCACATGCTGTTCAACATCAAGATTAATGAAACATTTAACATATCCAGTTTATGGCTAAACTAGATACAGTTATATATTGCTCATAAGCTATAGGAAAAATCAGATTAATATCAACTCAAGTTTCTTTTAAGTTGTTAGACTTGGGTTTAGAGGCTATCACTAATAGCTATATGAAATATGGATAATAACCCCAACTCTGCAAATTCTTATTGTAAGGCTTTATTTACAAGGTTCCCAACAGTCTTTCTGAAAGGACTGCACAGATAGTTTTTTGGTGAGATTTTTTTATCTGCCTTTCTTTGTTAAACTTTATTTTTTCTGTTGCCACTTTGTCAAATCAGGGAATTCAAAATACCTGAATCTAGATAAAAGTTTAAGTTTTCTAGGGAACGTCATTCCCTACAGAAAAGTTTCCACTGTTTTGGGAGAACTGTTGTTTTATAATCTGGGTTTCTTTTTTTCTTTGTTTGTTTAAATCAGTACCAAAGTGATCCACTTAATTATGCAAGACGATAATTTCTCACTCTAGGAGTGCAATGTAGCCTTGTATTAGTTTAGATTTCTGAGAAGACCCTTACTGTGATTTTTTCTGCTTTGAGTCAGGTCCTGTGTATTGGCAGAAAGATTCCATCCTGTCAAATAATGTCTTTCATTGTAGACTAAGTAGATGAAAGGAGTGTTCATATAAGGTCACCTTGTTGTTTATCTGGTTTCTCACGATTCCTGAAGAGACAGACTTTTCCAGCTTTGCTGAAAAAAAAAAAAAAAAGCAAAATGAGGAAATAAAATTACCTGTTTCTTCACTTTGCGCACTTACAGCCACTTGAGATCGGTCTGCTCTCTTTTACCGTGGCAAAATATATTGCTGCATACTCCACCACAGATATTAGTTAGGCTTTTTTTCACCTGAGTGGTAGAAATAGTTAATAATTGTCTTTTCACATGAAGTACGCAATCATTGATTTTTAAGCACAAAGGTTCCTGATTTCCCACTGATTCAATGATGTTAGGATGCCTGGGAAAACGGTAGTTTATTCTGATTTGTTTTTCAGAGTTTAGGTGTTCAAATTTTGCTTAGTTAGCACTGTATTGATTTTAGCTGCTAAGTGGCCTATGATTATGTGCTTATGTTCTAACATTTGAATGTAGATGGAAAAGGGGGAATGACTTTCTTCGTATCAATTTTCTTCTTTCCTCTAATGGCTAGGAAGCCACGAAAAATTGAGATAAGCTGTGTCAGTGTGATTTCAGGGGCAAAATGTTGGCTTCAAAGCATTCAGCTTATTTCTGAGCATGAGATGCAACATAGCAATATGACTTCAAACTACTGAAGTCTTTCATCTAGAGTCTGCATTCATTGCTAGTACTCTCAGAAATCAAGCTACATGCTTGAAAACAGTGAAGACTTTAATTTCGGCGCTGCAGAAACACTACACTGGAAGCAGTTTATTCCAGGTAACATGGTAAATTGTGCATCAAGCACCTGAAATCCCAAGAAAGTTGCTTAATATTCAAGGGTCACCTCTTCCAATCTCAGGAGCAATGCATTCCAACAAAGAAGAAGGCAGGCAGAAAGGCCAGGATGCCTGCATAGATGAACAGGGAGCTCCTGGACATTCTCAAAAGTGAAAAGGAGGCCTACAGCTGGGGGAAACAGGGGTAGGTAACCTGGGAGGAATACAGAGAAATTGTTCGAGCAGCCAGGGATCAGGTTAGGCAAGCTAAAGCCCAGATTGAATTAAATCTGGCCAGGGACATCAGGACAAACAAAAAATCTTTCTATAAGTATGTCAGTGAGAAAAGAAAGACTAGAGAAGATGTGGGTCCTCTCCAGAAGGGAACAAAAGACCTGGTCACCTGGGATAGAGACAAAGCCAAAGTACTCAATAACTTTTTTGCCTCAGTTTTCACTTGCAAAGACTGCAGCCACACTACTGATGATGCAGAATGCAAAGGCGAGGACTGGGAAAATGGAGAACCGCCCCTGTAGGTGAAGATCAAGTATGAAACCACCTGAGGAACCTGAAGGTGTACAAGTCCATGGGACCTGATGAGATACATCCGCAGGTCCTAAGGGAACTGGTGGATGAAGTTACTAAGCCGCTAGCCATCATATTGGAGAAGTCATGGCAGTCTGGTGAGGGTCCTGCTGACTGGAAAAGTGGAAACATAACCCCTATTTTCAAAAAGGGAAATAAAGAAGACCCAGGGAAGTACAGGCCAGTCAGTCTCACCTCTGTGCCTGGCAAGATCATGGAGCAGATCCTCCTGGAAACTCTGCTGAGGCACGTAGAAAACAAGGAGGTGATTGGTGACAGCCAGCATGGCTTCACCAAGGGTAAGTCATGCCTGACAAATTTGGTGGCCTTCTACAAGGGGGTTACAGCGGTAGTGGAAAAGGGAAGAGCAACTGACATAATCTACCTGGACTTGTGCAAAGCATTTGACACTGTCCCACACGATATCCTGGTCTCTAAATTGAAGAGACATGGATTCAACAGATAGACCACTCAGTGGGTAAGGAACTGGCTGGACGGTTGCACTCAAAGAGTTCCGGTCAACGGCTCGATGTCCAAGTGGAGACCAGTTAAGAATGGCGTTCTTCAGGGGTCGGTATTGGGATCAGTGATGTTCAATATCTTCGTTGGTGACAGTGGGATCAAGTGCACCCTCAGCAAGTTTGCCAATGATACCAAGCTGTTTGGTGAGGTAGACACACTGGAGGGAAGGGATGCCATCCAGAGGGACCTGGACAGGCTTGAGAAGTAGGCCCAAGCCATACTCATGCAGTTCAACAAGGCCAAGTGCAAGGTCCTACATCTGGGTTGGGGCAATCCCAATACAGGCCCAGGGATCAAGAGCAGCCCTGAGGAGAAGGACCTGGGGGTGCTGATTGATAAGAAGCTCAACATGACCCTGCAATGCGCAATCGCAGCCCAGAAAGCCAACCATATACTGGACTGCATCAGAAGAAGTGTGGCCAGCAGGTCAAGGGAGGTGATTCTGCCCCTCTACTCTGCTCTGGTGAAACACCATCTGGAGTACCGCTTCCAGCTCTGGAGCCCCCTAAATAGGAAAGACATGGACCTGTTCAAGATGGTCCAGAGAAGGGCCACAACGATGATCAGAGGGCTGGAGCACCTCTCCTATGAGGACAGGCTGAACGAGTTGGGGCTGTTCAGCCTGGAGAAGAGAAGGCTCCGGGGAGATCTTATTGCGGCCTTCCAGTACCCAAAGGGGGCCTACAGGAGAGCTGGGGAAGGACTTTTTACTAGGGCATGTAGTGATAGGACGAGGGGGAATGGCTTTAAAATGGAAAAGGGTAGATTTAGATTAGATATTAGGAATAAATTTTTTACTCTGAGGGTGGTGAGGCACTGGAACAGGTTGCCCAGAGAAGCTGTGGAGGTGCCATCCCTGGAGGTGTTTAAGACCAGGTTGGATGGGGCTTTCAGCAACCTGGTCTAGTGGGAGGTGTCCCTGCCTATGGCAGGGGGGGTTGGAACTCGATGATCTTCAAAGTCCTTTCCAACCTAAACCATTCTATGATTCTATGGAAAGAAGAAAATAATTTGAAGTATGCCTTTGTGGTTTGCTGTGGTTATAAAATGACAACTATAACAAAGCGGATCATGGGCAGAGAACAACCTCTATATGCAGTTGAAGAAGCTATCATTAATGTCTTGGAGACTCCATTAAAATAATATATTGTTTTACGCAGTGTCTTTGGTAATCTAAATGGAAAGAAAATCTACCGCAGACAGCAAATCTGAAGAACACAGATTAATTTGGCATTCTGTACAAAAACACAGGAGACTTCTTGTTGTTAAGTGGTGTGCCCGAGGCCATGCACTGGTCTGCAGCATACAGCAAATGCTGCAGTTGGGGTTTTCATTAAAAACTCTTGTCCGGGCTCTTCAGTATTACACAGCAGTGGGCAGGTAAATCCCCAGATCTCAGTCCTGCACTGCCGAGTTGTTCATGTTCCCATCCTTGATTTTACTTCTGCTGCTGGTAGAACGTTATTTCTGCCTTATAGAATTATATGATAGTTCCAGAAATGTACTATCAGCAACAGGATGAAACCACAACCTTCCTAAGGTTTCTCCCTCACTTCTGAAATACTGGATTATGAGATCTAACCCAGAGTATCAGAGACTGGTTGTAAGGAAACTCAGGTTACAGATGGGTCAAGGAGGCATGGAACAGCCAATATAACTCAGATTTCCTGGTTTGAATTATGACACCTCTAGCTTTGAACCTAAGGTTTCTTGCTTCTCACCTGAATGTCGACACTACAAGACAAATAGTATCTTTCTGTGATAGTTCAGTTATTTAGACCAAAAAGGTTTTCTGCAACTTGAGAAACCTTTCCTACGGAAAGTTGCACTGAGATTGGTACATTAAGTCTTTAATATTAAGTAACATAACGACTGCAGCTTGTCCTTTAGTTTCACTGTCTTTGCATAGGAAGACTTGAATGCTATAGACTTGGGTCTTGATGGATGTACTTTTTTCCTTTATTTTAGGGGAATTGGGAGGTGGGGTTGTTTTTTTCACGTTCACATTCGTGTTCAGGTTTTGTTTTATTTTATTTTATTTTTTTTTTATGTCTTATTATGCATAGGCACTCTTGAAAATGTAGAACTATCCCATAAATCCATGCCTCTTGCACAGATGGACTCTTCCATTGTTGTACAGATGTCCATCGTGTTGGAGAAACAAGATGTTTACTGTAGTCCTCAGACTTCAGCTTTGATCTGTATTTCAGAGCTCACTGGTATTCTGTTCAGAACAGTATGGAGTATAATGTGTCTGCAGGAACCTGTGTTCCTGCGGAATGCAACTTTCTGTACTCTTCATGTCTACGTGGGACTGCCAAGAACTAACTCATGCATGTGTAATTGAGACAAGCTCACCATGTTCCAGTGCCAAGAAGCCAACTAATTGATCAGAAGTGGTAGGAAGCTACATATATAAGAAAACTAATAGGAAAGCAAAATGTCCATAAAGAATGCAGTAGAGCTTTTAAAGTTTTTTGCGCTTGTCTGTCCATGCCAGTTCTAGTCACAACCCACCTCATAACAGTACCATGACATGCTAGCACTGTTAAAGGAGTTTCACTGCATAAAGATTATTACAAAGAAGTTTCACTGCATAAAGATTATTATAAAGATGTGTAATAAAATGATCAAAGAAGATATTAAATATGAAAAGTAAGCAGACATTAGGAAACTTGCTTAAAATGTGCAAATGTCACTTAATTATCAGCTGCATTACTGAGGAACTAGTCTTCCTTGCATCTTATCATTGCAGTTCTTTGCATTACTGTAGCATCTAGGAAATCCATCAAGGCAATAAAATGCTGTACGGGATATTCTGTATTCATATCACAAAGACATTCCTGTCGCAGAGGATCTAGCAATGTAGTAGTTAGATACCTAAGAGATGGCAGATGTATGGGTATAGGGAGAGTAGTCCAAGGCAACTGTTAGATGTAACCTCTCACTCTTCAAAAATACCAGCCAATGTGCTAGCAAAAGCAGCATATTATGACACCTGATTGCTTTTTCTTAATATCTAATCTGGAAAACCGGAAGAACAAGCTGCTATAAACTTCTTTTGAAATGATGTTACAGAAACAATCTTTCCCTTCCCCTGTCTAAACTCCTGCTTCTCTCTTTTGAGTTAGCTGGGAAAGTGTTTTGGGTTTCAGCCTTTTCCAAACCACTCTAATTGTGTGCTCATGTAATGGATATAGATGGGATTGTTTTGGAAAACAAAAAATTAGTTATTGGATTAGAGGTAAGTGGATGTTCACTCCAGAGTGAAAATCTAAAATACCAGTCAATACATTTTACAGATTCATATGTCAAGAAATCATAGGATTATGGAAAAACAGGATGGGAAGAGACCTTAAAAGGTCTGAATTCCTCTGCTCCAGGGTGGAACCAGCCAGGTTTGTGGCATTTTAAAAGTGGAGATTGCACAGCCTCCTCGGCAGTGCGTTCATGCATAATGGTAGGTTGCTCCTGATAACAAAGCCGCACATTTTCTCCTGCAAGTCAAGTTCACCCAGGTGTTGTGACTGCTTCTGCCATGGTAATATATTCCAACATACTGTACTACAATAAAACTGAGCAATTATCAGTAGGAGTTGCATCAACTTTTTAATTATGTTCCCTTTTAACACAGTTGAGTATTTTGCTGATAGGAACACTGATGCAAGTAGAAAGTGAGGAGACTGACAGTATCCTTTAAATTAACATTTTTTTAATTGAGGTGCAACTGAAAAATAGATCAGGGAAAAAGAAAATGTAGTGCTTAATGGTTTCTGCTGCCACTGTGATGCTTAGGATAATTGCGGTACTCTAATTACATTCTTTTTAAGTGATCAAGCAGAAATAAAGTTTTTCAAACCAATTGTTATGGGCGATAGTCATATCTTCCCTAAAAGCAGTAGCTTCAATACCTATTTATCCAATTAGAATCATATAAAGTCAAACTCGACAGAATCTATATTTCATAGTTTTTGACAATCACTCTACAAAATTTTGTGTAGAGTGAAGGCTGAAAAGCTCAATGGAACATACTAGTTTGACAACTAGTGATTTTTATCAGGCAAAATGGCTTTTATATAATGCCCAAATATTTTATTTGTGATTCTTTTTCTGAACCCAATATAAATGCATCTGCAAGGTTTGATTACTTTTGTGTTCATTTTGGTGTTACAAATTAATTTTATATTAAATAAAATATTTATAAACATGAAAATTTAAGTTTGATATACAGTACTATGTAAATACTCCACCGTTGTAGTGAATACTACAGATGTGATGGCAAAGGGTCAATTTAGCAAAGCGTTTCAAGGATGAGCATAAAATCTTTTCTTTCAGTGGAAGTTAAGCTGAATGGCACTCTGAATCTTCTTAACACACTTGCAATTTGGTTAATACCCATTTTGCAGTGAGGAAAATAAAAACTGCCATTGAGCCGAACTCACAGAGTTTGTCAAGAGCAAAGGTAAACAGTTTGTCTCCTGCATCTTTCTGCCGTCATTATGCTACTTCTCCAGAATAAAAGAAAAAGCTGCCGAAAGGGGAAAAAATCCACTTCATCCTAACTGTCAGGCAGTAGGTATTCAGTCTGTATGTCTGGTAACTGTTGAAATAATGAAACAAGACAGTGCCATCCCCTTTCCACTACTATACGAGCAGAATAGGGAAACGAAGGCTATCTCAGGCTTTAGGCTGACAGGGAAATGGGAGAGACCACTTCAGTGCACTCCTCTGCTCCAGGCTTCCTATTTGGCCTCAGGTAAATCAGTTTTCCAGCTGTAAAATAAAATAGATAAATCTACCTCCGCGTTCCTTGAAGTATTGTGAAAAGATGTGTTATGCACCAGATGCTCAGGAACGAGGATACTAGTGATGTAAAAGGTTTCAAAAGGATGGTCAGTATGATGCCTTCTAGAAATTTAATAGTGGGTGGTAATTTAACCTATCTGGAAACATTCTTAAAACTCTTTATTGGTTAGATGTTTAAAGGAAGGAACATGTTAAAACTTGAAAGAACAGTAGTTAGATTTTCATTGTAGCTTAAGCCATGGAAGAACAGTAAATGACTTCATGTTACCAATATAATGTTATCAGAGTAGCCCAAACAACTGATCCTGATCAAGCTTTCTGGCAGACTAAAAACTTAAATTGCCGAATTTTAGAAGAACTCTTTCTGAAACACAATCCTCTAAATTTGTCTCAAATTGGTGATTCAAAACAGTCAGTTCAAGTCATTAGTCTATCTTGAAAACCTCAGTCTTCAGTTTAGAATGGATCACCGTATTTTGATGAATCCGTTGCATCCAAAGAGCTCTTTATAAACTCTCCTTCAGAAGTGTGGGACCTGACAGTTAACGTAAGCAATTTCTACAGCATAAGCCATGGGGATAGGTTTCAGCTTAGACACAAATTCTGGTACAGTTAAAGATCTGAAAAATGAGTACAGAGCAGAAGGGCTGGCTCAGTGTTAACCTTGTGCAGTTAAATCAATACTGTAATACAGACCCTCAAGCTGAGACAGCAGCACCCTTCCTGATCGCCCCTACTTACTGCGTGCTGCAGTGCCTTCTGTAAATGTTTCCTTTACCGTTACAGGAAAGGATTTAAAAATAGAAATGAGGTGCAGTGATTACCTCGGGGCTGGCTTTTGGAAAGGAAGGGTGTTACAGACATTAGAGAAAAATCATATCCTTTCCTTCTAAATGCATTGGGTGAGAGAGAGATCTTGCATTAGCTATGCCAGCTGTATTCTGACACTGCACAGGTCAAACTCTCACTTTTGCAATCTCCTGGCAAGTTTAAAAGCCCAAAAGTAGGACCAGACCCATATACTAGACTGCCTTCTGGCTCCGGGATCCCAGAATTTTTCCAGCGAAGTTGTACAAATCATTCTGTGGTTGGTTTGTCACAGTACAGTGACTGATCAAACAGAATCATCAGGCAGACTCAAAATACTTTTTTTCTAGCTAAAAACTAATAACTAAAAAAAAATCCCCACCCACAAACTAACAGAACCTGCATTTCATTTTCACTTATTTTCTACTTTTGAAGGTCATATTTCTCTAATGAATGTCTAAATTAGCCAAATTTCTTTCTCTTTAGAAAATGTCAAAAAATATTCTGATAATTCTGGAGTTTTTTCTTACCCCTTATTGTTGTTTTTCCTAAATTTGTCCTAAACTTTTCCTAATTTTGTCCTAAAATTATGAATAATTCAGAGAGGAAGACTGCTCTGTGAAAGAGTTTTTATTTAACAAATCATCCATCCTGAGCTGTGCCTAGTTCTATTCAATGGCCTATTTAAAATGCGTGTGTGTGCTCAGTCCAGTCTTTAGCACTATAATCAGCTTAACATGACTGTTAAGCAAAAAATCACTGTCAAAACTGATTCCGTTATTGGTAGTCTTGCCGAGTAGCTCAGAGTGAATGGACTGTGGGGCTAATTACGCATCGGGCATGGGCTCATTTCTCACCTGTAAAGCTTGGCTCATCAGAAGGAGACTGGGGAGGATGAAGGATGCTGAGGAAGAGCTTTTTCTTTTTTCACATGACCCTTCTGTGTTATTTTTCATTTCATTCAAACATAGAAATGTATTGTATGGCAACCTGATGATTTTAATTGTTATAATGAAACATAATCCATGATTTTAATGATTTGAATCAAAACTCTGAGAACTATGAAACTCATTATACTGATTTCCAATTTGCCCAATCAGAACTATTTTTCTAAAGGTAAATAAAGGCTTAATATAATGTAATAAAATATTTTAAAATATTATTGAGGAAATGGTATTGATCTAATAAAAAAGTATAAAAAAAGTGAAGAACCCATATTTTAAATTACTGTAACCATAGGGGAAAAAATGATTTATTTCAGTAGATCTTGCTTTTTTTTTTATTTTATTTTATTGTCACTTTTGAGAATTCCACCCATGGTCACTTTTAATGTGGAATTAAGATTCTAAAACTAAGTTTCTATTTTTGCCTAGATGTATCATTCTCTTCAATCTTTAATCTTATTAAAGAAAAATTGCCTGTTATTATAAGGATTAGTCTATTAAAACTCTTCATCTCTGCTTACACATTAATTTCTGCAGCTTGAACTGATACACACCTGTAATTCAATGCTGAATTCAAATCAGTCTTTCTACGTAGCTGCCAAAGCAGCTGTTTAGTTAGATACAAATCCCTCATTTTTAATTATATTCTGATTTCTCAGACAGCATTCTTGTGTCTTACAACTTTTTTTTCATTTCTTCTTGTGATTAATAGTTGCCACTTGAGAAATTATTTTCAATGGCTTCTAGGAGTGGTGGTACAATCCTCTTCCCTGGCCTTAGGCCACTTGGTGCAATTTCCTACACACACACATTTGGGCCACATAACAGCACGATGGACCAGAACATTACCTGGAACACATAATGGTCCAAGATGAAAGAAAGAAAACGGTGGAGAGTAACGGACCAGAATGTTATCGCAACCTCTTAGCGTACCTGGTTCCCATGACTCCTATTTGGGAACAATAACAATGATCAATCACTCCTGACAATGTATGGAATGTGGCCCAAAGAGGAGGCCGATACCAGAACTTCAAGATCTAGCAAGTTCTGGGCTCGCACAGCTGGTGGAAAGTACCAGAATATCCCATTGTCCAAGTTGGGTTGGAGTGGAAAAATACCTGACGAAAGTCAGTTATCTCAGACCCTATAAGTGGTGATTTTAGCGAGATCCTTTGAGCTCTTCTGGATCATAGCAGGCTGTGAGCAGCATCTCCCCTGAGTTGGGACGCCACTCAGGCAGACACCTCAAGGATTAAAAGGCCAGAGTGAGCCAACCCTCTCGAGTCTCAGTTAGCACCCGCTGAGGAATGCCGGTGCATTGCAAGTATTTACTCCAAACTTGAGAAGAGGGAAATTTTAAATATAGGGTAGTCTCTCTTTCATTCACCTATCTATCCACGTGTCTCTTAATATACACATTAGCTCTTACAAGTGTGGGTGTTCTTATATTTTACTGGATCCTAATACTTTCTGTCCATTTGTCTGTGCACACGTAAGGAGTTAAAAGGAGCACCCGTTGGCTCACTGGAGTTATCCGCTGCGAAGGGACCTTTGGTCCTACCAGTTAACAACTCAGGTGCGGGTGTGACTCCTCGAGTGGTGTGTGTTTGTATGTATGTGCTCATAAACATATGTATTGACTGGGGAGACCTTATAGTAAATTAGTGTGAATCTTGTCATTTTTGAATCTGTAATTAAGCTGCTGTTCAATTATTTAGTTTAATCATCTTGTAAATCCTTAAATTGGTTAATGATTAAGTGCTGCTAAAATTCAACCTCTTGATCTGCCTCAAATCATTCATAAATTTTGAACTGCCGCTGAATCATAACTGTGTCACATGTTTCCATCTGTGACACTAAGCAAGTGTCACCCATGTTGCTTCACCAATTCTAAAATGTATCTGAAAGTTTACCAAAGTTACTTAACAATTATGTGGATTCTTCATTCTTTCTCAGCGTGCAGCAGAAACATGAGATATTTAAGAGGATATCAGAAGCATCAAGTGTTGTTTATACTAACACTTGTCTATCGCAAGAGTTTCATAATTGTAAGACAAATCTCAGAAAAAAAAGATGAGATTATCTGGAAAAAAAACAGGTTGTAAAATACATTTGAAATGCTTTATATTTACCTGCTGTCTTCTGAGCTTTTAGATATCCAGTTCAGATATATTTTGTATCCTTTCCTTTGCAACCACTTGAACGGAAATTCCTAAAAGAAAAAGTAAACTGAGATTCTCTTTATCATAAACTTCTAGAAACTGGAGGTTTAAAGAAGATTCAGGTTGTGAGAGTTGATAACTGGGCCTTAAGCTCTCCCCAGTTAGTATGCAAAGCAATTGTTACTGCCAAGATCTGACTATAACTTTTTAGACTGGAGACTGAAGAGGTAACAGATTGTCCTGGTTTAAATGGTTATGATGCTTATTAATTAAGTAACACACTACTAATTCCTTAATTCTTTAAAAAATGCAGCTGTATTACTAGGAATATTAAGTCACAGTTGCACTGCTACGGAGAACCCTTGCAACCCTTACCCTTTGGGGCATACACTTGATGGGGAGCCCAGTCTGGGGGGTTGTCTCCAGCACTACATGGGATTTGGGTGTGCAAGTCATCTTCACCACCACCATGAGTCACCTGCTCTACCACTGTCAGAAGATACCGCCCCTTTCTATTCTCTACTCAAGTCTACAACTTACTCTTTTTTATTATCTTTTTTTCACCACCCTACCTGCTTCTATGTTTTCCCCATTGGTCCCAGTTCTGTTGCCTGCATATCTAAATACAGTGTTTCCAACACCTTTACTTGGACAAACTCAGCCCATTCTGGTATTACTGATGCAATTACCCGGGTACAAGTGGCCTTGCATCCCAAAACTACCTCCCAATTACTCAGTTCATGCTGGTTAGACTTAATTGACCTGTTCTGCTCTCTAGACGTTGTAATTCTACTTTAGCCGTGAGTCCCATATATCACTCTAATGAAGCACATACACTTAGACTTTGTATACTAGAACAACCGAATAATATATTTTTGTGCTTACAGAGTATCTTCACCATTGAATAGTCTGCATGGGCCTCCTGGTTCCCATCAGACCCCTTAGCTGATTGTGGGACCTACTGTTCCAGCAGGATTATTACATTACTTAACACACAATACAATGAGTCGCATTAGTCACCTCTTCGTTTTCCTTCAGCACAAAGAGCAGGTTTGAGAGTAAGGGTACTCAGATGGTAGTCAGTGCTGTTCTCCAGCAGATGACATGAAGATGGCATCACGCGTGTGCAATGCCTTCTTTGACTCTCTGCCCTTTGCTAACTGTTAGCCAAAAAAAAGAATGATACTGCTCAAAGTCAGTGTGGGACAAAAAAAAGAACAGTCATGTTTGCAGCATACAGTTGTGAAAATAAAGATTAATGGCCGTGGTTCCTCGCTGGCACATGTAATTCCTGCCATGCATGCATGGTGTCAGGCAAATCACATACAGTACAGGGGGATCACCTGTGTCCCTCTCCTCCTGCCTCTTCTTGGGACTGAACTCTCATGCTCCCAGTGCCTCTCTTCAGAGATGGTACCACACCTGATGGAGGAGGCAGCAAAATTCATTGCACTGGTTGGCGTGTTCAAGAGCCCCTGTTAGTCTGAGCTTACTTGCACTGTAAAGCAAAGCAAGACCTTCTGGCTTTGCATTTCCATAGTAGTCTGGGGGAAGGATGCTCCAAAGCCATGGCCTCCTTGTTGAGAATTATTAAAAAATCTTTGGGGTTTCCTAAAGAAGGAAAGAAAAGAAAAAAATCCTATGAGATTTGCTCCTCATAGACTCTTTGAAATCAGAGGGTTAATCCATAGTTTGTAGCAGCTTTATGACTACCTCAAATTCTGACTTTTGCTAAGCACTTAGGCCACCTATGTCTTATACACTGGGAATGTCTCATTCATTTGATTTTGTACTTTTCCATGCCTTAAGAAGCAGATTGTTGTTGTGGAAACATATAAGATGCTTTTCTGGTGATGATCCCAATGGGTCGGATCCAAACCGTAAGTGCTATTTCAATGCCTGTTTTGGGATTATTTGTTCAGTAACATTCAACACGTGTGTACACACATACACATATATATGCAAACATTGAATATGAGGCATTGATTAGCCCTCTAAGAATCACATTTGTCATCCAGACTTCTCAATCATAATCAAATGCCCCAATCTGTATTGCAGTAGATACATAGAAAGCTTTCAAAGTAGTTTCCTTTGAAGTATCTGATTTGAAATTATACATTTTTCACATCAAAAGCCAAAGATTCTGAAGTTAATTTAATCATGTAGAATTGTATGCAAGAAATAAGTGTTAAATATATCTAACTCATTGAAGAAGTTGCATTTATTACTTTCTAATTTATTTCCTCTGAAATAAGAAGCTGATGAGGAGAGCTGCACAAAGTGGGCACTGAGCAGTAGGACTCGGCTTTTTGTCTTTGATGGTGCCAGAAGTGTATGCTTTCATTTCGGCATGAATAGATAAAAGATATTATCCACTGTCTCAGTTTTGAGAGGTCCGATAAAACATCTGTGGCTCAGGGCACTTATGAGGATATGACTGTAGTCTGAATGTATTTCATACCACAAAAAGAAGTCAAGGCTCCTTGCACTTGGGGAATTGACTGCACAGTAACGGGCTAGGCTTTGCTTTCAGATGCAGCCAAATATCATGGCGAGTACCAAATTTGTGTTGTTACTTAACATACTAATACTGAGTCTTCAGTTCAGTAAGTCTGACAAAGTGCCATACAACTACAAATCATGTGTAGCTTGTAACCTGTACTTGCAGCTCAGCAGCCAGATAAAAACTCCGTGACAACACAATGCAAAAATCCTAAAAGAATAAGCAAGCTACTGAATGAACGATCATCGAAAAACATGACATTTGAGTCCATCAGTTCTGAAATGCATTTCAGTCACCTCTGTTGCTGTCATTTCTTCTCCCCAGAGACTACCAGCCTTATTTTTAAATCATTGTACATGTATCTGAGAAGTAGCTCTGAGGAGAAGGATCTGGGGGTCGTGGTAGACAGTAAATTATCCATGGCCCAGCAATGTGCCCTTGTTGCCAAAAAGGCCAATGGAATCCTGGGCTGCATAGGGAAGAGCGTGGCCAGTAGGTCGAGGGAGATCATTCTCCCCCTCTACTCTGCACTGGTGAGGCCACAACTGGAATATGTGTCCAGTTTGGGGCTCCCCAGTTCAAGAGGGGCAGAGAACTGCTGGAGCGAGTCCAGCAAAGAGCAACTAAGATGATTAAGGGATTGGAGCATCTCCCTTATGAGGAAAGGCTGAGAGAGCTGGGACTCTTTAGCCTGGAGAAGAGAAGGCTGAGGGGAGACCTTATTAATACATACAAGAATCTAAAGGGTGGCTTGAAGGAGGATGGAGCCAGGCTCTTTTCAATGGTTCCAAGTAACAGGACGAGGGGTAATGGGCACAAGTTAGAACATAGGAAGTTCCATTCAAATACATGGAAAAACTTCTTCACGGTGAGGGTGACAGAGCACTGGCAGAGGCTGCCCAGGGAGGTTGTGGAGTCCCCTTCTCTGGAGATTTTCAAGACCCGCCTGGCTGCAGTCCTGAGTAATGTGCTCTGGGCAATCCTGCTTTAGCAGGGGAGTTGGACTAGATGATCTCTAGAGGTCCCTTCCAACTCTGAAAACTCCATGATTCCGTATTCGGGCGCTTTGAGTCACTCTGCTAAGACAAAGTTTGGTTCAAACTTTGTGATGTTTCTCAGCTATGCTACAGCATTTTTCAAATGAGAAAGTGCAGAAAGACACTTACTTTTCTATCTATGTTTAATGACTACCAGTTAGATTTAAAAGCTATTTGACTAAAATAGCGAGAACCAATAAAGGAACAAATAATCCTTAATTTTAGTTACACTGTAGCTGCAATGACTCTTAGCTAGTATTATTTTATTGACACCTTTCACGTTATTTTATTTGATGTGACATGTTTCATTCTCTAGAGTAATGAAAAATAACCAGTTGTATATTATTGTTGATAAGAATCCTTGTAGTCACCTTATTAAACTGGACTAACAGAGAATAGATGACAGAAAATTTTCAATCATAATTCCATCATCCCTTAATTACCTTGAGCTTCAGTTTCTTTACTTTATTCCCCATAAGTAATGTGTAAAAGTTGATCTTAAAAAGTGTAGTTGTCATTACTAAAACTCTCTGTATTTCTTAAAAATAATGCACGTTCAACCAGTTAATCATTTTTTTTTTCAAATTCTGTTTGTACTGAAGTATCATTTACACTTAACCATGTAAATAAACAGGTATTTATCACCTTGGTTTGTGTAATAAATGTGTCAATATAAATGAAAGATAATATAATGAAACCCTTGTTAAAATTAAGAAAAAATTGTAAAAGTTATTAAAAAATGGTAAAATGGGAGTAAATGGATCTTTATGTGAAGAAATATGTGGTCAAACAGTAACATGACAAGGAGATCAGTATTTGACCTAAGCAGTCTAAAATAAAGAGCTTAAGAGAGTTAACAGCAGTATTCTAAAGACATTTGGCTATTTTAAAATGTTAGATAGTTTTTTACTTCTCCCCCTCTAAACAAGTTCATGATAGTTTAGTCAGGATAATCTTCTTTGCATGAAAGAAAGAAAGAAAAGTAAAACAAACTTGTCCATAAGAAAATGTATGGCCCATGGTTCTTTTGGAAAAAGTCAACGTCACCCTGAACTGAGTAGTTGTTACTGGAATTCCAAATTATTTTACCTGAATCTGGATCTCCTGTCATGATTCATCTTCTTAATTAGGCATTTCTCATCGTGTGTTTTGAAGGTGGGTGTGAAGATCTTCATACTACGAGGGACGTTTCCTGCCCTACTTTGCTTATAGAGCAAATCAGAATTCTTTTTAGAAGCAGAGGAACGATGGAGACACACTTAACATGGCAAAGCTAAAGGGCTGAGGTTGGACTGAGCTGCTACTGAGAACTTAAGAGGAGGTAGCTGGAAGGTTTAACCACCACAGGTGATGCAGGTGTAGTTTTAGGTGTCTTAAAATTTGCATAGTGGTCTCTGAGCATAAAATGCTTATATTATGAACTTGTAGCATTTTCTATCTACGTTGCTCCATTAGCACTAGTAAATGGTAAGTCAGCACTCTTAAGAGGTGGAATCTGCCTCCTTCATTTGACTTAGGTTACTGGTGGTTTTCATTAAAAGAAGGAAAAAGATATTTGCCCGAGAGAGTCAAATTCATTGCAGATATGAACAGTGAAAACTCTAGTGAGGTCATTTGGCTTAGTTACAACGTAAAATAACATAGCCTCCAGTGCTTAGAAAATTTCTGATCTGTGTCTAAACAACTTTACATACCTATTTAGAATAAAGAATATACAAACAATATGTTCTCTCTTACTTTCCATTTTAATTAGGCTGGAAAGTCTTACCAGGGCCATATGGTACGTGCACAGTTAGGAATCCCTCAGTTGACTTGAGAATGAACAACTGTTAACTTTTATGGTCTGTTATGGTGTAAAACCAAATTATGATTCAGAGTCCATAAAGGGGTAGGTGAGAGCCCTTCCTAAACCAGGATGTTAAAATGATGCCAAACTGGACATCTCTGAAAACTGTTCTGTATTTCTTAGGGGTTTTCCTCTCTGCAAAGGCTCCTGTTTGAAGGGAGAGAGAAGCATTTCTTCCTTTTATTCAGTGCCTGGCAAATACCATCACAAAGAGTGAATTAAACATCTAAAGATGGTGAGCATCCAAGGTATAATCCAGCTGTGTGCAAAAGGCTCACTCTGAGGCTCAGGTTTCAGGAGCACAACAAGTGGTGCCAATATTTTCTGCTCACACTTCCACGTTGGATTTTGGTTTATCCTTCATGAGAACCATACTGTGTACACTTCAGGCAGTTAAGTAAACACCAATGTGTTTTCATTACCTTTTAAACCATATTTTCATCTTATTTTACAATATAAAAGTAAAAGGAGTGAAAAAGATCCCAGCGCTTTAAGTTTATGATCAGTGAATGTTTTGGAAAGAAAAGAGCTCACAGTCGAGCAAACAGAGTGTTACTGAAAAATAATTAGTGTGCTTTGCCCTCAGGGACATTGCTTTTAAATCTTATCCAGTTTACCCTGCTCTTGGCATTCTACTGCTGACATCAAATGGACATTTTGCAGTTAGTTACCTCAGCTGTGTCATAGAGGTATGTGTCCCAGAAGAAGCTAACCGTAAAAAGGAGCTTAGCAAAACCAGCAAGCCATTTATAATGCGTCTCCAAATACCTGCTGGCTTTTGCAATAAAATTCCAGCAGCAATCACCACAGCTCCCAGAGCGCTGCAGAGGCTGTTTCTGGTTTGGATGGCAAAGAGGGAAGCTAGCTCTTTTTTGTCACTGATGTAAAATTGAAGTTCACTTAGAATCACAGAATCATAGAATTGTCTAGGTTTGAAGGGACCTTTCCGATCATCAAGTCTAAGCATTAACCTAACGCTGCCAAATCCACCGCTAAACTATGTCCCTAAGTGCCACATCTACATGCCTTTTAAATACCTCCCGGGATGGTGATTCCACCACTTCCCCAGGCAGCCTGTTCCAATGTTTGATAACAGTTTCGGTGAAGAAAATTTTCATAATATCAATCCTAAACCTCCCCTGGTGCAACTTGAGGCCATCTCCTCTTGTCTTATTACTCATTAATTGGGAGAAGAGACCAACTCCCACCTCGCTACAGCCTCCTTTCAGGCAGCTGTAGAGATCGATAAGGTCTCCCCTCAGCCTCCTTTTCTCCAGGCTAAACAACCCCAGTTCCCTCAGCCGCTCCTCATAAGACTGGTACTCCAGACCCCTCACCAGCTTCATTGCCCTTCTCTGGACACGCTCCAACACCTCAGTGTCTTTCTTGTAGTGAGGGGCCCAAAACTGAACACATTATTCAACGTGGCGCCTCACCAGTGCCGAGTACAGGGGGACAATCACTTCCCTAGTCCTGCTGGCCACACTATTCCTGATGCAGGCCAGGATGCTATTAACCTTCTTGGCCACCTGGGCACACTGCTGGCTCATATTCAGCTGATCGTCTACCAATATCCCCAGGTCCTTTTCTCCCAGGCAGCTTTCCAGACACTCTTCCCCACGCCTGTACCACTGCATAGTGCTGCACTTGCAACTAGACCTTTGAAATTATTTTAAAAGCAGGGTTTTTTTTATACCATTTGCATATATTTATTACCATTTAAAAAACTTTGGATCCAAGCCTCATTTAGTGTATGTTGAGATCGGTGACGCTGGGCTGATATACACAGATACTGTACGTCTGACCTATAGTTACTAGTTATGCGAGTTTGATAAGCAAACTTTTATATTTTGAACGTAGCCTCCGGTATTGAAGGAACCAGCCTCAGATTTATGGCGCTGCCCTAGGAGGACTGTAGCTCCTTCCTTAACCTTCCCAACTCAGTGTGCTCACTTCATGTCCCGTGATGCCGAGATGCCTGGTGTAGCATTGCTTCTCCTGTTTTGGCTGCGCAGCTGCTGCTTCAAACCCTGCAACGGTGGCGGGGTGCTCAGCTGTAGGCAGCCAAGCCGAAGTTTTCCAGTTGCATGCTTATGGTTACGTGCCACAATACCTATACTAGCATGTGTTGTGCCGCCCGTACAAGAAAGAGATTGTTGAGCACCCAACCCCCTTTTCTTTTCCTCTTTTCCCTTGTCATTTTTCTCCAAGAAAATGATACCGTGCTTATTTCAATTCAGAATGACCACAGACATCTCCTGGACAAGAAAGGGATTCAAGGGGGGATTTCACAAGACAGCTGAGCTGTGCTCTGACACTGAAGGCGGCCAGTTCAATTCAGTGAATCAGTAGAAAAATAATTTAGGAAAACAAGGGATTGGTTCTCTTTCAGCTTAGTAAATTTCAGATATTTGTCAGAGAATTGCAAAGGAGAGAGAAGGGCCGTACACCTGTGACTACTGACCCTTTAAGGAGCTCATTTAGCTGACTCATTTAGCCGGTCAGCTGCAAGTGTCCTCCTTGAGTTTTTGTTGTGGTTTAACTGCAGCCAGGAACTAGGACCATGCAGCCGCTCACTCACACCCCCAGTTGCGATGGGGGAAAGAATTGAGAGTAAATGTGAGAAAAAACTCATGGGTTGAGATAAAGACAGTTTAATAGGTAAAGCAAAAGCCTCACACGCAAGCAAAGCAAAACAAGAAATTCATTCACTTCTTCCCATCGGCAGGCAGGTGTTCAGCCATCTCCAGGAAAGCATTACATGTAATGGTTATTTGGGAAAACAAGCACCATCACTCTGAATGTCTCCCCCTTCCTTCTTCCTGCCACAGATTCATATGCTGAGCATGATGTCACACAGTATGGAATAGCCCTTTGGTCAGTTGGGGTCAGCTGTCCCAGCTATGTCCCCTCCCAACTTTTTATGCACCCCCAGACTGCTCGCTGGTGGGGTGGTGTGAGGAGCAGAAAAGGCTTTGGGAGCTCAGCAGCAACCAAAATCACCTGTGTGCTATCAACACCATTCTCACCCCAAATCCAAAACATAGCACTATACCAGCTGCTAGTGTGAAAGTCATCTCTATCCCAGCTGAAACCATGACAGTTTTAAAGAGTAAAGTTAAATGTATCCAAATCCTTTGAAAGGCATTGAAGAGAAGCCTGGCTATAAAAGTCAACGTGCCCCACTGATGAGGGTGTGCTTTCTGATGAGATCTGTCTAATCATCAACTCTCTAACAGTAGGAAGTTGGGGCATACATCATCTTGGTAAGATATGACAGCAGACCAGTTATATAAGGGTTATAGAAAGAGACATTTCTGATTTATTAAGTCTGTTAAGCCCCACTGGGGTTCTTTTCAAATTTGCAGCTGTCTTGTATAAATAAGTGCAAGTGTGTTGACCACTTTGGAGTTACATGAATGTGTGCTTTCATTTGAATTTTACCTTGACTTGCCTTGAATGAAGTGGAACTTCATGGTAAGTAAATAGCAGGAGGGCATTCCTTATATAACAGCGTGACAAACCTCTGTGCTGGAGCACCCTGGGTCACTCCAGAGGATCTGTAAAGTTAAAGTACCGTTTTGTATGTGTGGCCCAGTTAAAGATCTGATACCACACTTGTCTGAAAGAAGTTTCTTCTAATAGGAGGTGGTGACCATGGAAACAATTCAACTCGTGGCAAGATAGAGAGATGCGTGTTTGGACTCCAAGTCTCCTCCAGAAGTAGTTCACAGCCCTAGCAAAGCACACAGTTCTGGGAAGAGTTTGCATTTGTTATGCCCCATAATTTATACTGACATTTATGTGCGCTCTGACAAGTGAGTAGTGGGAGCAGACAAACTGATAGTGCTCGAAACAAGGTAATTGGGTCAGTCTGAGCCCTCAGCTTAGGAAAATATTGACCATCGAGTGTTCAACATCACAGGAGGAGCCAATGTAAGAAATGGCTGGGACAATGACTGGGGCTAGAACACATGAGTTTCTGTTCCTTACTTCACGTCAATCGCCTTGACTTGTCCTGTGCAGTGGCTCGTGAGTATTCATGTGTGTACAGTCCTTGTTTGAGGGAGAACTGGGTCTGTGGTACTCAAACTGTTGTTGCAGAATCAGATGATTAATGGTATTAAAATAACAGTCATGATCAAAGGGACTATGACAGTCATAAATTAGTGGATGTCTGTGACCTTTCTGCATAAACGAAAAGCATCTCTCTATCCTTTAGAGTTGAATTCTCTAGTTGCTTCAAAGAGATCTTGACAACTGCTTTTTGCTCTGACTTTATGCAACGCCTAGCATAACAGTACGGATGCTGCCTGTTTCTGGATCAGTTACTACAAATAGCACGGTAATAAAGGCCTTTAAATATATTGGCCTAAATTATCTCCTGACCTTCAGCTGCATCCTATCAGCATCAGGCTACAAATCTCCACAGTATGGCTTTTTCACTGGTTACATCAATATCCAAGATGTGCAAAGAGGCAGAAGGAGGTGCAGATGTAATAGAAGAGTAATGAAAGACAAAGACAGAGTTATAGTATTACGTGTTGCTTTTAAAGTAATCTTAATGAGTCTTGATGTCAATGTGACAGTGAAGGGTGAAACAGTAAACCAGTCTCAAAAAAAAAAAAAAAAAAGCCAAAAACCACAAACAACCCCAAAACCAACCCCCACAACAATAGAATAGAAAAAAAGAAGAGAATTTTGAAGACTGACATTTTGGATGCAATCACTTTAATGTCTGTAGGTATTTCGTAGGTACTTATACCTTTTAAACTTCCCTATAATCCTCTTCTTCATTAATTAAGGTAATTACAAATAGGAGCACAGACAAGATTATGCAAGCTAGACTGATTACTGTACTGCGCTCAGTTGATTTTCTTGAAGGGAGTATGAGCCACAGTGGAATATTTTCCAGAATTGTATAGGAACCAAACAAGGCTAGAAAAAAGAATCCATATTTTTTTATTATTGCATTCATGCATGGAAACTTTGAGGCATCTTCAACTAAATGAAACACAGAAAAAAGAAATAACTCCAGGATGATGAAAAGTCACTCTGTTTTTCGTTAGTCTGCGACTTGAGACAATAGCTGACATTAGTGTTTATTTCCTTTTAAGTCAAGTTGTTTTGCAAAATTTTGGTGGGCCATAACTAATAACATCGTACAGGAACTCTGTAACTAACCTCAGCAATTACTTCTCTGCCTGTTACACTGTACTATGCGGCTTCCTCTTAGCATTTGTGTAAGCACTTTTGTGCTCATTATAATCTTAGTCATGTGCTGCCAGTATTTCAATAAGTACCTCCCGCAAAAACGTTCCTGTGTACTGTATACCAAATGCTGCATCCTTCTGGCGCACAGAAAAGGAGGGGGAATGGGAGGAGAGGAAATTTGGATTTTTAAGTTCCTTTTCTTAAAAAGACAAAAATAATTGATGTTTTGTGGTATAAGCCATTTAGTATTGGGAAGTATAGGGAAATAGTGTGGGTTTGGGGCAGGTATTTTGTCTGCATTTGCAAGACTGCAGTCTTAAGTGTTAACACTCAGTAACATAAAACCAGCAGAATACAGACTAATGTGGCTATATAACGAAGATATTTTAATAGATACAGTGCAAAGTATTATTGTTGCACATAATGATGGGTCAGAGTATCCTTGGCTTACACACATGTTTTAATGAGTCCCTTCTGCCTTAATGAGAAAAAGAGAGAGCTAGCAGCACTATTCTAAGTTAATGGGTATCTCTGAGGACAAAAATAATTGGACTTGAGGGACAAAAATATATGCAAAGCCAGTACCTTATTTGGAGGCTTGTAGGTGGGCCCAGGTTCAAGATTTCTCATTTAGATTAACTAGCCTGGGATGCTATTATCCTATACTTGGTGATATCCATTTTGAAAGAACCAGTCTACTAGAGAGAGCTCATCCGAAATTATACAGTTACAAGAAAGCTGTTCACTTTGGGAATGACCCAATTATATAGTGAAATATGAATTAATATTTCAATTAATAAGAAGTGGTCAAAATTCTCATTGCTGCCCATTCTGGAGGCGCACCTGACATTATCTAGAAAAGACTCTTGGTTTATTTAAGTGTTGTCTTTTCTCAAGGCAGACTTGCGGATTGGGTGTTACACAGTCTTGGGTCTTACTTGCAGTTGGGTATTACACAGAGAGACCGAGGGACTCCTCTATCAATGTCTCTGTCTGCTAAAGTTATTTCCCAGCTTTTGTTTTTATTGGCCATATGTACATTGCCAAGGCTGAAATAAAAGAATTACAGCAGTCAGGATTTCTACAAAAACATCCTGTCTCAGAGGTCCACTGGTAAGTGAATCAAAACATCTCTTACATAGCTAATCTTATAGCTCAGCACACTTTATGGCCTACAGTTGCAATCCAGGCCAGCTCCTCTCTCCTAAAGGTCCATCCCACATCTGCACATAGTGGGATGGTATCACTGACCCCTCACATGATTGCACCACTGGTCAGGTGGAGCGTACTTTCTCCATGTGCAGTGAGATACGTAGATAACACATGGAAGAGGGCGCCTCCTGCCATGTTTTTGTTTAGGTGGTGGATATGTGTCTGGTTACATGACAGAAAAATTGCTCGCTGTATACAGCCTGCAAATGCTTCCTGTGAAGAACCTGTGGACCTTGCTGCAGCCAAAAGACCAGTATTTCTTCATCTACTGCTTCATGACAAGCTAGATAACTATAAAGGCAGCGCTGCCCAATGGTTAAGGCCTGAACTAGACTTTGGAGGAACCCTGGAGTGACACCCTTTGGGTGACCTTGAAAAAAAGTTTTTCTAGCTTCACTTTGCTGCTTCTGCTTTTTCTCATTTCCATTATTGGAGATCACTGCACAACAGAACTTCAGTGTCAAACAAGCCATTGATGTAGTACAAGAAAATAAAAATAATCATCATCCAAGTAATAATAAACACTCTCCTTCCTCCTGTCGCCTCTTTTACCTTGCCCTCCTCTCCAGACATACTTTAGAGTAGACAAAAATAAACTGTGGAGAGGGCTTGAAATGTGTTGATCGGCTGTTAATATCTTGTAGTGGTTTTAATTACTGCATCGTCCACGTCCTATATTTTGGTATATTTTCCTTCTCTGGTGAAGTAACGTGATTCGAATTTCAGTAGGAGTGCAATAGTCCCACATAAGCTCCATCAACAGTGTTCCTAGACTCTAACATACTGAGTTTCTTTGCCGGCAATGCTTACCTTTATGCAACCCAATCTCCAAAGCATAATCCTACTTGTAAAAAGTCTTTCGAAAGGACAAAAGCCATGTGAGGTTAAAGGCACTGTTAAAAGCCAGACTGGCCTCAACTTCTGTGCTGCTGTGAAATTTCTTGGCTTAATTCATTAAAAAAAATGTATAAAATAGCAAGAAACCAGGAACCTGTGAGAAGGTGTCTTTTGTCTAGGGTCAAAAAACCCTCCTGCGTCTTTGGCTTCTATTAACAGACAGGACTATCACGTTTCTGTGTTTTCTTTTGGTTTTTTGTGTGGATATCTTCTTCTCTCCTGCCTTCAAAGTTATGCATGGGAAGTTTTTTTGGCTAGGGCAGTCTGTGTCCAGGTTGTTTTCAGGCTCATCAGGGACTGGATCCTAGAATCTATTCCTGAGTAGGGCAACTAAGATGATTAAGGGCTTGGAGCATCTCCCTTATGAGGAAAGGCTGAGAGAGCTGGGACTCTTTAGCCTGGAGAAGAGAAGGCTGAGGGGAGACCTTGTTAATACTTACAAGTATCTAAAGGGTGGGTTGAAGGAGGATGGAGCCAGGCTCTTTTCAATGGTTCCCAGTGACAGGACAAGGGGTAACGGGCACAAGTTAGAACATAGGAAGTTCCGTTCAAATACACGGAAACACTTCTTTACAGTGAGGGTGACAGAGCACTGGAACAGGCTGCCCAGGGAGGTTGTGGAGTCCCCTTCTCTGGAGATTTTCAAGACACGCCTGGCTGCAGTCCTGAGTAATGTGCTCTGGGCAGTCCTGCTTTAGCAGGGGAGTTGGACTGGATGATCTCTAGAGGTCCCTTCCAACTCTGAAAACTCCGTGATTCCGTGACCAAAGAGCCAAACAAAGGGCTGAGCTCAGCCACTGTGGCAGTAACGGGAGAAGACCACACAACTGTCCAGGGGACTCACCAAGGGCATTGGTATGGTTTGTAAGAACCCAGCAAGGACCCATAGGGCTGTGAGGTTGTGGGCACAGAACTGTAGAGAAGCTCACAGATGTCCTGTGCAGCTTGTAGAAAGCTTGGGGAGCTGAGGCTATTTGAGGTGGTTATCCAGCTTAGGAGGAGCTTTGGGGGAAGGAGAAGGTGCAAAGGGTTGGGGACAGAGGAAGTGGGGGGTCTCAGGGAAGACCAGGACCCAGGGATGTGGGTGAGGGTGGGCAGTTGAGATGTGAGGTGGGGTGGGAGTCCATGCTGAATGACTGCCAGCCACATCAAGGAGAGGACACCTCTGGGGAGAGGGGCAAGAGGTTTTAAAGTGATGGGCAAGCCTGGGAAGGCAGGCTGGCAGCATGGGTGGCAAAGGGGTCTGTGTAAGCGAGGCGCTAATGTGAACTCTTCTAACCAGCACCTGCGGTGGGAAATGTGACCAAGACAGCCTTCACACAAGCTTGCACAGCTTGTTCTCGTTCTCCCCATGTCAGCAGCACCTTCACTTCTGCTTTATGGAGCAATATAGGCCTTTTATAGGCAAAAAAATAATGGGCAAGGGCAAGGTCCATTTAGTTTTTCTACAGTAGTTTGATACCCTGACATGCAGTGTACATTGACTGCCACTGAAGTCATCTTGCTGGCTGGGGCCCTCAAGGTAGAGAGACTTGTTTGTATGTATGAAAATGGGGCTTCTGACATAAAACCGTTAACGATGCTTGCAGGCAAATGGAGCCAATTCAGATTTCCGTTTCTGTGAGATAATCCCCTGGCACCAATGACTAAGGTCTGTAATTTATGCAGCAAAATGTCCCAACTCCCTCTTGCTTTGTGACGTCTTCTTGCTGAGGCTTCAGGCTTTGGGATATTTTTTTTTCCTAGATTTGATAATCCTACTTAACCCTACTGCAAATGGGACCCCAGGGAGAGCTTTTCAGTTACACACAATTAGTTTTATAAGCAGCATTATTAAACCATCCATTAGCTGGTTTTTTTTTGAAACTCCTTTATTAATAGCAATAGAGGCTTTTGTATGAGGAATAGAAGGTGGTATTATATGAAATGGTTTCAGACTCTAATAATAACATTTCCTACTTGTGCGTAGAATTTAGAAATGAGCTTTCTCATGTGAGATTTCATTTAAAATCTGCCACTCCTTTCCCTCCCGTCCTTTGCCACCTCCGTGTTTTTCTCTCTGTTGCATGAAGTAGGGATACGCTGGACCTTGAGAGGGAAGAAAGCTCACGGAGCAGAGCCAGCCCTGAGGAAGTCTGGCCAGGTTACCAGCAGTTTAGGATCGCGCTCCCTGATCAGCAACCCCATTGCCAGAGGCAGCCAGTCAGAGGATCATGGCTCAGTCCAACCAGCTGCTCTTGGCACTTGAGACCACAGACCAGGAGAGGGGCCAGGGTTGCTGCTCAGTAAATTGATGAGTTATCACCAGGGCTGGGGGCAGACGGGAGACAGAGTGCTAGAAAGGAGCCTACCGGGATACGTGAGGACTGTGCCAATCTCGTGTTTATAAGAGTGCTGGGAGAGTCGGGGTGAGAGGAGGCGCCCGCCTACTCCAGCCCTGCAGTCTCCAGGGGAGAGTGTGAGAAACAGAGCAAGTGCGGGATAATATTTCTCCCTGCTGCATTTTCGGTATCCAGTTCTGTGTTATACAAAGCTGGTGGCTGTACACAACCCACCACGTCCACAAGGCACTTTTTTCCATAAATGTGACTAATTGCCTTTTGCACCCATTTATGCTTGTCTTTGACAGTATCCCGTAACAACATATTCCCCAGTTCGTCACCGTGTGTAAAGGTACTTTCACTTATTTTTAAACCCATCGCCTGATAACTTCACTGTTATGAGACATACTGAGCAGTCGCTGCTTATTCACTTCCTCCCTGTCACCCCTGATTCCCTTTGTTCTCAGGTTATTGTATTTGTCAAGGCTGTATTTAGATCTTGTTCTGAATTTACCACAAGCATAATGTTTAAAGCTCTGAAGCTGTGGAGTGGAGCTGAACGCACTTCGTCTTTGTCTGCTCTCTTGGGACTATTGTGGTGCCATTCCTATTGCTGGCAGGCCAGTTCATTTACATTTTAAAACTTGGGATTTCGAATGGATATGTAAATGGCCCTTACAGTTGGTATAGTAATTCCTGCTACTTAGTTTTAAATTAAAACCCTGATCATAAATTTAGGATTGAAGATAGAGGCTGCATTCTTGGCCAATTTGTACTGACAGGATCGTAAGTAACAGTTTGATTTGAGAAAACTGAAATAAATGTTCAATTAAAACCAATCAGCAGTATTATTTCTTTGTACTCAAGGTTCAGAAACTTGTGTAAGTTTTGACTGACCTTTTCAAACAAAGATTTGCCTTTTTAAGCTTGCTTTCATGGTTCTGCAACAAAAAAAAAAAAAAAAAAAAAAAAAAAAGAGAGAAAATTTGAGAGCATATTCTTGTGAGGAGGCCTGGCTTCCCCAGCAAGCTCCACAGACAGCCCTCTTTTCAATAGCAAATTCATTCTGTTTCAGGAAGAAATAGAAGCAAATTACTTTTGCTTACGAACACGTGTTGTGGTTTAACCCCAGCCAGCAACTAAGCACCACACAGCCACTTGCTCACACCCCCCCTTCCCCTCCCCGGTGGGATGGGGGAAAGAATCGGAAGGGTAAAAGTGAGAAAACTCGTGGGTTGAGATAAGGACGGTTCAACAGGCAAAGCAAAAGCCACACACGCAAGCAAAGCAAAACAAGGAATTCATTCACTGCTTCCCATGGGCAGGCAGGTGTTCAGCCATCTCCAGGAAAGCAGGGCTCCATCATGCATAACGGTTACTCAGGAAGACAAAAAAATCACAACTCCGAACAACCGCCTGCTTCCTCCTTCTTCCCCTGACTTTTATGGCTGAACACAATGACATATGGTATGGGACAACCCTTTGGTCAGTTGGTGTCAGTTGTCCCGGCTGTGTCCCCTCCCAGCTTCTTGCGCACCCCAAGTCTGCTCGCTGGTGGGGCGGTGTGAGGAGCAGAGAAGGCCTCGATGCTGTGTAAGCACTGCTCAGCAATTATCAAAACATCCCTGTGTTATCAACACTGTTTCCAGCAGAAATCCAAAACACAGCCCCATACTAGCTACTGTGAAGAAAATTAACTCTATCCCACCCAAATCCAGCACAACACAGTAAAAGGAGCATACATTCATCTTTTTAGCACACAGAATTTTTAAATGAAGAAAAATGTGCAAAAAGGCATTGCTTATTTCCCTAGTATTAACAGAACCATTATCTTTCACCCAGTGGCCATTTTCCTCTTCTCTTCTTTGTCTTACAAAAGCAAAATAAAATCCATGAAAGATTCCAGTGAACAATATCATTTCCCTTTGTTTATTTTGTTTAAAAATATATACTGTAAGTTAAAAAAAAATAGATAATATACATATACACATTGGCAACAAATATAAAATGGCACTTTCTGTACTAAGAATAATCACAGGTTATTTGAAGAACTATATCCCATACTGTTTCTGGACATTTATTGACAGCAGAACTATCAAGAACAATGGTTATCACTCACACTGGACTAACATGTTCTTTACATATCTACAATTGTTTTAGGAGTTCTCCAGAGAATTTAATAGGCTGACTGGTGTCTCACACTAATGCCAATTGCTACTTGCTCTTCCTAGGGCGGGAAAAGAAAAATCCAACCCCCTTACTCTCCATTCTATTATCTTTTAATGGGTAATTTTCATAGCTACAACACAAACAGAACAAACCACCAAAGCTTTACATTCCTATTTGGTTCAGCTGACCATAGCTGAAAAAGGTATTGGCTGATGAAAAAGCAAGATCACTGGGTTTATCTGGGAGCATGGTATTACCATCGGCAGTTCTAAACAATAGCCTTTATTATTTAGCGTATCATTGTTGGCTTGATCACTTACTGAGTCCAGAAGTACTTTAGGAATAAGTCTTTACAGTCAACTCAACACAACAAAATAGAGTTGCTTCTTTGGAGCTGCTTAGTGTTTGCTTTTCACAGACCTTAGGTTTAAAGGAAGAATTTGTGAAAATCTGTCATTTTAAAAAAAAAAAAAAAAAAAAAAAAAAAAGACTTAAAAGATAGGAAGAAGGATGGCTGATGCCTCCTCCCCTTTTCTTTCCTAGACGATTCCACAAAGAACACCCCCTCGACCTGCAGCTTGCTCTTGGCCTCCAACCTGCTGACTTTCATGGGGAGTAGCCCTTTACTTATATTTGAAAAGAAAACTCCTTTTCCTTCCCTAAACCTCTCCTTCCCAAAAAAGACCAGGGAAACCTAAGGAACAGAATCCTTCCCCAAACCCAGCTGGAGGACTGGAACTTATGTGGGGGGATAATTTGCCTTTTCCTTCCTGCCTTAACCGTTTTTAAGTCAGAAATATGTCACCTCACTGTGCCATTAAATGGCACGGAGCTGAGATGCCTCTGCACTGTAACAACAGGAATGGCCTCCAACTTCATTGAAAAAACGGCATTTCTGATTTTCCTTGCCGCTGCCCACCGTGGAAGTTGTCTACCCCGTTCAGGTGCAGCCAGGCCTGAGGGAACCATTTTTCCAGGTATCATGGGTAGGTGGAACGATAAAGTGGTCAGTGCGCTCACAAGATTTTCATTTGCTCTTTTGCTTAAGAAATGTACCTATTCAGAGCTTAGAAGGATGGTGAAAGGGTGGTGGTTTTTCTGCCTACATATACAAAGGCAAATGGAACGGGCTGACACAGCTCTTTTCCCCAGGCTACACAAAGGAATTGGGAAACTGGAAACAGAGGGTCATTTAAGGCAAGGACCAGGGGCCGGTATTTTTCCTCATCTCCTCCCGAGGAATTGTTAGTCTCACCCCACTTCGCAGAAACCCAAGAAGGTATGTGTGCAGGCTCATGGGAAAGCTGTTCTCTCTTGACAGGGTGGGAGGAAAGGACAAAAGGTCAAGAACAGAGCGTGTTTACCGAAGCCATGTGCTCTTAGCTGTGTGCTGCTGCTGAGTGCAGCTGCTTCCACTCTCAGCTGGCATTTTGTGGTTTTGAATACTAGAGAATAAAATATGGGGTTTTAATACCTTTTTTTTTTTTCTAATATATCCAGTGTGGGCTGCTAAAGTAAACAGAATATTGCACGAGTGCACATTTCATTCATACGAGCAGAAGCTTAAAGCAAAAACAGGGAGCGCAATTAGCGACCAAAGCCCACAGTCAAAGACCCTGGAGTACGGCATAACTACGGACAGATATAAATTCCCTTTTAAAGAAATATACTTGGAGGACCAGTTGCATAATTCTGCAAGCTAAGGAGAACACTGACTCACTAAGTCAATATTTGCTAAATCTGCTGGGCCAAATTCAACTCTCATTCAAGACAGAGAGAACTTTGCTGTTGTTTCACAGCAGTGCAAAGGCCTGGCCGTGAGGAGAACAGGCAGCAGCCTCTGCTCCCTGAGCACTTCTCTTCCCATGTTCCTGATCACTGACCACCTTCCCAGGGTGGATTGTCCTTCAGCCTTGAAGGCTTTGGGCAGCTTGTCCTTCATTTTCGGTAGAATCACACAACTAGGAATGGGTGCTTTTGGTAGCTTTCCCCCCCCTCTTTTGAGTAGTAGTAATAACAGGAAAATACAGGACTGAAGCAAGAAATAACTTTCAATAGGGCATGTAGTAAGCACATGTTTACTAAAGGTAAGAAATTAAGATGCGCAAAGAAAGGATGAAAGCAGAGACCTGTCTTCCGAAGCAGGAGTCAGCTAGGTTGCTTAGCTGTTGCAGCCAGGTTAACAAAAGGGGGGAGGGGGGGGATGAAAAAATGAAAAAAAAAAAAAAAAAGAAAAAAGAAAGTGGCTTAACTGGGTTTTAAGTAAGGGAGCATGGCCTGCTGGGACACATGAAGATCGGTTCGTGAAAGAACATGGTGAAGCTGAAAGATTTGCTCTGTGATCTCCTCTGGTATTTCAGCTCTTAGGGAGCAAAGAGAGTTATTTCCCTGCAGTTTTAAACAGGGAGATGGTGCGTGTGACCTGTTGCACCACTGCAAAATCCTGTTCAAGTTTCACAGTGTCTGCCACGAGCAGGGGCTAAGGTGAAAGCAGCAGCAGTCTGGGAAACCTACAAAAAAAATTTTCCTGGGAATATGCAGTGGTACATTGAAAGTATTTTTTAGGAATTTATTAATGTCTGGGTTTAATATTTATAATTTTAATATTAGAAATTTTCATTTTACCTTTAAAGAAGCCTATTTTAAAAGTAACTAGCATGAAAGAGAAAGACAACAGATACTTTCTCCCCTTTTGGGGGCTCCATGACCTGCAAGCAGGAAGGAACAGCTGGTGTCTGCACTGAAATATAGATAACAAAAGAATGTTATTTTATATTTTCTCTGCAGCTATTTTTAAAAAGTCACAGGGCGAGATATAAAATAGGTGCTAGCACCTGAAACAACAGGGAGCTCCGATAATCTGACTCCTTTTTCTCCACTTTTCCTTGATCAGCAAAAACAATTACTGTTTTGTGGGCCGAATTCCTCCTTCTGTTGCAAATCAGGAGCAAATCCACTGAAGCCAGATAATTTGCACACGTGCTATTTCAGTCACGCCCTGATGCTAAAGGCTCTTTTGGCGAGTGAGCTTTCCTATTCCTGAAGCAAGTAGTCTTTCCTCAGCCTCCTTCCTGAGCTCTGCATGCCTTGGGAAAGTTAATGAAAGTAGAAAAGAAAGCAGGTTAGAGGAAAGGGGAGGGGAAGGAAAATGTTTAAAAGTACCATTTTGTTTTGGAATCGCAAAACCTCCCTTCTTGGTAGAGATCAACTAAGAAAACAGTGAAGCACAGGTTGTGGACTGAAATGTTACTCCTTTGTGGTACTCCTGAAATAATTTGCCTTTGTCTTGTCAACTGCAAATGATGGCAGAACACCAGTTTTCTTCTCAACTGGTGGTCACGAGCGTTTGCCAGTGTTTCTGAATGAATGTTGATCAAAGGTGCTCAAAATGGCTTTAACCTTTTAGATCTACCACTTAACTAAAAATATATTTAACATCTTATGTTAAAAAATTAAATAAATTTGGTTAGCCTGCAGCTACTATTCAGCCTGTATTTTCTGTATTTATAATAAGCTACTCAGTAATTGAAAGATTTTTATTGATAGCAGCTAAGCAGGGTTCTTTTTAGAGCATATGACTAATGATAATTCATTGCTCCATAAATAAATGAATCTAAGAAGCACCCCGCTGTTAACTTTTTTTGAGAAAATAATAGCCATCACCCGTATTCTTCATACAGTAAGGTAGAAGAAAATGATTAACGGTAGCAGGTATGAACTGTCCACAGCCCTTGTACCTACAAAGCCACTCTTCCCTATTTACCTAATTATTAACAATAGAGTAGGAATAAGCAAATGTTCAGAGGGACGGACAGTGTACACCAAGAAGGCTTCCTGACTTTCTGGTCAGCAGAATCTAGGTAAATTTGCTGGAATGTAAAAAAAAAAAAAATAAATAAAAAACAATAACCTTTGACCATTGTCTGTCTCTCTGTTCCAGTCTCCAAAAAAGACACAAGAAGCTGTTTCGAAAGGACTGAGCAGCACACACCTATTTTTCCAGGTGCAAATAACTGTTGAATTCCTGTTTTGTGAGAAGACGAGGTAAATTTTGTCCCCCGTTGAGGACAAAAGCATCCTAAAGGTTTTTTCTAGGCTACGCTGACTTAGCGTTGAGGGTTAGGGGCACCAATTAAAATAATGTATTAAATATTTAATTTTAACACCCCACTGAAAACCTAGGCCCCACAGGCTGAACTCATCCATGCATAGCTCTGTTTTGAAAACTGATCTCCACTTGAAAGTCAGTGCAATCAGAAATAGCTCCTTTTAGAAACTACACGATAGAATTCAAGTCATTTATGTTGACCTCACTAGTTTAACCCCCCCACACACACACTCTTTTCTTGTTTACTCTGTAGCCCTTAGCAAGCTCTGACGATCTGTAGCTGAGAACCACGGGGCTAGGCCGAACATCAACTCAGGTAAAACAAACTGCGTTCTGTCCTGTTCTGCAAGCATCACTGAAACACGAGTATCAGCAGTACAGTTTCCCAAGAGATTTTCCCAAAAACATATCTTGGTAGTCTACTCCTCTTCCTCCATTTTGGAGAAAGCACTTGCCCTTAACACCTCCATGCAGTTCACAAGGATCAACGTTCCAGTTAGCTCTCGCCACTGTTTTGTTACTGGGTTTTTCATTTTATCCAAGGCTGATTGCAGGTCTTGTAAGACATCCCTGTAACTGTCTCCATAATGGGCACCCCACGTGTAGAGAAAGTCATATGCAGGTTTCCACATCATCTGCAAATAAAGGAGGAAAAAAAAAAAAAAAAAAGTTTAGTTGCAGAAATTGAATTATTGAGCAAAAAAATCTAAATTTTTCCTACTAGATAGTAGAAAAGTCTTATGGGAAAAAAAAAAAAAGAAGCGTTTGATCCTTAGCCACACTGAAATGATATATCATAAAAGGCATATTGATATAAAAACTGCAGTAACCTTATGTACTTAAGTTCTCTCAAATTCTTGGAGGGGTAAGTAATGGAAAGATAAATTCTTCATTCAGATGATTATCACCAAGTCCAACTATATTGCTGTCTGAAAGTATAATTCAAAGAACAGGGGTGGAAGGAAAACACTTTCCCCATTGGCCATTTTTACAATGCATACACCCAGCAGCAGTTTCCCTATTTGGAGTTTGACTGTGCTTTTGATGGTTAATCCCTCCCTTTGTCTCATTAATCAACATCCCACTGTCCCCCTCCTTAGCCTGCAACTTTTTAACATGTTTCTTATCTTTAAAAAATGTCTTCTGGTAACAACAAGACAACAATATATCTATAGAATCTCTGTTTAAAAAAAAAAAAAAAAAAAAAGAGAGAAGAAAAAGACCCCAAACACTTCAAAAGCAGGATAGTCAAAAGTTTTTGCAGTTAATGTTTTAAAATCAGTTTAAAATCAGGACATGCAATTTAAAAAGTCTCCTTTTGAAAAGACAGGTTACAAAATGTCTCCTTTATGAAAAGACAGGTTACCAGTGCTCCTTATTTCAAACTACAGTATGTTTTTTTTAATGTCAAAGAAATATGGACCAGATCCTTAGCAGGTGTAATTTGTCATTGATCTAGTGACATTAATTAAGCTATGACAGCATGATTCAGATACCAAGCTGGACTCACATCTTTCAAAGCACTGATGTCCAGAGTAAGTTTGCTCCATTTACAAACAAAAAGATTGTTTTCCCAGATGCTGCTTTCCCAAATTTAACTTGGGTTATTCCCTTTCTAGTTTCCCACTCCTCTTTGGCACTAAAGGTTTTGCAAACAGCAACTGAGTTAGCAATTGCAGGGATGATACACAAAGAAACCCACCACTTTCCTAAAAGGTTCTGGTATTTGCTATTTTAACAGAAACACACTTGTGCATAGTAATAAAAGCATATGGACTGATGTGTGCACATTTTTATATATATACACAGAAATGATCAGGAAATCCAGATTTTTTAACATCTTTTTCTCTTTTCATGGTTCTGAAGGATAATTCAGGAGGAAATTGGTTATTTCCTCAATATAATACTATTAATTTACAAATAATATACAACATAAAGCTCTACTTCCTTGATTTAAGTTTTATCTACTTGATCCCTTGAGGAACTGAGTAAGAGGAGAATTTCTTTGCTCATAGTTCTGAGCTTTTCTCCACATTTGGCCTAAGAACTCTCAACATACCCCAAGATTGATTCTATCATAATTTCTGTAAACATCTCCCTCAACTTCTGCTGCCTTTCTCCCCCATCTGCAAATGCAAAAACCCATCAAACCCATAACCGCAGTCACGTGTCTCATGGTCTGATTAGTCTGGTTTCTGCCTTCAGTTTAAGACATAAAAAAGTGCCTATGTTTTCAGTGAAGTTTCTCATTTTAGGTCTACAGGACGGGAGGGTATCACTATTTACACAAAATGAATGGTGCCTAATTCTGGCTTTAAGCAAGTCTATCTTACATCATAACCATCAGGTTACAGAAGGAGGAAAGAAAAGTAGTTTGGGGGTAGGTGGGAAGAAGGAAAGCGATGAATTCTTTCCTTTTATTAGCCAGGCTATGTTGAAAAAGAAGTTTTTAAGGTAAATACTGTAAATACTAGATATTACAACATATTTAATGAACTAGAGCAGCTCACCACTATTGTACTTGTGCTGAGACCAGAAAGTGTCTGTATTCCTATTTTTAGCTTGATAACCAAAGTAGCCAAAAAGAGAAGCTGAGATTTCCTCATACTCTGTTGCTAGCTGTGCCTTTTCCTTGTCTCATGCTTCCTTTCCTTATATTCCTGTTAGACCAGGGTATTTGAAGAATTGGGGTACAGCCTTCTGTCTTCACTAGAATGTGAAGAGACAGTGAGTACGAAAAGATACTGTGCTTTGACTTATGCTGAAGGTCGGTGTGACACTGCAATCAGAGAACTGTCTGAAACATCCCTAAATCACAAACGCTGCTTTCCTCTACTCTGTCACAATTGATTTTTTTCATTGGACAAAATAAAAGAAAAAAAAAAAAAAGGAGGGGCTTCGGGGGAGGATCAAATGCTTTATAAACTGATCATCAATGATGCATGATTAACTCAGCAATAATCTACACCCTCACCACATTGAACTAACACTGCCAACCAGGCTTCTAAGGCAGGTCCTTCTCCTTTAATGCAATAGGTGAACTGAATTACATTTGACATTCCTGAATTATATCAAAGCAGATTTTCAGGCAAAAATATTAAATCACTGCAGCATGCTGGGCCAGTCTCATCTCAGCAGCATACATGAGTTTTCCCTCTGCTCCCACTGCATCTGCTGAGTAGGTAATAATGATACCTGCATCATCTGTAAAGTGATTTAGAATTTACTGATGAAAAGCACTTCAAAAAAATCTAGGCACCGATTGTACGTACCTAAAGTTGCCTCTGTGATCATCTAGGAGAAGATTTGTCCCACTAAGAAAAATACTAAGTTTAAAAGTAGAAACATTTTTCAGCCAATCGATGCTCTTGGTGGTAGAACAGTCCTTAATGGGTAATGAATTGGTTAATGTTTTCAGATAATCCTCAATAACTAGTCAAAACCTATTACTCCCCGGTCTTTGTTTGGCTTTCTATTTTCACACCAACAACTACTATCAATGAGAAAGCTTTTCCATTAGAAAACTTCAGGCTAGGATAAGATGGTTTTAATCAGGGTTCTGTTATGCCTGCTAAGTAAGTGTGAGGATCAGCAATCATTCTGAAATTAGTCAGACTAATGCTAACCTTGTAACAACACTGGGGGCAGCTCCACACAGGTATGAATTTACACTGCGTTAGCTACGTTCGTTTTGCATACGTACACAACATACACACACAAAACTTTATAAACAGAGTATTGCTTTCTCTGTTTAAAGGTTCAAATTCACCAGAGCACTGAGAAGTTCAGAGGTCAGATGAAAGCACTTAAATTCGGTAGAAAGTACTGAGGTTAGGTTCACAGGACAGTGAGGATGCTCAGTGTCCACATGAGATACCAGTGCTAGAAAACTGATGTGCTTTGAACTCGCACGTGTGTGGACAAACACTGGTACAAAGCTCACAGGAAACCAATAAATTTCTCACGGGCCCATCCGAAGTCTTGAGAAACGACATAAAAATAAAGCAAAATTCTGATCTTTGATCGCTTGTTGAATGTTCTCTTAAAAGACAGAACATACACTCTATTATTGGCTTTTTTTATGATGAATTTGACTGTACTGTCTTCTGGCAGCAGACACTGTCACTGAAAGGCAGAGAATCTCGTAGGTGGTTTATCATAAAAAGAATGTAAAAAAACTCTTGAAAATAAAAGAATACAGTGTATGAGGCAGAATATGGGCTTCATGGAAATAGGCACCCATTTAAAACAAAGTAAATATATGTATTTTATATATATATAAAAATAACTAGATATGGTGCTGGAAAAAAAAGTTTTAAGATTGTTTTACTTCTGCTGTTAGCAAAGCAGAAAACATTTCCAAATAACACGGAGACCAGTAGAGTTGCACATTGTTCAGGTCTATCATTCCTTCTGTAGAAAGCTGGGGTTTTGTCAGACAAACACAGAAAGCTTAGTAAGTAAAACAAAGTCTAGGAACTTAGACAAGGCACTGCATAAAAAAAAAAAAAAATTAAAAAAGGAAAATATGATGGAAATGACAAACATTCACATTCTGTTTGATTTTAGTATTTTAGAATAAGCTAGTGCAAAAAGGGCCAATAACAGGGTGATTTTTTTCACTAAAAGAAAGCAGTAGACTAGGGATTGGTAGAGTTGAGAGCTTTATGAGAAAAAAAGTTAAGGAGGAAGGTGCATCCAGCCACAAGTAACATACCCAGAACAACAACAACAACAAAATTACACGAAATAGCTCAGATAGGAAAGCAAGATCAGCGGAGGAGGTAGTGTTTACAAACAGCAATTATAGAGATAATTTTGCAGAAAAGTACAGAACCTTGTAAGTAAATGTGTGGAATTTTGGTCAAATATTGATTGAGGAGGGAGGGAGGAGCATTCAAAGGGAATAGGAGATGGTGGTTCATGATTAGAGCAGAAATCTCTTGATAGCTATCAGGAACAGGAAGAATCAGCTACAGGGAAGGAAAAAAGGAAGAAAAGTTGTCTTGAGTAGTTGTGAACCTGTGAATGGGAAATAATAATTCATTTGGTACTGAGAGGCGAGAGAGAAGTAATTCAGGCTGGGTCATATGCATTACCTACAATAATCAGGGGATGATGGTACAGGCAGAAGGAGAGTCAAGATGCTCATGGCAGAAAGGTCAGCTTGAGCATCATTCAGCAACAAAAGAGGATGTTCAGGGTAAAACCCAGTCTGGGACCTAGACGTTATTGGCACATAACTCTGTGGGAAACAGTGGATCTACTGCATGCTTCGATGTTAGAGAAATGCAGGAAGCAATTTGGCTGCCAGGGCAAAGGCGTGCCAGGAGCACAGGCTGGCCCTCAGCTGAGGCGCAGACGAGGGCCCACCCTAAATCTTGTGACATATCTGACATTGCACGGATGCCATGGGTACCTCTGAGCACCTCAAATGGCACTAGAGATATAATTAGGCAGCTAAATTGCTTCTTATATGTGTAGACAGTAAAATACATCTGAGAGGACAACTCGACTTTTATTTAGAACTCCTACTTCTGTATAAGCAGAATGCTTTACAAAGGAGGATAAGTAGCATGACCTACCTGACAAACTATGAAATTAAAACGCGGATTTGCCATGTTCATATAGTAGGGAAGAAGTGGAATCGGTGTCAGAGCTCCCAAACTCTTGTCATGCTACTTAAGCTAAATGGCGACAAATTTTACACAGGCACAGAAGAGAAAACTGTTAATGGTGGAGGTAAGCTCCCTTGCAGTGGAAAAAGCAAAAGCTGTACTAAGGGTGATTTGAAGCGGCTCTTGCAAGGACTGGATAGTCCTCCAGAAGGAAACAGGAGACCTGGTCACCCGGGATATGGGGAAGGCTGAGGCACTCAACAACTTTTTTGCCTCAGTCTTCACCAGCAAGGGATCTAACCACACGACCCAAGTTGCAGAAGTCAAAAGCAGAGACTGTGAGAATGAAGAACTGCCCACTGTAGGTGAAGATCAAGTACAAGACCATCTAAGGAACCTGAAGGTGCACAAGTCCATGGGACCTGATGAAATCCATCCACAGGTCCTGAGGGAACTGGCAGATGAAGTTCCTAAACCACTTTCCATCATATTTGAGAAGTCATGGCAGTCTGGTGAAGTTCCCACTGACTGAAAAGGGGGAAATGTAACCCCCATTTTCAAAAAGGGGAAAAAAAGAAGACCCAAGGAACTACAGGCTGGACAGTATCACCTCTGTGCCCAGCAAGATCATGGAGCAGATCCTCCTGGAAAATCAGCTAAGACACATGGAAAATAAGGAGGTGATCAGTTACAGCCAACATGGCTCTAACAAGGGCAAGTCGTGCCTGAGAAATTTGGTGGTCTTCTATGACGGGGTTACAGCACTGGTGGGTAAGGAGAGAGCAACTGGCATCATCTACCTGGACTTATGCAATGAGATCCTGGTCTCTAAATTGGAGAGACATGGATTTGATGGATGGAGCACTCGGTGAATAAGGAACCTGCTGGATGGTCGTACTCAAAGAGTTGCAGTCAACACTTTGATGTCCAAGTGGAAACCAGTGACGAGTGGCATTCCTCAGGGGTCAGTACTGAGACCAGTGCTGTTTAATATCTTTGCCAGCAACATGGACAACAGGATTGAGTGCACTCTCCGCAAGTTTGCCAATGGCACCAAGCTATGTGGCACAGTGGACATGCTGGACAGAAGGGATGCTGTCCAGAGGGACCCAGACAGGCTTGAGAAGTGGGCCTGTGCAAACCTCATGAAGTTCAACAAGACCAAGTGCAAGGTCCTGCACGTAGGTCATGGCAATCCCAACCACAAATACAGGCTGTGTGGAGAATGGAGTGAGAGCAGCCTGAAGGGAAGGACTTGGGAGTATTGGTTGTGAGAGGCTCAACATGAGCTGACAACACACGCTTGCAGCCCAGAAGGCCAACCGTATCCTGGACTGCATCAAAAGAAGTGTGGCCAGCAGGTCAAGGGAGGTGATTCTGCCCCTCTACTCTGCTCTTGTGAGACACCACCTGGAGTACTGCATCCAGCTCTGGAGTCCCCAGCATAAGAAGGACATGGACCTGCTGGAGCGTGTCCAGAGCAAGGCCACAAAGATGATCAGAGGGCTGGAGCAACTCTCCTATGAGGACAGGCTGAGAGAGTTGGGCTTCTTCAGTCTGGAGAAGAGAAGACTCCGGGGGGACCTTATAGCAGCTTTCCATTATCTGAAGGGGTCCTACAAGAAAGCTGGGGAGGGACTTTTTACCAGGGCATGTAGTGATAGGATGAGGGGAGATGACTTCAAACTGGAAGAGGGTAGATTTAGACTAGATATTAGGAAAAAAATCTTTCCTGTGAGGGCAATGAGACACTGGAACAGGTTGCCCAGGGAAGTTGTTGAGGCCCCATCCCTGGAAGTGTTCAAGACCAGACTGGATGGGGCTTTGAGCAACCTGGTCTAGAGGAAAGTGTCCCTGCCTATGGCGGGGGATTGGAACTAGATGATCTTTAGGGTTTCTTCCAACCTAAACCATTCTATGATTCCTCACTGTGTCCGAAACGACATCAGAGGAGCGAGCAAGATTAACAAGTGAACAGGACAATAAGAAGGGACTGAAAGCGGCCCTTGGGGTGGGAGTAAAGAGCTGAAGCTCAAGACAGAGACCAGGACCTGCACAGCAAATTAACTTGGCACAGTAACACGGAACGACTGTCCTCAAAGGTATATCTAGATAATTGCAAACGAAAGTTGGTAAGAATTCCTCGCATTGAAGGGCTTACAAATTAAATAAAGAGGTCAGATGCCAGGCTGCAAAAGGGAAGAAGCGCACAAAGCAAGGAAGAAGAAAGGCCCCTGGCTGTGGTTTTGCAAAGGAGCAAGTGTGCACACACCGTTACACCAGAGCCTTACCTCCAGAGCTACCGTGCCATTTTTCCCTTGGTGGGGTACTTCATAAGCCTCGATTTGCTGCTTTGTGAGTCGGGCTAGCTTCTCCGCAAGCTCCCGCCAGTATTTGCCAAGCTTGACAGCTGAAGTCAAAATGATGGTGTCCTGGGTAAGACGTGCCACTAATCCCTGGCAATCTATTTTCAAAAGCGCCTGCAACAATCATTTTCATTAGTGTTCCTTCACCAGTAATTACAAACAGAACATAATCGCTTGTTTTTAATAGCGCTATTCTGCATTTCTAAGCAGACAGGAAGGTTTTTTGTGTACTTTGTGTTCTTACAAATATGTAACTTTTCCTACAAAAGGTGTTGCCAACAGTTTCACAGGAAACCTGCCCACAAGCTTAAGAAAAAATTAAGCTGGCATTCAGCTGCTTCAGCATTCCAGTGTCACATGGATCCTGCCAAGCTTACAGATGCTAAAGGAAAAATATGCTTCTCCAACAAAAATATTTGGGACATCAAATTTAGCTTCTTAAAAATATGACATGAAACTTAAAAATGAAATTAGAACGCTATTATACTAAGGTGTGGTCCTTCTTCTACTGCTTTTCCGGAAAATCATTGATTACGTTGGCCAGCACCTTTTGATTTACTCCTCCCACAGAACTGATAATTTGCTGAGCATTAAGCAGAAATGCAAGCATAAAACTCTTCCCTCTCCCATGCCAAACGAGCTTTTAACAACAAACAAATTAAAATGGTTCCAGGAGTGAAACCCTGAAATGCAGACGTTGCATTCTCCTTTCTTCATTTGTTTGGATAAGAGCTAATGAGAAAATTAGGTGTTGTTTTTTATTCTCTTCAAATTAACAGCAAAATGTTCCACTGAAAATACTGACTTTTTCAGTGAAAGATCAAGAACAAAATCCAGAAGTTTTCCTTGGTTTTTAGATACTGATTTTTCATAAAATATCAAGCATTTCTGCAGAAATCATACACTTGTGTGATTTAATCGTAAAAAGTTTTTCCATAGAAATCCTCATTGCAAACTAGAACTTTTGGTAGGCACAGTACTGATAAAGAGACTATAGTGTATAGTACCAAATCCCTCTATATGTTGGCAAAGTGGAGGCAAAGTTGTTCAGTTTACCTTTGCTCTGATAATCAAGAACCTTGTTAAAGATAAAAATAGGAGATTAATTAGAAGAAATAACCAGTAAATGCTACCCAGAAGTGACATGGGTGATATCTAGCTTTAAGTCTAGCTTTACAAAGACAAGGACCAGCATTGGCATTTCATAGCTCAAAATCATATACATCTCAATAAAATGGGACATCTTATCCATCTAATTATGCCCCACCTTTAGTCTGTTCTGTATCAAACTCTGTTTCACTGTATTCAATTAAAAGTTTGGATCATTTTCAGCTTTAACTCACCCCTCCCCTATTTGTACAGAGACATGGCAGCCTAAATTCATACTTGCTCAGTTTTATTCCACGCAGTTTAATGCGGTCTTAAGAGTTGTAAGTGACCACTACTACCAAAACTTTCAGAATCCTCCTGAAATTGCTGTCAGCACTTCAAAGGGCATATATTCTAGTTATGAGAAGTAAACCCTTTTAAGGTTTGCGATTCAGGATAGTCAAAAGGCTTTAGAGGAAAGGCTACAATGAGAATTTTTAAAGCCCCATTTTTATAATACTTTTTTCTTTTTTTCATATGAGAAATTTAACTCTCTTCTGTCCCTAAATAGGCTGGTGGACTTTTCATTCAGACAAGGACAATATTGAGTAACTGTTAACTCCAAATTAATTTGCGCACAAATTTGTAAGTAAATTAAGATGGTTAACAATGCAACCTATTACCTGGAAGCATTTAGACTAAAACCACTTTTGATTTACGTGTAACAGCATTGAATCACAGAGAAGTTGCCCAGTGTCTACAAATGAGGACGATGAAAATATGTACTGAAATACTTGCAATATTGTCCTTAAGTCGCTACAGCACTGACTATGAAGTGGTTATGTGTGTATAGAAAATCCTGTCTTCAACATGTGGGTCAGGATTTCCTTGCTTCAAAAATATGAAGCGAACTTAGGCATGCACCTTAGGGTACATAAGATATATAAATAATGGAGTTACCACACAATAAGGTTACTAAATGCTTCACAATGGGAACGGGAATTGCTCAGGGAAGCAATTTACCATGATGACTTCCATGACAAAAGACAAAGGTATTTCAATCCTGGCCGTTTAAAAACAAAAAGTCAACTCAGTCAACCTACTAAATAACCAAGGCACGTGGAACATTTACAGAACACTGTTCTGTAAATTAATTTAAAGTATTATTCTTCATGAGAGTCTGGATGTATTGTCCATCTACAGGTGTCTACAACTTTTAGTAACAGGTTTGTAGGGATTCCCACAAGGGTGCAGGAACCATTTTTTCTTTTTCACACATGACTATTGAGTACTTGCTTGGCAATGCGTTCCCAATAACCAAGTTAGTTCGTGCAATACTTACAACAATGAGCTCATAAAGAAATAGTCTTTTTTTTTTGTTAGCATGGCAATCTTCCTTCATCCTCTTCACAACATGCGCTACTCTCTCTGATTCTTTATCAACATGTGCCTCGTTAAAGTCATCCAAAGACATGTGTGAATATCCTAGTACCTCCGCCAAAGCTCTCCAATCGTAAACACTCTCCGATACTGTAGACAAAACTACTGAGTAGATGTAAGTCAGTTTTTTGAATGGCAATGCAATTTGTTCAACAAGATTCCTGGTTGTTAGCTCACTATCAGCGGTGTCCATAGCTTGTTCTTTGGAAATCACTTTAATGTTTTTGCAATGTACAAGACCAATTTTTTTTCTGAGAACTCCTACGTACCACTCTTTTATTTTAGTTTGTCCAATGGCTTTTACTTTATCTTCACCAAGAAGTGCTATTGTGTCCCCTTTAAAATATTCGAGCAAATAGTCAATCTTATTTTGACGTAACACAGTTTTCAAAGCCACTCCGTAAGTATTAACGCTCAAAGTTTTATCTTGAAACTTTGGATATTTAACTGTTGGTATTAAAAGCAAAGGTGCAGACTTGATTTCTTTGCGCTTTTGTAAGCGCTTTGGCCGATTGATAATTCCACTTAATTTTGGAGCTGGATCAGGAGTCGTAACATGAAACTGCATTACTTGGCTACTTTCTAAGACTTTAATCTGAACAAGGAAAACAAAGAAATGCATCTCCCTACATCCAAGCATGGAAAAGAGGAATTGTTGGCGGACCATTTCACCAGTTTTCAGCTCCTCCTCTTTAATATTTTTGCTTTGGTCTTCCATCTTCACTTCAAAATCTGGATCACAGGATACCAAAGAAATGTTTAAATCTTGTGGCTTTTCAAGCAGAAATGTATGTTTTCCCCACAGCTGAAACACAACGGGAGGCATTCTTTTTCCCGCTTTTTTTATATCACAAATTGTGAGTTTTCCTGGAATGTAGTTATGACCAAAGACTGTAAAAACTGCTGTAAAAGATGGATGAATATATTTGGGACCATATATTCCAACTGAGACCGTTCTATGAACATAGTCCCAGACATTAGTTGCTGGAGGCTGGATTTTGTTTGCTTGTACAGCGATCACTGCATACATCACGTGTCTTAGGTCCGTTAGCTTCACTTGTATGGTATCTTGATAAGTGTAGCAATTCTCTAGCTTCTTAAAAGGCCCTTCTTTACTGAGACTAAAAAAACACACAATATCACTCATAACTTGGCTGAGTGGATCATTCTTCACTTTAGCCGCGACTTTCACCTCTAGAAAAATGGCTTCCCTCGTGTTGAGGTTGCTCAGCGTAAGTTCTATCAGCGGACTTACTGTGCTAGACAGCTCATTGTTAAACGAAGATGGAGGGTTAAGGATAGCCTTTAAACCAACTTCTTGGAATTCCCCAGGTAATACATGACCCACAGGGACATGAACGTTGATATCCGAGTCAGGTAGCTGTACTGAACCCCCTTCATGATTCAGTTTACAAACTACATGAATGTCTGTAGCTTGAGTTTGTGCCCATCCAGGACTATGGCTCATGGCTTCTAAATCTAGGCAAGACCTTGTGAGTTGTCGGTGACTCAACCAAGCTATCTTGTAGGCTTCACGGTCATTTTGAAGCCATCTCATGTCTGAAGCTATAGTTTTTTGAGGTGGGGTCTTGCGAGGATTAAATTTTCGGTTATCAACAATATCCAGGAAGTCAGAGACACTCTTGGATCGTCCAGATCGTCTTGATGAAGTCTTTCTTAGAAGACAATCAATATCTAGCTCATCACCCGAGGAAGCCAAAGAATCCCTGTTGCTACAAACTTTGGAGAACAAATAGGGGTTTTCTTTTAAGATCGAGAGGTATTTATTATTTTCATTTCTATTTGAAGCAGCTATGTCATGTACAAAAGGATTGGAGGCTGACAGTTCATTCCAGAAAGGATTAGTCTTGGAAACAGCATGGGCATGTTTGAATACATCAGACCAGTCAATATCCAAATCCAATTTACTTTCATTGACATCTGTTTAAAAGAAAAAAACAGAAGCATTTCCTAAAGACTTGAGACATTCCATTCATTTCCAACTGACAGTCTGCTAAACTAACAGATGACTAAATTTATCCTCCTAAAATACATATAGATCATTTATATATTTCTCCTTCAACTTTTTAAAGAGTATCAATATTGATTTCTACATAGCGTTATGAATCTTTGTTAATAGAAAGAGTGCTAACAAATTAATACTGAAGGATGTAAGGCATCTTCTGCGAGGTTTTGGCCATTATCAACTCCGACAACTATTAATTGGCATCAAGTATGGTAAGGTCCCATAAGGTTTAAACCCTTACATTTCAGAAATCTTTTGACTCTTACAAAATGCAATGGATTTCTTTCCTTTGTGGCTAACTCTCTGCAAAGATTAAACAACTACTGTTTCATTTTTCAAGCACTGTAGAGAGTACAGATAAATGCATTATTCAGGATTCCTTTTTATGCTAGTGCACAGGCATTTAATTGATAACAGCACTCTTACAATTTATGTCAGTGTGTGTGGAATTTGTTAGATAGCTTTCCTTTAAAAAAATTCATTGGTATAATTTATGAGGTGTTTTACAATTTGAAATTTGGAGAGAAATGGTTTGTGGCTATAATTTTTCTGAGATTGCACTTAAACAGACAAATAGGGGTGTAAAATTGATATTTAAATGTGCTTCCTAATAAAAATACTCATTATTAACAGTAATGTCTATTCTAAAGACAAAACATCCTTATATTTAATATTAATGACTGTTCACAGAAGCTGGTTTATAAGTTGATTAAGGCTCACACTTCCTCCAATGAATAGACTAACCACAACTTTTTCACAGAATCACGGGATGGTAGGGTTTGGAAGGGACCTTTGGAGATCATCTAGTCCAACCCTCCTGCCAAAGCAGGTTCACTTAGAGCAGGTTGGACAGGATCGCATCCAGGTGGGTTTTGAATATCTCCAGAGGAAACACCACAGCCTCTCTAGGCAGCCTGTTCCAGTGCTCTGTCACCCTCAAAGTAAAGTTTTTCCTCATGTTGAAATGGAACTTCCTGTGTTCCACTTTGTGCCTGTTGCCGGACACCACTGAAAAGAGTCTGGTGCCATCCTCTTGACACCTGCCCTTTAGATATTTATAAGCATTGATGAGATCCCCTCTCAGTCTTCTCTTCTCCAGGCTAAACAGACCCAGGTGTCTCAGCCTTTCCTCATAAGAGAGGTGTTCCAGTCCCCAGATCATCTTCGTAGCCCTCCGCTGGACTCTCTCCAGTAGTTCCTTGTTTTTTTTGAACTGGGGAGCCCAGAACTGGACACAGTGCTCCAGATGTGGCCTCACCAGGGCAAAGTAGAGGGGGAGGATAACCTCCCTTGATCTACTGGCCACACTCTTCTTGATGCACCCCAGGACACCATTGGCCCTCTTGGCCACAAGGGCACATTGCTGGCTCATTTTTGTGCTAAGGTTTTCTATTACTTCAGTTTGCTGTTATTTTTCTATATGCAGAGGTTATACCATCCTTTCTTTGTACATCCTTGTAAAGAATTCTAATTTTAGAGGGGAAAAATCAGCATTTCTATTCTTTCAGCATATCTATATCCATCATTTTTACCATTTCCATAGTACCTTCCATCTCCAAGGTTACTAATTGTTGCAAGAATGACAGTGCATTCAGCCACAAAAAGAAAAAAAAAAAAAAACAACGAAATTATAGTACTTTTCTTTTTGTTTCCTTTGTCATGAATTGTGACAAAAAGCCAAAACTGTGAAGTTTTTCCACAGTTCCAGAAAAGTCTTAATTTCGAAGAACCAAAGTGGAATTTACCTGCTTCCCGGCTGCCCATCTGCCCAGCCTCCTGCCCCTCTGGCACTCAGTCTTGGCCAGGGCCACCAGGTGGGGCTGGGCTGCTCAAGCACCAACTGAAAAGTCCTTTTGTTTCTGCCCACAGGCCAAAAGCTTTCCTTGCACTGTGATGCTGTTACAGTCAGGTCATGATTATCTATTAAAAAATATGTTAATTAATCCCAAAATAAACATTAGGGTTTGTTTCCCCATCCTAAAGGGCATGTTTCGACATGAAAAGACTGAGCAGAAAACTCTGGCAGAAACCGCGTCGTTAGGGTGGGTACTTTCTCATGCCAAGGTAATAGACCACATTACTGAGGTGCAGTAGGTTAGCGAGGAAATAATTCCTGCTCCTGAACTCTCAGAGCAAGTGCCAGGCCCACCATTACTCACATCTGCTACTGGACAAAAAGTTAAGACAGTGCCTACCTTGTGGAGAGGAATGTTTTCTTAGCTTTTGGGTTAAAATAGCAATGATGTTAAATTAACTTTGCTAAGACTCCAGTTTTTAAACTGGGCTAACTCCAAAATTACCTTGCCTTCCTGGTTCTTAAAACCCTAAATTTATGTAGTTTAGCTAAGGACTTCCTCATCTCTTCCCCATCTCAACCCTACAATGAACACAACATAAATAGCATTTATTTATGTTAGGTTAATGATTCCAGCTCTTCCTCTCAACGTGCCTGACCCACGTTTGCTATGGCAGGGGACAGAGGAATTCTCTTACATGCAGCAAATTTCTCCTAGGGGCTCTTGTGACAACCCTTTGTGTTCTGACTCCAAGGACATCTGTGATGGCCTGAGTAGTGCAAACCATATGCAATAAAAAAAGAAACAAACCAAACAATAACCAATCACCAAGTAAAAAACTGGTGTACAGGGGTTTACAGAGTAGCTATAGCTCTTGACACTATTGAGAGTTTTGCAGAAATACAGACTTTAGGCAGAGAGCCTTCCTATAGAAAATAGCAGAGAGACATACTGTAGCTGGCTGAAGGTGCTCGGTCATCCACATCAATCAAAGTCCCCTCTGACCTGCTCCGTGGAATCTCTCCACTGGTTAGGCAAGCCGTTCCACTACTGGAAGTGTTTTCCTCCTAGGAAACAGTTAAACATATAAAACACCAGAAATATACAATTTGGAAAACTGGAAACTGTTGAAGAATAATTAAGCTTTGCTCCTGTGACATGACACAAACGAAAAATAAAAAATGAAGTTCTGTTTTATGAGTAAATTTGTGGAGTCTTTCCAAGACCATCACAATCCTGAGTGAGTCTTACTATCCAATCTGCAGCAAAACCACCAGATGTTAAAGCCGCCGTACAATACGGTACCCCAGTCCATAGTGCAGTCCAATAACTCACATAATTAAGGGTGTTGCAATTGGAACCGAGCCAACTGTATGATAACTTCCGTTCAGAAGGTCTTGAATAATTTTTTTTTAAATAAATGTACTAATTCCTGTTTTCAGATAAGTTTGACTAGAAACATTAAAGGGGAAGAGCTAGATTTCTTCCTTCCTTTGCCAATTAATATAAAATATTTCCACCCTTTTTGCTTTGTAATTCTTCCTATGCTCCTCCCTGAGAAAATACCAGGGTCAGATCTTCCTTTTATTCTGCAGAAGAATGACTTAAAGTACCCTTCTGCAGGGCCCATGCCAGCACAGCAACAGCCCAAGAGAGGACATTCAGGTCTCTCCCCTTCCTTGTTCTGGCTACAAGAAGTTCTGTTTGGTTTTGATGCAGTTTGCACGTGGACTGGGCCACAGGAGAGCTGTAAACCAGATGTTGTGGTTGAAAGAGAGAGGGTCAAGAGCAAACTTATCACAAGGGCAGGGCAGGAGGGGCATCCCTCTGAAGTGGGCAACAGAAGAATGAACCTCTCAAGGTACCACTGCCCAATACTCTTTTCAGCTGCACAGAAAGAGGAGTTGCAGGTCTTCGAAGGAGTGTTGGGTATCCTACATGCTGAAGTTACTAAGTCCCAGAAACAGAAGCTGGAGGAAATAAAATATACTAGACCTTTTTGTGCAGGAAAGCTCATTTAAATTAGTGCTATAAACCAAGAGAACACTTAGTGACTTTCCCTGAATCCTCCCTGATCCTATACATAGTGGGATATAAATGCTTATGGGCAATAGAGACATTAAGGCACACAGTTAAAAAGGAGGGAGATAAAAGTTAAAAAGCTTGTAGGTTTTTTGGGTCCATCCACAGGATACAATAGTCAGCTTTGTTCAAGAGTCTGAAACATTGCAGCCTGCTGCTTCTGCAGCGGCAATTGCAGCCTAATCAGATCTCATTTTATGATCTCTAAAATGGAAAAAAAAAAAACCAAACCATGCATTGGGCCTGGTTTTACTGTGGCTGTAAATAAAAAAGGAATTTTTCAGTTACAGTTCTAGTAGGTGAGTTATGGGAAAAAGGAAGCATACCTTATATAAAAGCGTTACTGAATGGAAACTGGAAGTCAGCTCTCTTTCCATTGCACAATGCAATGGCTTAAGACATCTTTTTTTTTTTCCCCTCGCTACAAATGTAAATCGGTACTTTTTGTTCTTCCCACAAGAGCTACCTTCAGCTAATAGCAATCTGTTCAGCTGCTGATTTCCTCTCAGGCAGGATGGCTGAGGTCAGGCTGTGCCTGACGGTCACTCAGCCGCACTGCTGTCACAGGACTCTACGGACTTTCAGGTTCCTCTATTACCAGAAGTCTCAGGTGCTGGCCTTAGAAGACCTGATTTCAGGTGGAAGTGAAAGCTAGCCTCCAAGAGCAATACTTCGTGGCTTCTGCTATTGATGCCTCACCAGAATCAAACTGAAAACTAAAATACGTCTTTAATCCGATGACTGTAGTTCCAAGATCCGACAACCCACACTGACACAAAAATATCATCATTCCTCCAGATCTGCTAAGAGATAGTATCTTTTATAATGTGTACCGATTCCTTCAAAGCAAAGAAGTTTTACTTTCCTGCTGCATCTCAAAATATTGAGAAACTGAACACACTGTAGGAACATGCACAATTTTTATCTCGGGCTTCTACTTCAGGGACTGGGGAGATTTAATTACCAGTGTAAGGTGTAAGTGTAGTCTAAAATGCCAACAAGTGTACAAAAAGAAAGTCTACTTCTTACAATACCAGTGTATTTGCTGCCAGTACTAATCTCTGATGACTTATTAATCAATTGACATATTAATCTAAGAACGGTTCTTTAAGAAAGACCCACAATTATTTTGGTAGCTGGATGAAGTGGGAGGCAGTAGGGATGAGGAAAGAGCACAGGAGTGCAAATAGATACACAGGGGCTAAAATAAGAAACTCTGGGGGAAGGGGGAGGGAGAGAGAAAGAGAAAGAATAACAATCTCTTTACACAGTGGGAATATATTGACAGAGACATGACAACAAGATTGCATACAGAGGTTTTATAAACACTAAGAATTTCTGCAAATAGAAAAAGCCATTTCCTAAAAGTTCCCGCTGGGAACTCCTTAAAACCTTCACCTCTAGCCTGGCACAAAGACAGAAAAGGCGGATACTGCAAGGGAAAACCACTTTCAAAAATAAGTCGTGCCTCCTCCCCCCCTTCCCCTCCCCCCTCCCCCCCCTCCGGCCCCACTCCAAAATCATTGCTTGGTAAGAGATCATGATGAGGGACCCCTCATGATGTAGGCATGTCTTCAGGCCAGCCAAGAAGAGGATGAGAGAAGGGGGAGATATAAACATTCCTAGGCAAAAGATGACCACGTTTGGCCAGTATGTCAAGGGATGTGGGAAATGCTGGGGACAAGCTGTAAACACGCCATCGGGTACCAGGCAACATCCGTCCTGAACAGAGTTACATGATCTGACACCAGGGAAGGGTCCCATCTCTCCCTGTTCCAGCCTTAGTGCTGGGAATGCATAAATCCCCAGTGCCTTTGTACGAGACTAAGCAAATAAGAGAACTCAATGCTTTCCCTTTTCCATGGGTACGTTCTGTGATAAAAATAGCATCCCAAATGAAACCTTTGCTAAGACAACAATTTAGGAATTTACCTGGACAAATCCAGAAGAATGATCATCCACAAAAGAAGAGAGATCAGAGCATGTGGGACACAAAGCCATGTTGATCAGTGGCAAAAAGGAAAGGTATGAAACCCTTCTGCTGCAAAAAGAGGGAATTATGTATAGGAAGAATCAGAAGCAAAGCTTTTCATTTGCTGTAGCTACTGAGTAAGAGAGATGAAAACTGACGAGTGCTTAATGGCGCAAGGAATTATTTGACTGATGGTATGTCAGCTCACAGTGTGAAGTGAGCAGAGAATGAAGAAGTGAAGAGGTTGGAAAGAGATCAGCTACGGAGGTGACCAGTGAGTGAACCTGAATGACTGCTGAGAGAAGTGGCATTCTTCTCTATGAGGGCAAGAAACAGTTTACCGGGTGCACTCTGCTATTCAAGCCTGGAGTGAATTGCTAGACCTGTAAAAGCAGGGGAGTCGGGACCCGGAGTGCTGCTGGCAGGCACGCTGCAGCACTGTTGCAGAAGAAGAAAAACACATTAGAGGAAGAAGAAAGTCTCAGGTAGAAAGTTCAGTTTCACAGAAGTCAGGAGACAGATTTGCTGCAAATGGCATTTTTGCCGCATGTGAAGCCTCCAGAAATCTCTTCCAGGTCTTTTAAATTCAAGTACACTTTTTTTTTTACTTTTTTTTTTTTTCTCATCTTTTTTTCTCCTCTTTCCAGTCTCTCTACCAAAGAAAACATGTCCTGCCGTACTTAAAATAGTGGTAAGGAAGAAAATTAAAAAAGCCCAAAAGCAAACACTTCCCCACTGTCTTTGCCCTCAAAAATGAAAGAGAACACATTCCTTTGTGTTTTTAAAGTATCAACATCCCAGAGTGAAACACTAGCAATTTGCCTTTCATTCAATCTGAATCCTTCTTCAAAAGCAGGGTGTGTTAAAAGCAGAGCTCTGCTGTGGCAGTGTCTCCCCACGGACTCCTACATGCACCGTACGCAGACAGTGCTACTCAGCCATACCATTATTCACAATGATTCATGGCCTTTGTATCCAGAGGATGAAGTTTATGCATTTGCAGAGACAGGACAAGCAACACAAGCAGGAGACAGAGATGCGCCTCATTCCTCAGGCTCACTTTTAGCTGTCACAGGGAAAAATGACTTGCTAATTATAAAGCTTGGGTTGTTAGACTTACTTTACAAGCTTATTTCTGAAAAAGGAGCGAGGTATATTCACCAGAATGTTAAACGCAGTGTTCCTGATCTGACCAAATACTGAGTATGCTGAATCATTTAAACTCTATCAAATAGAGAGAAGAAAAGGAATTCTAAAGAGAAAGCAATACACAGAAAAGAGATGGTTTCAGAAGATGCTACACATCACCATCAAGTCTAAAACACTGCCTGTTCTCAGCAGCTTAGTGTGTTTCTAGCTAAACATTAGTTACAGTAATAGCTAATATTTGAACAGTTCCTCAGTACTTGCGGCCTGGAACAGCTTTACGCAGCTCAGAGTTTGGTGAGAGGCAGCTGGACCCAAGTTTACCGACCTTTGATTACAGGGCTGAACTGTGGCACTGTAGCTAATGGTAGTACAGGAGAGCAAACAAAACTTTCAGTTGAAGTGATAAAGTCTTTGACTTACTCTCTTAGCCTGCTGCATGTGAGGCAGTCAAGAAAATGCAGCTGTATCTCATTTTGAACACAGACAGAAATGGGTTTTAATGTTCAACCTCAGGAGATCTCAGCCCTTACCTTACTAACACTTGGCAGGAACCTTAATGCTTTAGTATGACCCTATTACTTGTCACTTTGCCTATAATGACAGAAAAGCATTTTCAATTGATATATCTACTGGTTTACTCTCTTGTTTAACAGTTGCCAAGTTTGGTACCTGCTTTTTCAATGTTCTGAAAATCTATCACCATGTGGGAACTGCAGAGCCATTTACACGCCTTCCTGGACCCGGGGTTTGAGCTTTCTGCAGCCCCCAAACATGTCTGCACTACTGCTTGTAACTGAAGTAATCGCTGCTCATAATACTTCATCTGAGCCAGCGTTAAAGGGTAGAGCTAGTAGTCTCAGCGCAACAAAAACAGGCCGTGAAGTGGGTCATCCTCTCAGTAGATTTCCACAAGTTCACGAGTGGGTTTTTACAACCTCTCCTCAGCTCTGCATGACCCAGAACTGACTGCTTTACAGCCCGGTTGGGGAACACTGTGCAAGCAAAAATGACGATACCATAGACACTCCCTCTACGAGGCAAGTATCCTTCCTTCCATTTCACACACTTACGCTTCTAAAATTTCTTGTTGTGAGCATAAGGGCGAGAGCACTTATTTTCAATTATAAACTTTATATTTGGGAATATTGCTTTCCAGAAGCCTCAAGAATGTGAAGTTAAGTTTTGATGTTGTCTTTTGGGTTTCAGCTACCACTCTGAAATACTCCATGGTTTCTCTTGGGCCTCAGAAAAAAAGAAACAGGTTTCCTTCTACTTACCTGACTAAGTAACTTTTTAAAGAACAGGAAATGGAAAGTAAAGATGTCACTAACAAATGAGTTAAAGGATCCAACTTTGTATTATTAAATTGTAGTGTTTCTTCTTTTTTTGCAGATCAGAGAAAACTTTGCAAGTTTATTAGCTTAATTCTTCTATGAACTCATTTCCTTACCACTTCTCAAAAACCTCTAAAAAAAATAATAGTTAAAAATTACACTGGATTCTCACTTATTGTATGTAACCATACATACTTTGGAAGCACACCTAGTTTCTTGACTTTTGGAGGTCCTCTCGCTCCTTCACAGATATTACATTACTACAAGTTATTACTGACTCATGCCAACAGTTACTCCTTCAAAACAGGTGTTGAAAGCACTCTGTAAGGAGCACCTTTTATTTAGCAGTTTCATTAAACAGTACAAGTTTCCTTTTCTAGGTGCTGCAAGTGTTTCAATGCCACCATAAACATACAGCATTGCAGAGCAAAGGCAAAGCCTCTATGTGTCATGTTCTGCATGTAAACTAGAGCCCTGCTGCCCATCCTTGGGTACTTTTAATGTTTGCTAGGATGAAACAAAAACCTCAACTGTCAACATTTTTGAACAACTTCGAGGAGTAGGAGCGACTGGGAATCTCAAAATCTCTGCTAGCTATTTATATCCTTGCAAACTATTGCTGTGAACATGGGTTTGTAAGCACAGGATATCTCTGAAGTACTCGATACATTATTTTGTTAGCCTGATTTATTCTTCTCTTTCTATTAAATTAGACTTTTACTCACATCCAAGCTGCATGCAGAAGTTATACTGGGTCTTCAACCAAGCAGCCTACCTGTCAGTGGGGAGTGGAGATGAAACCCGCACACTAGCTTGCCTTAGAGAGCGCTCCCAACTCTGCGTAGTATTTATTATGCTGTTCCCCAGAAAAGGCTCATGTCTCTGCCTCTTAATGCCAAAAGTCAGCTTTGCAGAGGGACAGATATGAGCTGTGGTCTTTGAGGGCAGGAAGCAGTGGTGGGGGACAGAAGTAGCAGTAGCATTAACAGTAGTGAATGATTTACAACTCGGAGCTAACTTCAAGGATAATAAAGGAAATTTCTTTTTTTAAGAACAGAAAAGCCTTTGTGTGCCTCAGAGTCAGAGGGGCATGACCGAAATAAAAAAAAAAAAATGGCTTCCTCTGTCCCAAAGACTTGATTTTGGCAACATCTTACTGTTTAACACTCTTCCAGTTATATATAGAAAGTAACACATATACTATCCACCCAGAAAGCAGGTAAAGGGTAACAGTTTCCAGACAATCAAACCCAGGTCAAGTAGCAAAGTAGTTCTTCATTACGAACTGACAATTAGGCACTTATGAGTTACATGTTTCATAGAAATAATGACTTTTAAATTTAAGGGCTGAGAACAGGAAGGGGAAAATTCCTCTTGACTTTCAACATTTAAATGTCTCATCTGGTCCAGTGATGCGATAACAGAAATCCTACAAGAGCTGTGCTCTCTTCACAGCATCAGGGCAAAGCAGAACACACCAAGGAACACACTTGCAGAGAAAGGCCAGTGTTTTAGTTGCTCGTGGCTCTTCGAGTTCTTAAAATTATAATTGTAATTAACACTAACAACAGATTTTAAGCACCTGCATCATCTGGGTATGTTGCAAACATGCAGGGTGGGTTTTTTTGCCATTCCATGCCAAAAATAATATAACTAAGCAATGTGGCTGACACTGTGCCAGGATCCACTCTTGAACATCCAACTGTAGAACTGAATTGCCTGTCGAACCTGATATCCAGACACATACAAGGTGCCTTTACTCTTCTGGTGTTCTGTTTTCAGCAAACTGAGGTGAGCACATAGAGAAAGATACTGGGGACACTGCAGCATGCTGTGCTTTTGATGAGACAGAGGACTAGAAAGGTCTCTTTCCATAAGCATGACTTTTGCTCCAGGGGAAAGGAAAAACGCGTCAGAAAGCCTGCGCTGCCAGGTGGACCTTTTTATATGGAACCACTTTGGTTTGGTGTTGGTTAACTTGGGGTGGGGGGGATGGGGGGGGGGGGGGGGGGAGACAAAAAAAAAAAAAAAAAACCACACAAACCACCCCCACCCTCACCAAAAAATAAACTAAGAAGGCAAAAAACACAGAGTGCTGGTACTGCAATGTTTAAACTATGTCAGGAAAACTTTCAAAATGTATAAACTAGCCAAGAAGAAATCCCGGTTGTGTAGGCCATGAACAGGGGCAGGAGAGAAGGACAGGACAGGACTCAAGTCAGTCGCTTGTTCCATCTCTCCTGGGGAATATAAAGGGAGATCAATACTGAGAGGGCAGAAATGATGGAAGATGGGTGACACGTGACCAGCTCAACATGGAAAAAAAATGAATAAAACAGGCAGCCACCTCTGCTGGGAAAGTAAGTCCATTAAATATTGTAGAAGAAAGTAAGTCCATTTGGCAAGGACTCCTCTGGTTGTCATTAGAGGTTAGTTTAGAGACTTAACAACTATAAGTAAAATCATCCTTCACTGCATCCACAAATTGCATTTTGCTCTGCTTGACCAACCACACAACAGACACAAGGAATACGTAACAGCACAAAGAGCATGTTTGATAGATTGTGATAATATTTACAAGGAAAGACTGATAACCATTTTTTGTGTATTGATCTGTTTTGACAGAAGAACTTGTTTAATAGTCCTTGGCACTTTAGGAACATAGTGAAGAGAGCAGAGAGGGAGTCTTAATCACAGAGACACCTTCCAAGGTATACTGCCGAAAATGCACTTTGTTGCTTTTTATTGCAATTACAGTCCCCAGAGTTCGGTCGGAACTCTTTTCCAAGAGCGGGACATCATCACATTTAAAATATTTGTGCCTGTGTTGTTAATAATAGGCTGAGCTGTCTATGAAGTTACACCTGCCAATATTTCAAAGTTATTTTTGACACTGTAATTTTGAAGGGGAGAAAGGAGGGGAATTCATAAAAATGTATTTTGTCCTCTAAAAGCTGAACCCAGTACCTCTCCTTATATTGCAGAGTCTCACTTTACATAGCAATTACACATGCCCTTGACAAGCAAAAAACCCTCTTATTTCTATCAAATGGGATTTATGTTTAAACGGACAGTTTCTCTACTAATGAAGAACATTTGAATCTCTGAATTGTGCTTTTAACTACTTATTAATAGTATTGTTAACAGAATACTTTTACTGAAATAATATGACTGCCAGATCAAGTCTAAAATGGTAATGATCCAGCAACAAAAATGAAGTCAGAGGAAGATAAACTGCCATGCAATATCAGATCCCATTTAATAATCCATCTCTGATGACAGAAGACTACATATTTCAGAGGAAGAAGTAAGGAGGGCTATGTATGAAAATAGAGAAGAGCTGCTTCCAGTAGCGCTGCTAACTCTACAACTGAAATAGGAGAGATCCTATCTTAAAAAAAAAAATATATAAAATAAAATAAAATGCATTAGTCTACAGTATCACTGTGGATCTCCCTCCAAAAAGGGATGGTGAAGTTCAAGAAGATTTGAGGCAAGTTCCCAACAAATTGCATGCCCTTATGCCTCTACATTTATTTCTTAAATCTACCACTTTACAGGCTCATTGATTGATCTATTCCTACCTGTTGAGAAGAGGGTATCTATGCTTTTGTTCCTTACTGTTTGGTATGATAAGAAGAATAACATCCCCAATCTCATCCACTTTTATGCAGAAGGTTTTCTCTTCATTTCTTTTTCAGAATTGAAGTTAAGAATAGTGTGAGATAGGGACTGGAGGAAGAGGAGACCTGGAATAACTATGTTCTTTATCCACCTTCACTTTCTCCATTGCATGATGGTGTCCAAATGTCTTTCCAGCAGCCGTTCTCCCTCTGGTGATGCATACCATTAGCCTGATGCAATACGTCCATGGAAAGCTAGTTTTCCCATCCAGGAAAACCACACTATTATATTGTGATGGATAGTATTACCCACTGGAAGCATTTTAAGGATGTGTATTCTTTTGTCCTGCCTCCCGGGAGGGCTTAGCGGCAGAAACCATTCCTGAGGTTCTCACCAGCCAGTTGGCTGACCTCCAAAATCAATTAATGAACTGCTCATACAACAAATCAGAGAAGTCCCCCATGTTAGCCAAGGCATTCCTATGCTGACTTTAATCTCCCATCATCTCTATTCACCCCAAAAAGCAACAGTGCAGCTCCAGCTTGCTCTTTGTAACAGCCCTACCCCTCAGGCTGCTACAGGCACCCTACCTCCTCACTGGTTCCAGCTCTTCCGTCTCAGCCAACATCACTGACGTTTTGAGAGCAAAATTTGATGAAGAGCTGCAATTGCTCAGAAGTAGCATGAGCAGCCACTATACACAGATGGGTGCCTACCCATTCAAGAAATCTTCCCCACTCAGCTCTATTACATCTTTCCATGCCATTTGCCATGAAAAAAAGCACTTAATGTTATTTCCTCTTTGCACTGAATAGGACAGTGGTGAGAAGAGAAAGAAGGCATAAAGCTGTTGCGTCTTTCTTATTTCCTTCCCTAACACCACACAGGTGCACTGGCTATGGCACTGTGTTAGAGATGTGGGGGGAATTAGCATAGGACAGAAAATGAGGGGGTCAGTGGCTCAAGCACTACGATAAGGAAGACTTTCCACTCAAGTCACACGTCAAAAGGGAAAAACAACAAAACCAATCCCTAAATTATCATAAATTTCATCCTTTTATGTACAAAAAATAGTCAGCTTAGTTGAAGAAAAATTTTCATCTGCCCCAACACATCTGGCTGGTACTCTCAAATAAAAATAACAGCTGGAGTGATGCAGTTACAAATTGATCAGAAAGTTGGACTAAACCCAAATTCATCAAATTCCCAAACAGTGCCTCTCAGATAACCTTGCAGAAAATCTTCAGGAAAATGATTCAGAAGTGCTGTCGATTATACTCTATCAGTTCAAAATATGTGCCCAGTTTTTTTTATTTCAGTTATTCTGCCTCAGTGAGCTTTACTATTTTTCACCACAGCTGAAGTTATTGCCTCTCTAGCAGAAGTGGAGGGCTGCAGATCAGTAACTCTTAGACATAATCACAGCATTTCAATGTTATCTCCAGCTTCCCCCTTAGTCTGTCCCTGTCCCTCCATTCCCCCCAAAGAAAAAAAAAAAAAAACGTAACTCCAGTCAGTCCTACACTACTTCAAGAATTTTTATGTGCAGTAGATTCATTTTCACTCATATGACAGTCTCTGCAAGACCTGGCCACCATCCAGCCTTGTGGAGATCCCGGTGTCAATCCTTTTTTTGCCTCACCCTGCACAGACACTGCGCATGCTCACCATCCAATTTCATATAGACTGAGCAAGCTCAGTATTTTATACAATTAAGCCTCAAAAAAAGGTTGCAGTTCTTTGACCTCACTGGCTTTGTACACAGGAAAACCCTGGGCATCATTTATCATCCAAAACCACCTCTGCAGCCATACGAGGCTCCATTCACTAGAAAGAATAATCACCTGGTACGTGAAGTGAAACTGCTATATAGGCTATTGTGAAACTGTAGTTGTAAGTTACAGAAAATTGATTTGAGGCCACTACAATATATAAACATCATGCAAAACCACATTAATTTCACAACCAGTACTTTGAACGCAAATTTTCATGCACTGCTTGGAGTTGAGGTTTTTCTGACAGCCGGTCTTGCAGGAGGGGAAGCTAATCTCTCCCTGTTGGAGGGAGCTACTGACAGCATCCCATGCATTGGAAATAGCAGATTGAAAGGAACAGACAATAGTCTAAAATATAACTAAACACCCCAGGGTGCAAAGTCCCTACAGGTACCATCACGGGCCATTTCATTTGGGATCAACGACTCTATGAAGCTGGCGTTCCTCTAGCTGGCCAGTTTCAGTCTGATCAGTAATAGCAGAGTAATCTTTTCTTCAGACAGAAAGAAATGAGGTACAAGGTTACAAGAGAAATAAGCTGAAATCCAGAGAACACTTATAACAGCTTTTTAGTACTTTGACTTTCCCAGTTAGAAACCTGAAAGAACCTGCCATGTGTTAGCTCAGAGAATTCAGCTTATTCAGCAACACCTTCCAAATGTCAACCCTAAAGAAACACTTTTTCAGGTTTCATCTTCATAAATTTACTGTCCTTGCTCCATTTGTACTGAAATGTGGGAAGAAGCATTCATAGCTTTTCAAAAAGGTCACCGACTTTGACGATCAAAGAATTTCCCTACCCATCTCACGTCCTTGGCAGAAAGTCTCAAGTTTTGCACCTTTAACTAGCTCCTACCTCTCAAGATAATAAGGGTTTGAAATGTGTGTTGTGTTGTATGAAATACTGCAGAATCATATATGCAAAATTCTATTGTTTGGGGTTTTTTTTAACCAAATTTGTTATTTTATGGGTTTTCTATATAGAGACCAACATGCACACCACATTTCCGTACAGTTGAAAGACTGTTTAGATCAAGCAACTCACTCCTACCATTACACATGTATCCTTGCCATCACTGTCAGGGGTTCCTTGACTAAAGTACACAACTGTCATAATGTGTAGATATCATTTTAACATTTAACTTATAAACATCAAATCAAACACACACTGTGATGTGTGATGACAAGTTACTTTGTTCAAGACGTTCTTCTTTGGCTGTAGTGAGACAAGAGACTACTGTTATGCTCTTTGCTACAGGCACCTGTAATCCTGGCTGTGAAATTTATTGGGTAAGATTTTCAGCCTCCCTTTGATGGCAATTATTTTTCTGTGTTTCAGGTCATTGATGGTGACAAGCAGATATTTGCAGAACATAGCATTCTCCAACAAAGAGCTGTCTAGTACAAAAAAGGAAAGAAAAGCATAAGGTATGAAAATCAAAACTTAAATATGTTCTGCTTCCAAAGCTTCATCTAAACTTTATTTTGACAAGTACTCCTGGAGGTGCATGGTCCAAATGTTGTGCAGCATTAAGTTAATTTAGGTCAGCTGCTGACAGATCACAGTCCAGAGTTATATTTGTATAGGTTGTTTTGTCTGTAATAAACAGAAATGTGTACAACTTTGCTCAAAACTTGAATCATCACGTTCTAAAAAACTTCTATAAGGTAGTGCTTTTCTGTTAGCTATTGTATAACTATGTCACGTCCACCAGAAGTGAGAAGCATCAGTCAGCAGATCATCAGTAAAGACATGTAAAGATATTTGTCTAATTTGCTGCAATTTCAGAACTTCAGGAGATTCCACTCAACTTCACACCAAGCAGAAATGACCACATGCCCAGACAGTTGTGATAAATGTAGCTAAACAGTTTGTTCTATTGTGAAAGTTAGTTCATATCATTTTATTTTACTGTGCAAATTCATCTCACATTGCTGATTTCAGCAAGGTTTTACAACGGTAAGTCGACGTCTGTCATCGTCATTCAGCATGCTGAATCACTAGCGTCCACACAAGTAACTTCATTTTAAAGTTCTTTAGAGATTAGCATTGAAAAAACCTAAGCCTTAACCCGTAATCCACACGTGAACTTTCTGCCTGGAGGGAAAGAGAGTGAGCTTTCGCTCCACTTTCTCCATATTAGGAGAGATGTGATCTGCCTAAGAAATGTGTAGGTTTTTCAGCCTCCCAGATCTATGTGTCCCAAGAGGAAAGGGGCTCAAGATACACTGAGTCTGGCACTAGAGACATAGAAGCTCAAAATCTGGCAGCTCCTATAGTTGCCGGACCGTTCCAGAATCGCTAGATTTGATTCATTCACAGATTTCAATGGCAAAAGAAACAAAGCGATTACCTTTACTCTTCTTATGCAGAATCAAGGCCACAGACATTTACCTAGTTGTTACTGTGCCAAGTTGAATACTTTTTATTGAACTGAAACTGTTTAAACAAAAATATAATCCAAGTTTGAGCCCCAGAGATGATATTCTGTTGGGACCCAACCCGGGGTTTTCTTTTACTTTTTCATTTATATCCTCGTAGAACTAGCTGGAATACCATCCCTCTGCTAAGGTTTGTACAAATACATAGCAAGCATAGCCTGGTGACAAGGAACTGATTGTTTAATGCACAAGACAAGAGCAGGGATGGGGGAAAAACGAAGACAGACAAGGACTAAAACACAAAGAGACAAATAGCCACATTCCAGCGTCTTCCATCCCTACTGCAAGAACTGTGTAAACATGTGCTAATCCCATAAAAATGTTGCTCTCAACAACTTGTCCCAGACCGCACAGGAAACCAGTGACAAAGCGCGGGACGTGTGAGTGCAGGGGAAGAAAAGTGTCACCAAGACCAGGGCTTTGAAAGTAACCGCATAAATATCACAAGAGCCCTTCTCTGTCCCAAAGTGTTCACACCTTGAAAAGGCAATTAACCTGAGAGCAAGACAGGTATTCATAACACCTCCTGACAGCCTTTGGCATCGCTAGGTTTGGTCTCCCTTTCCAGCTATGAGCAGAAATCACATATCAAAACCAGGTGCAAGTAAACTCTAGCAGTTTAACAGGTATAACATACATAACGGATAACAGGTAGCAGAAAATTACTGACATATACACATACCCTCCATACTGTTTTCCCTCTCCCATGTTTTCATTTATCTGGTAAAACAACTGACCAGTAGCCAAACTTGGAAGTCTGAGATCATTTACTGCTAAATAAAATAAAATAAAATAAAATAAAATAAAATAAAATAATCACAGTGATAGTGAATGCAAATTCCATTGAGTTCAGACTTCAAGCAAATTGTTCTTCTGTTTCTGCTTCCATATACTACATGAGATGAGGAAAAGCCTCGGGAAATTCTTACTTTTCTGGGGAGCGTGTCAGTAGTGCATACAGTACCTCCTGCCTGTGTGTTTTGTGACTGGAATACAATCATTACTGGTAAAAATACACCAGGGAATTCCAAGGTGCAAAGGGCTCTCTTGCATATTTTCCAGATTAGTAGCACTTTCTTGCTCAGCCATATTAGCATCCACCCGACAGCACAAGCCAGGCAAGCAACGGTGGGTGGGATCCAGCTGGCAGAGCGTAAGTACCTGTGCTCTGGCAGACACAAAGGTAACTCTGAGAGCCATTAAAAGCGCCTCTTTCTCTCCACTGATGAGATAAAGAAATTGTTATTTATGTTAGGATGATGCATGCGTTAAGAACTTACAACTAGATTCACACACGTACCTCAGAGTCATAACGTTTATGAGTTCTCCGAAAAAAAAAAAAGCAGTTAGCTCACTGAGGAAGCCACACTGTCTTCACACACTCTTCTCAAAACTATATGGAGTTTAGCTTGGAGGCTTTTAAGCTCGGCTCAGTCAGTGTAATCCATGTCCTGTGTACCATCTAACTGTAGGACTAGACAGCTTTGCTCCTTCTCAGTTTGTCCAATACATGAAAAGTGAGGGAACAGGTTTGAGTCGAGCTTTCCTCTTCTCACCCCTTAAGACACATACTTTGAATACTTCAATCGGAAGCTGCTTCTGCTGAGAACTATTATATGTTTCTGTGGGAAACTAATAAGATTTTACAAATGTGTTTGTGATGTTATTCATTTTACTCGATGGCTGTATACAGTTTATCCGAAGCAAGTAAACAGTCTCAGTCCAGAGCTGAAGAACTAGCGTCCACACTAAAGAACAGACCAAATTTCAAATAGGAAGAAGAAAGAAAGAAAATAAAATACAGTAAAAAAAAAAAAAAATCACTAAGCAGAAGAACAACCTGGCGTTACTCATGTTTGTAGCACTGTAATTTCACACGGAGCAACAGGTGACAATTTGTGCTGCAGAAATTAGGGCAGTTCTATGAATAAATTGAGAATTCTTGTCTCCCTGCTGCGTCACACCCCTCCCACCTTTAGAGAGATCCTGTTAAATTAAGGCTAGTGGATCAGAGGGAGTGAACTCATGAAAAGGTTATCATCACATCATAGGCTTTTCTTCAGGGCTCAGAGTTGGTATTGCATGAGATCATGTATGAATAAAAACAAACTACCTAAAAGTCTTGCCAGCTGCCTCTCCCCTCCCCCCAGTTATTTCAGACAAAGTCATTGCCTTTTAATTACACAGTTAAGTACACGTAGAAATACAGCTTATTCTCCATGTAAATACATATCCAAAGTTCGGTCCCAATTAGATCACAGGACAAAAATGAAGCTGTAGGATTTTCCACTGATGGGTCACAAGCCTTGAGTCTACTGGTGAAACTTTGGGTTTGTTTTTTTTTTTTTTTTTTACAGACACAGGCTCAGGCGGGAACTCGAACAAGTCCGTGTCAAGTTGTTGCATGAATGTTTTGCTGTACAGCCTCTTGCACCCAGCAGGAAAGGAGCCATTTGCTTTGGCACAACTGCAAGATGACTGGCACAATGGACAAGCAAGGCTGTCAGCAGTTTGCATTAGTAAGTAAAGACGCAACCTGAATTAATACCATTATATCTAACTAGAGGTCAGTGCCGATTAAAGTATGAGCCAATACATTTTAGAATCAATTTAAATACTTGTGAACTCCCATTTAATGCAGGGAAGTATTATATGCCTCCATGGAGAGAGAGACAGAGATTAAAGAATTAATTCAGTGCAGGCTTGGGATAGAACTAGGGTCAAATCTCCCAACTTTTTAAGGTATTAGACAAGAGACAAGATCATCTGGCCTTGCGCTTGAGGCTGAGCCTGCTCTCGGGGATGCCATCTGACTGGCTGGCTGGCTGGCTGCTCCAGAAAGCAGCAGTCCTACATCTCCTTTGCATCAGCACTGGTGCTTATCTGGTCTCACAGGGAGCTGGCCCAGGCGCGATGAGTCAGCGTTCACCTGTGCCGGCCTGTGGGAATTAATGGCAAGGTACGAGAAATGGGACTGCCCCATTCAGCAGCAGGTAGCCATTACAGCAGCTTAAAATGTAGTGCAAGAACTTACCCAAAGTAAAATGGCAGCTCCCTATCTCACAGGGATGTCGGAAAGAGGAACACAAAGGTTAAGAACTTCGAGTCTGCAGTGAAGGCAGACTTCCTCTAGTAATTCAAAAAGATCCTTTCCCCATTGAGAAAACTGAAGAAAATGACAGAGAGATTCAACTATTTACATGTTGGATTCAAACAATTGTCATCCAGAGTCTTTTGTAAATACATATACCAAGCAGAAGATCTGGAAGAATCTCTTCTGGGCTGCCAGAGATACCCACACAGCAAGGGGGAGGCAGCATTTGGGGGTACATAACGCAACTTTCAACCAAATAGTCAGCCAGCTTCTTCCTGAGGAGGCTGGCTTAGGAGGTGAAGCTCAGCTATGCAAGGAAAGGACTCCTACTCTTACAGAAATTAAGCTGTATATGCCTCCTGTAACAGGAGGGTGTCTGGATACATTCAAACCTAAAAGCTTTTCCTCTCCACCACGAGGACACCAAAACAGAGCCCAAAACGTCACTGGCTGAAAGGTATAAAACTTCATTTCAGTTTTCTGAAGTTTTCAGTGGTTCAAAGCCCTGATTCAACTCCACCGCCACTCCTCGGTAGGGAAGTGCTCCAGTGCCTCTGCTTATTGCACTATACAATAGGTGCTTTGAGTAAATTGTGAAGGGTGGGACGGGAAGGTCAGCAGAAAGTGATACGACAGTGTTTGCTCATAAACTGAAATTACAGAGATAACTAACACTAGAGCAGACTATGAAGAACTACTTGAAAGCCTAACGAATTGAACAGCATAAGATTAAGTTTGCTGTAGATAAGAACACGAAGAGGCGCTTTCGGAGGAGCAATTTAAAATTACTCATACATGTTGATTTCTAAACTAGTTGTAGATTCTTAGAAAAAGTTTAAGCATGATCCTCAGCAGTTTAATAAGGATGGTTGGTCAATGTGCAGAAATGTTAATAAGGTACTGGTCTGTACTGAGAAGCTGATGAAAATATGGTAAAATATTACAAAGCAAATACATAGATATATTTTCCATGAGTATATGACCTCACCTTTATGTTGGAATTCAGTTTCTGAAGAAAAAAAAACCAAACAAAAAACCAAGAAAAAAAAAACCACATCTACTCCTGAAAATACAGAGTTGAAAGAAATTTGCTGAAAAGAACTCAAGAAAGAGGGTAAGAGATGAGAGGAGAAGGCTTCCATAGAACAAATAGTTAAAAATATAGGTCAAATTAGACTAAACTTTTTGTGGTAACAGCAGAGTATGGGAACATCAGGAAAAGGATGCTGGTGAAATAGCTCCTTTTCTCCTCTCCGATCATGTTGTATTTCCCATTGTGGTATCTGTGGGGTAACTTAGGATCCTGTGCCTCATTTTGTAGGAGAAGGGATGGAAGAGCCTGTAGTTCCAGACAGAGCTATGCTTATTCTTTTACAAATCTTTTTGCAAGTACACACAATAGTTTGGAATGCAGAATTTTTCTGTACTGCAGCTGCCACTACCATAGAGCTCAGGTCTTCAGACAGGACATCCTTTAGACACTATCAGATTAGGTTGACTAACTGGCTGGTCTGTTCAAAAAGCCAATCTTTTGGCTTTAACAGAAACGTGGTTTATTTTGCTGCACTGTATGCGCTTTTGGTGTTTCTTCCACCTATTTTGTATTCATATTTCAAGGGTGGACTTCCCTGCAGGGACTTATGCCAAAGTTTACAGTAGCATAAACATGTAGTTTCTCAAGAAGCTTGAGTTTATCTGTTGTAGAAAATAGACAGAAAAGGCATCCAACTGCAGAGGTAGTGAATTTCAAAGTTTTTTCTTCCCTAGGATACCCTTCTCTCAGAGACAGTCCACCAAACACAAATATTGCTGGGCCACAGGCCAAAATTCACTGTGATAAGGAGATAAAAGTCAGCTGAATAACTTAAAGAAGAGTGCAATTGAACCCAATTAGGCATTCTCATAATGAGGGGAGAAAGGGGGGCGGGAAGAGAGACAGCACAACATTTTAAACCAAACATTTAAACGCTCAATAACCTTCTATTGCAACATATAATTAGCCTGCTGAACACATTCCCACAGGATATTGTTGTAATATACAGTTTAGCGAATACGACTGTAGGTATTCCTCGTTTTTAATGTACCCAAGGTAAACACTATTGTATGGCTTCTAGCATGACAATGCTTGTGTTGTAAATGCCATTGTATATCTCCCACCCAACACAGACACTGTGTGACTGGTTTCAGTGTGTAAGTTGTGCATCGGAGCATTTCACGTTAACCGCTGTCAAACACATGGTTTTGGGCTAAGGAAAGCGTTGCCAGTGTGGCAACTTGCAGCTCCCCAAGATCTACAGAGTACGAATGATCCCCTCCCTCTCTCCCTCCCTCTGTCACTTACTTGGGAGGGTGCCTATTGCCATTTCATAGCAAAGCCAGTCAAAAGTTATTCCCAAGCTGTTCAGATTTTGAACCTGTCTCCTTAAAAAAAGAAATCTGTATCAATGAAGAGGTGTTATTAGCCGAGTGGTAATAACAGGTGGGAACAGAACAAGAACTGTTTCTTTCTTGTCTTTCATTTAAATGCTTCTATTTTTAAACAGACCAGCCAGCTTTGCTCGCCATTTTTTAGCCATAAAGGGAGTTGGTTCAAGGTCTATCAGCATGATAGGTCTTGCCTCCGCTGAGGACTTGCCTCCATTTATCCTGGAGATACTACATTTTGAGTATTCATTGAACAGAGAACAAATATTTTAAAGTTCAGAAATACACATGCTCTTTAAACTCTATTTTTCTGATTTCTAATAGCTGCCTTGTGTAGGAGCGGGGTTATTATCCAGCGTTCAGCACCCTATTTCGTGCTCCTGATCCCCAACGCACAAAGCCAGGGGCCACTCCAACTGCTGCATACAGGAAGAAGAGTATTTCAATTCATATAGTACCTTGATAAAATCAAACCAACCAACCAACAAAAAAAAAAACCCAAACCCCACACATGCACGCACACACAACTACAGCAGCTTATTTCACAACAGAAAAAAAGACAGAGAAGGCCAGATTAATATTGGTCGATTTAAAACTGTAAGAAGTTCACCACTATTAACGCTCTCAGGAAAGGCAATTGCCAGCGCTTAGCAAGCACTGTGCCTTTCTCCACACATCCCAAACCACCCTAGGGAACAATATCATGCAATTCAAAACGTACACGGGTTCTGCACCTTCTCCAGAGGCGCCTGGCACTAGTTATGGCCAAAAGGAGGGTATTGGACTGCAACAGTAGTACTCGGTAAAAAACTACTCCAACATTTCAGTCCTTCCAAAGTATTTTAAACAAAACCAGCAAAAGATACTTGAAAGACAAAAAAAAAAAGCAAACTCACCATTCTGGAAACTAAGAGTTTTCTCCTAGATCCAAATTACGTTGTTGCTCAAGACATCAGCACTGTTGGAGGAGGACTTATTCTTGCCCCAGCTTTGAAAAACTCCGGCGTGCTCAGGGTTCAGGTAGGTGCTGGGAGCACACCTGGTGAGCCTCCCTCTTAGGGGAGCTGAGCAATGCCCGCTGGAATGTGCAGTCTAGCAGGTACCGAGCACCACGTGTTCAAACAGACAGGAGGGAGCGATGGAACTACATTACCCATAATTGCCTTCAGCTGGTTTATGATTACACCTGAAACCAGGAGAAGTGGTGTGGGAGTTTCACCTGAGGGAGGAGAGAGAGGCACGCACAGGAAACAAGGAGGAAGCGTGTGCTCCTTGTGTGCTGCTGGAAGAGAGTTAGGCTTTTCTACTTTCATACGCCATGTTGCAAATATATCGAACTTGCTGAGAGGGGGGCAAAGGATGGCCTTCTGATAAGGGTCAAGGTTAGAAATAATTAGACTTACAGGCAATGAATACAGCGACCAAAATCACATGGACCTGTATGACCGGTTTGGGCATCTCAGTGCATGTCAGAGAATCAGACAACTGGGTATGAGGAAGCAAGTGAAGGAGGGGTGGCAACAGCCTGAGAAGACATCTACAGAGGAGGGAAAGCAGAGACATTCGGGGGGGGGGGGGGGGGGGGGGGGGGAGGGTTGCATTTTGGCTCCATGACGTGGTAATAGCAAGTTTTCCCAGATGTTATATTGCAGGTGTTTTTCTCGGTGACTTCAGCATTTTGTAGGATAAAGATGATAAAGATTAGAGGGACAAAGATTATAGCCACAGAGAGATAAGATAAATGAACTTTGTGCCAGGAATGTCACAGGGAGTTGGAGAAGAGATGATTTGCCTGTCCTGTTGTTATCTGCTACCTGTGTTTTTGTAGCACTTAGGACTCACAACTGAAACTTCCCTTTGATGAAAAGAGGCTTCACAGGCTTTTTAAGTCTGCCTCCAAAAAGCTGAAATATAAATCAAACAGGGTAAAAAAAAAAAAAAAAAACAGAGAAAGGCAGAACCCGGCTTGTTTTGAGGGGAGATAGCATCAATATTGGTGGGAAATTTCCACCGAATAAGCTACTTGCCAAAAGAAGTGGTTTTGTTTGACCAGGGCTGGTACCAAAGTGGGGTGAAACTCAGCAGATAGATAGTTTCATCTGGAAAAAAATGAAGTTGAAATGGTCACCAAAGCCATTTCAACATTTCAGTGGTCAATCAATCCATTGCAGCACAATTCAGTTCCTTCAGAGAACTCAACACTTTCCCACCCCACCCCCATAATCCAGAAAACAGCCTTTCCCACCTGTCCTTATGGGATTTTGGGGTGGGAATCTCTTCTACTTTGTCTAATAAAGTAGGGCATTGATGATGACAAAGATGAAAACAGAGATGCCCCATCTCCAAATGCTTTAACCAACTAGATGCATTGTTGAGAAAGCTCTGTCCTTCTGTCAGAAGCAGGAGTTATTCATTTTGTACTAAAACTACATGTTACAGAAAAATTAAGTATTTTCACTTCCTCTCTAAAGGTATAGTTTAGAAATTCAAGATCTGGAAATAGAATATGTAGGGCAGATAAAGCCCTGTCAGACACCAGGAAGAGAAGGGAAACCTTTCCAGAGACACTTGGCTTACTCAGAGCTATTAAGAAAGCAAATATTTAATTTTTGTTATATATTTCATATTCTGTTTTTTTTCAGGTAGTTACTGTCTATCATGTATCTCTAATACTAATGACAATGACAGCCCAAACCAGATGAAACTCACTGTTATACTAATACAATTTAATAATAAATTAAGACCTTGGTATCTTAAACTCTAAATTTCAACCCCTTTTCTGTCATCTCATTTAGATAAGATGCTTTTCCCCAGACTTCATTTCTCTGAATGGACCATTAGCTCGTAACAGAAATGTTGATTCCCAGTAGAAGCACACTTCAGAGACAAATGTTTTTGACAATCCATTCTTTTGATTCCAAGAATAATTTAAAAAATATTAGTGGTATTTTACCTTCAACAGAAAGACTCTGGAGCACCTCTCCTATGAGGACAGGCTGAGAGAGTTGAGTTTGTTTGGCCTGGAGAAAAGACGGCTCCGGGGAGACTTTATAGCGTCCTTCCAGTACTTAAACGGGGCCTACAGGAAATGTGGAGACAAACTTTTTAGAAAGGCCTGTTGCAATAGGACAAGGGTTAATGGCTTTAAACTAAAAGAGGGTAGATTTAGACTAGATATAAGGAAGACATTTTTTACAATGAGGGTTGTGAAACACTGGCACAGGTTGCCCAGAGAGGTGGTAGATGCCCCATCCCTGGAAACATTCAAGGCCAAGTTGGACAGGGCTCTGAGCAATCTGATCTAGTTGAACATGTCCCTGCTCATTGCAGGGGAGGTTGGAGCAGATGACCTTTAGAGGTCCTTTCCAACTGAAACTATTCTGTGATTCTATGCTTCTACGATTAGGCTGGTGATTTTTAACATCCCTTTTTATAGGGATGAATCAAAACTCAATCAATCTAATATGCTTCTCCACTGTTTCTCAGCTAGAAAATCACTACAGAGGATATTTGCACCCATAGGTTGGTGGGACCCTGCAGATGAGACCCTGCTGGCCTACATAAAGCATCTACAGGATTTAAGTTCACCTCCAGGCTTCAGAAAAGGGCTTGAGTATTAACATAGTCTATCTGGGGTTTCTGTATAAGGGTGACCAATTATTAATTCCCACATTTTTATTTAACTCTGCAACTTCTGTCTTGTTGCATAATGGAGCTTACCGTTAAGGTAATCTCAAGCAGGTGTTTAAAAGACAGCACTGCATACCTTGCTGCCTCCCCAAAACCAGATCTGACCAGCCAGCTTCCTTTTCCAGACTCTGCTGAAACCCATACTCTGCAACAACTTTTCTTTGAACGTCATTTGATGAGACGCTGTGGTTTTCTGCAGTTTGACTCATTTTCAAGGCAAAATCTTCCAGAAAGCAGATTTAGACTGTTAGGTCTTAGGAATGCTAAGTATTATGTGGACAGTTAATAAGCAACTTCATGTGTTTAATTAACTGCACTGTTTGCATACAGGGGAAATCCATATGCTGTACACGCAGACAAAAGCAATAGCAGATGCTCGCAGGATCATTTGGCAATACATTTTTCACATTTTTTGTTTGCTAAGCTCAATCCATTTCTCAGATATGTTTCTGTCATTGAAATCGGTGGAATTTGGGAAGTGATATTTGGGGACAGAAGTGGGACCTACGAAGTTAATTTCGAGATGGAAAATTTGGAAGCTGATAACGCACATGTGCAGGAAGCCCTGGGTGAAAGCTGGACATGATGGGTGGGTCCATGTGAGCGCAGTGACTAGTGTAGCGAGAGCAGGAGAGCTGGGCTGCAGCAGCTGGGGCTGCCAGCTCCGGGGCACAAGCAACATCACGGGATGCTTACCTCAATTTGGAAGTGGTTGAACGCTGCCAAGCCACATCCTTTGGCTTTTGCAACCTTACTGGTAGTGGTGGCAGGATCCTGGAAAGCTTGGGAGCGTAAACAGTCACAGTCTGGCTTGACATAACATAACATATATGGGAAGTGGCAGCCCAGTCTTCGCTTTTCATTTGATTACAGTATGTGCTTTCCACTTCACTGATTTTTTTCTGTTTGTTTGCTTGTTTAAATAACTGCATATTTTGATGGCTAAACCTAGCAATGACTGCAGAGTCAAAGGGCTCGCTTCAGTTCTATCTGTAAACATATTTTATCTGCCTGCAACAGATTGAGTCGCTGGGGCAGCAAGTAGCGTATATTTTTGGACCTGATCTCAGTTTTGCTGTAGTTCTCAGCAGACAAATGATAAACACCAAGGCCGCAGTGTACATTACATATTGTTCTCATCCCATTAGTTTCAGTCATTCCTAAAGCTCATGAAAAAACAAATATGAACCCCCTGCCCGTCAAACCATTAGAAGAGGGGCACCATAAACCCGAGGCTAGGTGACAGTTACCTGTACAATGATTCCCAGTGAAAATTAGCTGTGGCTACTACACCATGATTTATGCATGCATGTGTGAGAGGAAACCAAGGTACAATGTCATGCCATTCAGGATATAAAGAAGCCACTCAGACGCGGTCAAATATATATAACTATTTTTTTCTCCCCCCCCTTCCCCACCAGTGGAAGAAAAGCTTCCATGGCAGACAATATTCTGGCCAAAGATATATACAGACGAGGTAGCAGTTTAGGTATACCTCCCAATGAAATAACATTTAATAACTGAGAGGTGTGGGGGTGAAAATTGGTTTTCTGCCAGGTCTGTGCTAGAAAATGTTTAATAGTATAGTTATGCTGGCAAAAGTGGTTTTGGCTATTTTTACTGACTCCAGAACCCTGAGTATAATCTATACCAGCAAAAGCACTTCTTCTGCCAGTTCTGCATCCACATTAGGGCTGTTGCCAGTATCAAACATCGCCAAAAATCACATTCCTAAGGGACGTTACTTATACTAACAAAAGTTTCTAATACAAAGCAGGCTTTACAAACACTAATGAATACTCCACCCAGGCAGGCAAAACCACCTTTCCTGATAAATACTGAACCAAAGCAGTCAGAAAGTTTTACTTGCTTTCTGAAGGGCAGGATACAGTTTTGGGCAATGTTAAACATCAGAAAAACAGCTCTCAAAGCATGTTGTTCCTCAGTGGGCCACTTTTTAGACTTGGTTTGAAAAAAAGTCTGTGGCATCGCATTTTAATGAACATATAGAACTTGTGGCAGCAGTACCACAGTATGGGAAACTACAGCCAAAGCCTGCAGCAAAAATATGTACTGAAAATGCTGAAGGCAGTAGACCAAACTGAAACTACACTGTGGAGCATGGAAGTTAGTAAGGAAAATGTTATATCCAGCAGGAGAGGCTATATCTGTATTTACTACATCTGCTTGCGCTCTGAATAAATATAAATAAGTGGAATCAGTTCTCCATGGTGAGCTGGACTAAGAACTGAAATTCGTTTTTTAAAAAAAAGGGGGGAAAAATAACACCCAGAAAGTCCTAGTGAAAGCATAGTTGTTCTGATTTGCATATAAGAACAACTCATGGAAAATTATTGATTTCCTCTAGTATTTATCTTAGTGAAGAAATGAATATACCATGCCCTTATGCTCATTGAACACTAAATTATTTTTAAAGGAGATTAATCTTTTTTTCTAATGAAAATAAAAATTTAAAGAGGATCATCCAAACGAAACATTAATATACAAATGTACCTGGCAAATTGTTGAAGAATATCAGGGCAGGAACTTTCCTGAGTGATCAGCATATGGTTGCCAAAAGGGACTTGGAGGAAGAACTCTGAAAACAGTAGAGAAAAATCTCTTTCTGTCTTGAAATAGCAAGTGGGTTGGAACTTGCGCCCTAGGGAAGGACCCACAAGATGTTTTTTGTACCATGAAAATATTTGCATTTCCTCTCTGTAACTAAAGCTGTTTAGCTTGGTTAGTTGCTAGATTACTTTATGCAAAGTGCGTTCATTGAACAAACAATTTCTTTTTGTGTTTACACCGTTTTCACTCTGTTGCTAGTAAACCTCTCTCTCCCCCAGCAGAATCTGCTGTGCTCTGCAGGGAAGGTTCGCTTACTCCATTCCCACAGAGAAAAGGCACCAGGTGGCCTCGAAAGAAGGAAAACGGATTTGGCTTTAGCATGCAAGCATGCAAGCCCACCTCGGTTAATAAGAGACAGGCAAAGACTCCCGCAGTGGTTTGCAGAGACCCATCCTGGAGAACTGCTTGCAGTGATGCCTCCAGATCCGAGGCAGAAGCAGCAGTAGACGACGGGGCCACATACCGCTTACTCCTGTAGCATTAGACTGGGCTAATAGAATGACATCTTTCAGGTTAGGAAAACCTTATTTTTGCCCCAGTTCTTCACTAAATCATGCAGACTCCTTAAGGTGGATCGCTTCACTTCTATTGCATGGCACTAAGGAAAACGTTCCACGTGACAATAAAAAAAAAATCTGCAGGTGGGAGTGACCGGGCAAAAGAACAGGGCCCAAGCCAAAATGTTTGTGTCTTAAAGAGTAATGAGCAGCGAGGAAAGAAAAATACTGTTCCATCTCAGATTTTCTTATGTTGTGTTTTTAGAAATGATTAGCACGTTGTACTCAGCCGCACTTGGGTAGAAAATAACTGATTACGAGACATGAAGCAAATAAGATTTTTTTATTGTTGTTTTTAGCCAGATTTCCTCAGGAAACAAGGTCTATACAATCATGCTGTGTTTGTCTATGACTCCGACTGATCCTACTCACCACTAGTTTGTGAATCTATTAGACAGTTCAGCTCGATGCAGAGACAGAAATCTCAGATTTGGTAGAATGCTGCAAGTTTTATGAAAAGTCTCATCCAAGTAAAAGAGAAAGCCAAGAATCTCTGTGGAGGAAAGGTTCCTGAATTATTAGACCTCAGAGAATCACACAGAAAACAACAAATGAAAGAGGGACTGCTATGAAAGCACAAAATCCAGATGTTTCCTTTTTTAACAGTTAAAAATCCAATTAAATACGCAGATTCATGAGAAATTCAGCTCCAGAAGCTCCTCTTGCTCATAGGAATACTTTTTTACTTTTCTTTTTTCTTTTGGTTAGTTGATGTCCTTACAGGAAAAAAAAAAAAAAAAAAAAAAAGGAGGTATTTATGTGCATTTATACAACACAGACATGAAGAATCAGAATCTGCTCTCATTGTAGATCCCAAGCAGCTCTGCTGAATTAAGTAGTAGGTGGCTAGCTTTGACCATATAGGTTGTCAACGTGGACCAGTTTTTCAGCAACGAGTATGTTAAGAACTTGAAAATCTGGCCACGGGTGCCTCACTGGGAGTCAGGAGATACCAGATGCTTTTGAAAGTCAAGCCTTTGCTTAGGTGCCTATATGGAAAGCAGGTGCTTCTGAAAATCAGATTTGAGCTACCAGGGTAAGACCTGAAAAATGTATTCTAGCTCCATTAAAAACTTAAAACTGATTTGCTCCATGTTAGATAGGGGTTGAACACTGACATAAACAACAGGAGTTTCGTGTCCTTTATGCCATTTAAAGCTGAAAATAAGTATTTACTAGCTGTGGTTTCTTCCTTTTACTTCAGATTGATAAAAAAGCAATTCTGGAAAGGCTCAAACAGGTTAATTTTTTTGTGTTTTACCTTCTTAGCAACTTGAATAATTATTTGCTAAATATCTATCAATTACAGCATAATTATAAATTTTACCTATAAACCAACTATTCATCCCTTTACCACAGATTGTATCTCCACTAATATAGGAGCTAATAAGCCCTGAAAACGAAGGGCCACAAATTTAGTGTTTTCTTCATTGTAAAGGAAGGATTGGTGGTTTGGTTTTTTTCCTCCAGTTGAGAACTTTTCCTCAGTTTAGTAGAAAACATTTCTTCTATTTTAAGTTTAATAATGCTTTAGCCTGTATTTAATGATAAACCCAAATGCAACTTATTTGCTGAACTGTGGCCTAAAAAGTAGCTAAATAACAAGCCTGCAGCGAAGCTGTGAATGGACCTAAAGGCTGACTTCTAGTCCCTTCTCGCAATCCCCTGGCATCCTTAATCACAGCATGTTGTTGCTCCCTGTGACGTGTCCTTGAAATGTGGTCTATTACAATAAGTCATGTGACTGCATATTTCTGCAATAACTGAAGAAATAGTCTAAGTCTACTACATTTTTGACCTATCATACATGGTACTTCCTGTCTAATGCCTTAAGTACTCATTAGTCATATTTACTGCGTGGTGTATCAGATAAAGTGTAAAGATTTCCTTTCAAATGTTGCGTACAGCTAGAAGTCAGTCAGGGGTTGGATAATGTCTGTAGCTTGAAAAACATTTTATCTGTAAAACTATCGTAGAATTGTATAAGACACCTGGATTGATCAGGTTTTATACATGAATTACACAAAATTTTTGTAGATTAAAAATGTACAGGTTTTGATTGCATTTTTCATTTATTTTCCTTCACTAATTTGATCATATTTACTTTTATAGCAACTCTAATCAGTTAAGTTCTACTATGCCTTTGTCATAGATTTGACATACAGAACCGTGGATCTGAGCCCTCACTTTCTGTGTACTCATTACCTGGAAAAAGGCATTCTCTTTCTCACCGTCAGGCACAGCAAGCAAGCGAAAAATAACAATGCAAAGAAAAAAACCCACAGCACAGATAAAGAAACTATTCAGCTGTGTAACCGCTCAGGCGTTCAATTAGGTGTCTGAGTCAGCAAAACATCAGTTAATCTTCTTGTTGTTGATGTAATTCAGATGCATATTTAACTGTGTATTTTGGTGTTTTGCTCTTAAGGAAGAGTATTATTGTACTTCCATTGCATATGTATATGTTTTTTTCTGAGCTGGAATCTAAGCTCTGGAGTATGTATCTCTCAGCCCGACAAGCAACTGACACTAACCAGACACTGTCACCATCCTGATAATACCGTCTCACCTTTTAATAACTGAAATGTAGTTTTCCGAAAGCTCTACAAACACCCACCTGATCTGCAAAACACTGTTTCAGGAACTGAAATCTTTGTCCTACAGCAAGAAATTCCTGGTGCACTATGAGCACGTCACACTTCCTCTGCACGCAGACGGACCCCACTCCTCTCAGAAAAGGCCCGGCATCATCCTCCTTGCCAGGGAAAAACAGGACCTGGCTTTAATTCCCAAGTGACCTCACATGGCTAAGCTGAAGCAAACGTAATGGCCCTGAGACCTTTCTAGAAGGTCTTTAACATTGCCTACCGAAAGGGAAGATCATTTCTGGCTGCCTTAGGAGCAATGGGCCTGCAACCCAAGAGCATTTCAGCCGAAAAGCCACTCCCAGACCTGGCCAGCTCCGGGAAGAGCTGCTGTCACCTCTGGGCCCATGGTACTTAAAAGAGATCCTCTTATTCGGTAATACCGCCAATTGCCTCTGATTACCATAATGACTGTAATTAATGCCTACGCTACCGGCACGGTGTGTGCTTGTACAGCAGCCCTCCACCCACTGCCGGCACCGCCGGCCATTCCCCGCAGCGTACAAAGCAGCGGCAGCTGAGCACTCCCTGCATGTCCCGACACTTTTGCATTGAGGCTGCTAACATAGGAATAATAGTAATGCAAGAAGACAATATTCTGACCTCATCTTCTCTTAATATCATGTTTCTCTTTGTTTTAAGTTTTCTCTTTTCGGGCTTTCAAAGGTTCTGACTGAAAATGATTTGCCAGCTGAGAGCAAACCGGCAAGGTGTAATAAGTAGTATGATTTAAGTACAGCATACGCTGAGAATGCAGTTATAAAAAAGAAATAATGCCAGATCTTCAGCTGCTCTTAATCAGAAAAACTCTGCTGAATTGAAGGGTGTAATTCCAGTTTACATCTTCTGAGGATCTCATTCCTGCGTTTACCACCAAAGCTGTTAAATGCGGAACGTCACTCCAGCACGCTAGGTCCCTGTTAACTGAAAGCTGTGGGAATAGAAGCATACTTGGTTTCGAGGCCTTTATGCGACCTGTTCTGGAAGGCAGGTTCCTGCAATGCGCTGAGTATTTTCACTGCTGTCTGGCTCAAGGGAGTGCTCACTCAGAAATCTTGCAGGGTTTGTTCCTGTTGTCTCCATCTTGAATGCAATGATTTATCTTTGTTGACACCTACAGGAGCAGGATAAGATCAAATAACGAACTGCTTTAAACTTCTTTAAATGACATGGGTGGTTTCAGGAAATATTTTCCAGCAAAATAATACAACTGGCGCTTCACCTGGCATCTTCCAGTGTCGTACACAATTCTCTTTGGCTTTTAAAACAAACGCAGTGAGGAAGCTGCGATTATTCAGGGGTGATGAAATTGCAGTTCTGCACCAAAGCTGATTGTGGTGTTAACATCTGCGGCTTCGCTGACTTCAGACAACTTTGAGTTTAGACCAGCAGTGACACTGCCCTGTAGGTGGAAGTTCAAGTAGGAACTGCAGATAAAAAGGGCTGTAATGCCATCTCGAAATGCAAGGAAAAAAAAAAAAAACAGCTGCATTTCAGTAAACACACACACACACAAAATTAATTGGTTTATGAAGTAAGATGGTTTTGAATAACAGTTGGAATCGCAGAGGATACATGAGGATTCCCTTTGCATGCATTTCTTGCTGAAGGCCAAGTTCAAAAACATATATAAATTGGAGAGTGATGGTGGTACGCTTCAGTAAAACTATAGTAACGCAAATGCAAAAACACATAAGAAGTGCTCATAAATACTTGCCCATATAAAAACCTACATTTTTGCTTTCATATTATTAACTACTCTTTTCACTGGCTTAGTTTACTGGCATTTCGGACTTCGTTACTACATAAAGAAATACTTTTTGGAATCAGGGCTCATTATCTCACTTTATTAATAGTGGACAAATTTAGTCATAGTAAAATACTATTCATTAAAACATTAATCTTTTAAATATGAGGGAAAAGAACAACTTACGAATCTGAAAAAAGTCCAGAGAGTGATCTTCCCAATGAGCATCTTGAAATGAATTCTTCAGCAACATCTGCAAGCTGTAAGTCATCATTTTTTTCCCCTCATAAACATGTAAAATCATATACAAGTTCAGTCATGACTGTTAAATTGTGGATCAAAGCCACAGTTGGTTATAATGAAGAGAGTACTTAAGTACGCCCACAAAGAGCATTCATTATGAGTGCCACCAGGCCTGTTGTTGCTGCCTTCACTGCTTTTGAAAACAGACAGTATTGATGTTTGGTTGAACAAATATACATATTTCTGATCTGACTTTAACGATCCTGTCAGCTGACACTGTATCACAACAGATATGACCTTTCAGGTCTCACACAGTGAGAGGGAGGCTCATCCATGTGGCTGCCATCTCCTGCTCCTCTGTAGCTTGGGCCACATCTCCTGTACTGGCCATGCAACGCCTTCACTCTGGTTCCTTTACTGCTGCTTATTTGATGACCAAAGTATTTGAATGCACCTGGAGCATTCGTTACAGAGTAGGGGAGTGTGCTGAGTGACTGCTAAAGATGATCAGAAGATAAGTGGTAGCTAATAGTTGCCCCATGTAGAAGGACTTCTTCCAGGACCCATTTCTTTGGTTAAAACAGTGCCATGCCAGCCCCTTCAACTCAGGTCTCAACCTCACATCACCCTTTCCATCATCCAGAATCTTCCTCTTGCATTGAAGCAGATGAATCTTGAAAGGAAACATACTAATACAGTTGGAAAATCAGTCAATCATTGTTGCAATTAAAGCCATTCATCCAAAGCACGTCTGCATGCATGTTTCTATTAAGGTTGACATCATTATGAATCTCCAGATCTTATATAATTGGTGCCTCTTCTGTTCAAAGTTTGATTGAGTGCTGGACATTGGGAAATGTATTTATGAGCCAATGAAAAAGTCATAAAATACTTTGATGAATTTGAGTGTCTAGTTTTATTTGTCAGCCACGCTTTCTTTGGAACTTTCCTCTTCCTTGGAATCTGAGGTACCTCCAAGAATTTCTAGCGTCACATCTCTTTGGTGGATTTGTCCTAGAATATAACCCTTGGCAAATCATTCCTGCCAAAATGTCTGTGGCAGTTCAGAAATTACACCCTTCACAGATTTTTATCCTTGCTTCTCTGCCAAGGATTCTGTAGCTAGAGCTCTTCTAGCATAACATATCAGGTGAGCGCTCCTCATTGCGTACATAATCTGAAACTGTACCGTGAAAAACCTCCTACTGCAGCCCAGTTCTGCCATTTGAATTACAAAGTGCTAATCTTTGCTTGATAACTTATTTCTAGATTTCAGCAATGTGAGTGGACAAAAATAAGATTTGTTTTCTTTTGCTGCAACTTGTGTCAGAAAAAAAGGTCTACCCTCTTTGGAATTTTTCCATATAACTAGTATGAAAGAGGGTGATTTTTAAAACTCACTCTTCTTTGCAATCAGTCCAAGCAATGGTTTTAAATTCTTTCTTTGCATGTGTCCCAGTTTTCCTATTGCAACATGTTCTAGTCGGTTCAGAAATTAAAACCAGTGCTCCTCCACACGTATGCTACCCTCTTGGTCAAATCCCTTATGATGTCATCATGACTCTTCTTTATTTGGCCGGAAAAACAACATTTCATTTGTGTCATTTAAATTAAATTTGATACTTTGGTAAACAACTGCAGCGATATCACATACAATAGTAGTATTTTTACAGTCTGAGGCCATGCCAAATTCCAAGCATGGGCATCGCAATGAGCAAACAGGGCCCCTGCCAACTCCATTTTGCCACATATGGTATTAAGTTTTTCATAGTAGTGGAATCATTGCAGAAGTTTCCATGACAGTAGTTGAGTCTCAGAACTGAATAAAATACTGTAGCTTTACCATTACAACTACTTCTCCACATTGAGTAATCTGGTGGACTCTAAATGAACCTTCTGTCTTTATCCATGTATGCTTGAATAAAGTCAGTTGCTTTCTCTTGCAAGTTTGCTGTTTCATCAACCATAATTGGATACTGTTTACAAGAAAACATTGCGAAAATAGCCCTCACAGACTTAACATCCATGATTTTCTGTTATCTCATTTTGAGTAACTGGAATTGTGGATTTGTTTTGACCCTTTTCCAGTTGTTATAAAGTACCAGGATCACATCTGCTTGCAAAAAGCGGTTGAATCAAGTTGCACGCTCAGCTTCTGAGAGGCCGGCACATCTTCAGCTTATTCAGTACAGTGATCTTGTGGTGCAAATCTTTGTCTTGCAAGATGATGAATACAACTTAGAATTTTGTTATCTTTTGCCTTTTTCCTTATTTTTCCTGTGAATACTGAAAACTTACCAAGTCACTTGCATTCTTTGTGGTTGCCTGAAGAATAAGAGACTCGAACTGCTTTTCTGATGAGGTGACCCAGGCTACATAAATCACAGAATCACAGAATCACAGAATGGTCAGGGTTGGAAGGCACCTCTGGAGATCATCTAGTCCAACCCCCTCCGGCCAGAGCAGGGTCACCTACAGCAGGTTGCACAGGACGGCATCCAGGCGGGTTTTGAATGTCTCCAGAGAAGGAGACTCCACAACCTCTCCAGGCAGCCTGTTCCAGTGCTCTGCCACTCTCAAAGTAAAGAAGTTCCTCCTCATGTTAAGATGGAACTTCCTGTGTTCAAGTTTGTGCCCATTACCTCTTGTCCTCTCACTGGGCACCACTGAAAAAAGGCTGTTGCCATCCCTCTGGCACTCTCCCTTTAAATATTTGTAAGCATTAATAAGATCCCCCCTCAATCTTTTCTCTAGACTAAAAAGACCCAAGTCCCTCAGCCTTTCCTCATAAGAGAGATGTTCTAATTCCCTAATCATCTTTGTAGCCCTTTGCTGGACCCTCTCCAGCAGATCCCTGTCTTTCTTGAACTGGGAAGCCCAGAACTGGACAGAGTACTCCAGACGCGGCCTCAGCAGGGCAGAGTGGAGGGGAAGGATGACCTCCCTCGACCTGCTGGCCACACTCTTCTTGATGCACTCCAGGATGCCATTCGCCTTCTTGGCCACCAGGGCACATTGCTGGCTCATGGTCATCCTGTTGTCCACCAAATGCTTCTTCTGAGTAGTTTATCAGAAGTTATTCACAATTAAAAGCTGCAGGGCCACAGAAATGGAGTGCATTATCAGAGACCTCAAAATAGAAACCCTGAAAATCTTCAAATTACAGTGAGCAGAGGAAGGGTTCCATTTCCCAGAGCTGCCCAGAGGAAAGGCTTCAGTGGCTTCTGATGAAATGTTTCAACTGTTTTCCCGGGATCAAGCACTGTTTGTTCTTGTTTCAGGCGCTGATAAGTATAGGCCATTACTACACCAAGAAAAAAAGTTCACTTTTTGTTAGAAATAAAATTCCATTTTTTAATTAAAGGTTTTAAAACATATTTCATTTTAAATATATTTCATTTTATCTTCAGAAAAATATTGCACCGTCTCATTATTTACTTTGATCACTACTTATTACATTTCCTTAAATATACAGGACTCCTGACAAATGAAACTGTTTAGTCAAATTTGAGTGTACTTGTTAACTGTTCTTTATAAAGTAATCTGAAATACAGCAGAATGATGAAGGCAAAGTTAGAAAGTTAGGTTCGTACTAGTCCACAGAAGAATTACCTTTTCCTGGTTCTGAGATAACTAGTTGTAACCAGTTTGTTAAAATAGAATTTTAGAGAAAGAAATAAAAAATAAAATAAATATTAATAATATTTCCTGTAAACATTTTTTTTTTCTGAAAAGGTCTGGGAACTTCATAAAAAATACTTTTATTTGAAAATATTTCCAATAGCAAGAAGTAATTAAGCTGAGGTTTTGACTAAAATCTTTTGATGTCTTCTTCTATTTAAGAATCATCCCATAGTCACACATAGATTTTGCAAAAGAGTGATGTAGATTTTTTAATCATAGTCTAACCTCACCACAAGATCCACCTTTACCTCAGTGCAGGAAGTTCCCAAATGACATAGGCCAAACTTTCACTAAGGATCAGCTTTGCTGTAATCGCCACTTGCCCTCACTTTTTATTGTTCTTTTGAAAAGCAGGAAACCAGGAAAAGAGCTATGTCTGGTAGAAAGAAAAAACCTTACTATTTATTTACTTTTGGAGATGTCCTGCCAAATGCTTCAGGTTCGTTTTCATGAGAAAGAGCAATATTACCAGAAGTGAAATATGTCTTTGTGGCTCTAAACATCAGCAAAATACTGATGAATCAGAGAGACAGAAGTACGCTGCCAAATCATAATTTCAGCAGAGTATATTTTTGTTTCTTTGTTAGAGATAAATCACTATTTTACCAAATCAGAGGACTAAGAAAAAGATCTCCATTAAAAAAAAAGAGAAATGAACTGTCCTTTCTTCATTCCATCACCAGGAACACAGTGGCTCTAAAACGTAAAAAGCCAGGAGCCACATCTCAGGGGGTTTTGGTCTAAATAGAAAACCCGGTTACATCCATGAAGTATGAAAGGTATATTTTTCTCCCTGTCCCTTTTCTTCCCCTTCTGATTTCTTTTTAAACTGTCCTTTACTCAGTCAATGTTCACCATGAAGACCAGCAGAAGCCCACTTTTTTTTTTTTATTATTTGGTTGTTACTGACATGTTTCCTAACAAAATAAATGGTCATTTCAGCATGCATAATGACTTTATGTATACCTTAACAACTTTCTTCATGTTATGATCTCTTTGTTGTTGTTACTTTTTCTATAAAGACCTTATCCCAATTAGTTATTGAATTCACAGTGGTACTGGTAATTTTCATTATTAATTTAACCTCTGGGGCATAAAAGGTTTTAGTTATATATTTAACTTGAAATGTTTGTATTTAATGGAAGTGTGCATTTACACGTTTTTCTGATGTCACATATTTAACCAAAAAATTGTCTACAATTTCTACAGTAACGTGCATTATTTTAAAAAAATGGACTCTATTCTGTAACAGATGTCATATGGAAAGCTGAACAAAAAACGTGATGAAGTGATTTTTATCCACACCAACTCACTTTCAGGTGATTTGAATCAGGAGATTATTGAATGTGATCTTTATATAAACATTTAAAATCAGGGTTAACAGACATCTTGAAAACAAAAAATACTCTAACATCTTTTACAAACGTTTCCACTGACGAAACACCCATGAGTCATATTTTAAAAGCTTTGCAATAAAAAAGTTGCTATAACAGGGCTGTATTCCACACGCACACACAAAAATGGTTGGAAACTCACATTAGTTTGATAGTGGAATAATTCTATTCCAGAACATGTTATTTGCCAGCTTTTTTTTTTTTTTTCTTTCCTATGGAAACGGCAGATCTTTCCCCATGAAATACAAGGCTGGAAACACAGTGTGCTCAATCATCAGAAAAGCATGTGCATTTTTATAGACCCACCTTGTAAGAGGATAATATAATTAGAACTAAAAGCATATTTTACTTTTATTTATATTTCAGTCAATGAATTCACATTTTAAATGAAGAATTTATGCTTAGCATTAGAGGTAGAATTAAATATTATCGTTGAGGAAAACAGAAGATTTATAAACATAAGTTGATAAGAAGCACTTTCTAAAAGCTTGGAATTTTCAAAACCTAATGAAGCTTTGGTTTAGTTCACATAAAATCCTTTAAAAGCTTACATTCTGCACCACTAATTAATATACTGAAAAAAACGGAGTCAACCTATCACTGGTTTACATATTCCAACTAGACACAAAATGAAGCAAGCAGATGTAAATCAGGCGTGTTTATGCCTTGCAGCATTTGTTCCAGGAACAGAGGTTTTTAAGAGAGCAGCAGAGAGATGCTGCACGCTACAATCGCTTGCAGGTGATGACCTTCAGAGTACTCGACGGGCCTGGCACCTGGCCACCTTTGATAAACCGTACAATTTGTTATTCAGATCTTTACTACTGAGGTACTAGCAGAAACGGTGCCAACAGACAAGAGTCCAGAAAGTGAGGAAAGTAGTGTACCAAAAATATTTGCCTGGCATTCCTGGATGGGAAGCCTACCAAGAGCTATCACAGAGGCCTGGGGCAGATCCTCCAGCACACACAAAGTTTCAGGGTTCAAGTGCAATCTTTTTTCGGAGAAATTATGCGGAGTGTTTTATCTGGGAGGGCAAAACAGATCATCGCAACAGTCCTTTCCACCTTTACGATCTATGAAAAATGAAGGATCCCGTAAATGCTAGAAGCGTATTTGAGACGAAGATATGGCCAAGCCTGTAAAGAAGAGAATGTATAGAGCCAAGACTGGCCTGATATACTACAGCAACAAAGAGCAGGCCAGGGATGGTTTGCACAGAGAACACTGTGCTAACACAGCTGAAGGGTTTGGGAGAAAGGGCTGAAATAAATCGACTCTGGAATTTTTAATGGGATGAAAGATGTAGAAAGGCTCAGTAGGGCCATGTGAAAACTTCAACTGAGTGAGATGCATCAAGACAATGCTCATTATGCAGGCTTCTCTTGAAAACACACTTTTCATGCAATGATTAATAGTAAGGCAGTTTTTAAAATTATCTTTTTTCCTCTTTAAAATGACCAAAGGACCCACTTTAAATCCCATCGGGCTGACGAGAACAATACACAGCTCATACAAATACTTGAAGGCTGATTTTTTTGCATCAGTATCGTGTTGAGCATAATTTAACACTAGCTCCCCTATAGTATCATTCTTCACCGACCAGGGTGAATGCAGAAGGCACACAAGAAGATTTTTGCGCAAGTCACGACATCGCCGTGGGCAAAGCAGCATGCTCTGGGGGCTTGGGGCAGGCTGGCTGGCTGAAGTAACCACACCGGCTTCAGGAGCCAAGGATGACAAGAGCAGAGTCTCCGTTGCCGTGGTACCCCCTTCCCATCAAATGGAAATGATCCCTGGGTTTCGTAAATGACATCGCCCAATTATCCAACTGAAGCGTGGCTAAACATCTTTAACTTAGCAGAGTTTATGCGTCCTTTTGCTTCTTTTTCAATTGTCGTCTTTGATGTTCAGGCTGCACATGTTGTCTTAAGGGAGAAAGAAAAACTTTCTTCTTGTTCCAGAGCAGCTTTTCTGTGTTTTCTTTTTGTAATACTGACTGAAGATAAAACTCAAGGGTTCATACTTGATCGTTGCCAGATACAGTGCAAAAAGATGCTAGTGTTGTTCCAGAAAGCCTACAAATATTTGGGGGATACCTCTTTCAGATCTGCATCTGCTCTGTTGTCTAATAATTATAGTCCAGAGGAAACCCACAGAAAAGAGGGGGAGAATGAGGACGCTTTTGGGGTTGCCTGAAATGTCCCTCACTGGCAGAGCTGTAACAGGATTTTAAAGGAATTTGAGACCTGTTAATCCCATGGGTCATCAGGATCTGGAAAGAAATTGCCTCCTGGAACAGAAATAAAAATACTTTGTAATCATGTAACTGTGCACAAAAAGAATCTTAGCTGCAACGTTTCCTAACTTCTGAGCCCTTGATTTTGCAACATACTTTTTCAATGGAGCAGGGAATGGTAGAGAGGAGTGGGCACGCAGACCACCTCTCGGTGGTCTTAATGAGGTGGCGAGAGTACAATTTTCTCATGTTTGATGGGATATTTGCCCGGCCTCTGTGAGACGTTAATTGTAGCTCCTTTTCCTTGTGCGAATGACTGTTGGGAGGAAATGATCACTTTCAGGCTACAAGCAAATGCTCAGGAAAACAGTTAAGGTGGCCTTAACGCATGTTTGGTTCCTGGTTATCCAGTAACTCTGAGTGACTAAAGCTTTTTAGTGGTGTTCAGAACAAGTGACTGCTATCAATCTTCCCAGTTTCTCATGGAAAACCTTTTAGCACCAAAATTTGATTTCGGCATCTCTTTCAATGTTCAGTACGGCCGGGTATTGGCCACCAGTGGTCTGCAGACCACAGTTCAGGAATCTGTGGTTTAAAACACTGGCTAAATGAAGCAGAACTGGAAAGGTTTGGAAAGTCTCTCATCATTATTGGCAGTAGAAAGAAAAATGGGTTTGTGATTTTTTTTTTTTTTTAAAAGACTTACTGTGCGCTTTGTAGGGACAGTTTGTCACTTTGAAATAGAAAGTATTGGTCTTGGGAGCTGATTGCAGCAAGTTAGGTGTTCCATTAAAATGTCCCTTTTCCAGCGTGATTAGCACATGGAATCTTCTCCATTTACAGGAAAATGATTCTGCATCTAGCCATCTTTTGCAGTCTTTCATCAGAGGTCTCAGTGCCTAAAAAAGCCACAGTTGTCAGTCAGAGTTGCTACAGGTTTTGAAAGCAGATCTCTCACTGAGGTATAGTAATACTATTCTGTACGAGGGGGACTCCGTTGTACTCCTCACTGGTTAAGGATCAGACCACGGAGAAAGTAAACTTCCTATAAAACCGCTTTGAATAAGATTCTTATTTTTTTTTCAAGACTGCTCAACGGAGGTAATATACAAAAGAGGTTTTCAAAAATAAATTAGATTCCGGCTTACTTATGTCATTGGGGTGCAAAATAATGCAGAGCCGGTTTACCTTGGAGAGAAGCTTTGGCTGCTCAAGCTCCCTGGCATGCGGAGGAGGAGCAGCCATTCCCAGCCGCCTGGATGGCTGCTCTGCCTGCCACACGGGGCAAGGAGAAAAGTGCGTTATAATCCTGAGAATACATACGAGCAACAGTTTACAGCCGTGCCTACCTACGGTGAGTCCGTCAATGCAATGTATAATTCGCAGACTGCCCTTCCAAAGCGCAGCCTAGGTATCAAATGAAAGTGAAAGGTGCCACGATCATTTGTATGCTGCAGAACACGTTGTACAACCGTTACTACTCCTTTAGCTCAGCAGGTTCAAAAGCGATAATAATCTCTCACCGTATTTAAAGGACCACGTTTTATATGTAGTTATGTAATATGTAGTTGTACACTTCGAAAGATAATCTTGTATACTGGGAATTTTATTAGGTTAGAGCAGAACAGAAAGTGAATGTGCTCTTCGCCTGCTGAATTAATGATTGCCGTACAGGTAATGTGCAGAATATCAAAGACTCTGTTATGTGATTTTTAGCCCTAGAAATAGTAATAACCAAGAGACTACAGGCTCTCGGCACATTAAGTTTTGTACTTTGCCCCATCATCAGTATATCAGCATCTCATACAAGAAATGGACTGATAGACTCCTTTTTTATTTTTTTCCATTTTGGGTTATGGAAAGTTTTAATTTCACTAACAGGTAGAGAAAAATAAAGGTAGCTAATAACGGTGTCATTCTGGTTCTGAGAAGAAAACCGTCAAATAAAAGGCTGGTGGTGGTTCTGCGTATTTCTCATTTAGCCAGTCTCCTAGTAAGAATGCACAGGATTTACACACTTAGTTTTTGTTTTGATGATCTGTATTCCCTGGAATAATACAACCTTCTGAATAGTTCATAAAATTACTGTAAAGTTTTTTCTAGTGTACTTTTATGTTTAAGCTTTTGCATTTGCAAAACCTTGAATTCAGCATGTGTGTCTGTTGTTTCCCATGTTTGATTTGAATTTAAAAGAAAGAAAAAATGCAAAGTCTGTTTTTCCTTTGTTGGGAACAGACTCAAACCCATCCATATGAAAAACAGTGGGTCTAAGACCTGAGGAAGCTTTGAGATGGGGATACTTTGAAAAATTGATCTTTAATCAGTGAGTTGTCAAATTCTCAGAAAAGGGTTAGGAAAAATCTGGGTAGAGAACTCCGTTTATCCAGAGAAAGAGGTGCAATTCAAATACATGAGTGACAACCTACAATAAAGAATGCTTGGAGGAGTGATTGCACCCTGTAGCATGCATTTATTTGGCAGAATAAAAAGCCCTCATATCTTTCTGACCAGCACAAGGAGTAAAACACTGTAGTACACAGGTGAGCAGTGCTGCAAAATACTGTGTACTTTCTATTCTCAAAAAAATTAGTGGGAAATGAATGCAAGTTCAAACCTTTATACAACTAACACCTTTTTTCTAAAGGATATGATTCCTCTTTTAGTTTTTCTTTTTTCCTTTTCCATAAGGGGATTTCCATAATCTCTTCTAGCAGTATATTATCTAGCATGTTATACAATATGTGAAGGGCACTAGCCTGGAATCTGAGACCTTACTTTGCTCCAGTTTTCCCATATGACCTTGAACAAGTTAGATTGTTTTTAACCTTTTTTTTAAGAAACTAAAACCCTTTGAAGGTCAGACCTTAATCTCTCTTCTCTATCTTCTCTACCATTTTTTGGAGTGTAAAGTGGAGATAACAAGATTTTTCTATCTCACAGATTATAAGAAAAAGTAAATTAAAAAATTTAATTCAGTAGATACTGAAGGGTTTTTTTTAATAAGACTGTTAATGAAGCATTATATATGTAGTCTGCATATTTGTCCTTGCTGGGAAAAAACAACGAAATTATACAAACTATAATTACCGACTTGTCAGTCTCTGTCTTTGAAAGCAAGACACTGCCCATAAATTGACTTAAGATACGAACTTGGAATTTAATATATGATAACCACTAAAAAATTAGGCGACTTTTAATTGTCACAACAAACCTGTTTAATCAGATCATTTTGAAAGATCTAAAATACAATATAGGTCAGTGTAAACGGAAGACTGAGAATATACATGCAGACATAAAAGAGTTCATATAGCTCCCTGTTATCATGGCCCCAACAGAACAAAGTATTTTCTGCCAGACAAGCTATGGAAAACAGACTTTTTGGGTGTGTGCAACTGGGAGTGATTTTCCTCTGGAATTAATATATAAATGGAAAAATAAGAACTATGCACAGACTTTCACATACTTAGATGTGAATACACAATAGTACACATAGGTATGTGCATCCAGTTTATATAGATTGAGAAAAACTTAAAAAAAAAAAAAAAACAAACCACATCAAAAAATCAACCACAAAAGAGTTTAAAATGACAGGTAAGTTAAGAAGATAAAAATTTAAAATTCTGGGAAAATGAGCTATGGCTTATTATTTTGAGGGCTTGAGTTTGACAGTAATGACTGTAATAGAAACATCAGTAGTTCTCTGTTTCTTGTCATATTACCTAGAATAGAATAATTCTGGAATTCACAATTTGTGGCAGCATTTTCTCATTTTTATTTAGCATAAATTTAGAATTCATTTAGAGTTTGCATACTGAAAGGACAGGGACATATACACACGCACAAGCATTTGACATAAGTATGCATGTAATACTTAATACAGCAAGTGGAATATGTGCCGCAATTGATCCTTCACTTCATAGCTGTGATCCGTACCACAGATTGTTTGCTCATTTATCTTGGTGACTGTGATAAAGGACATAAATGTTTTTGCCCTAAAAGCCCATCCCTGAATGGTAAAAATGTAATTATCGCCAATCAGAAATAAGGATTTCTCTTTCTAATACAACAAAAAGCATACGTTTACATATACACACACCAGCACTTCACCAGCATCATACGATAAAATAAAATCCTGTTGTACCTCTCAAATTGTCAATCCTTTAACTCTAGACAGTGGCTTTAAGATACTCTAATATGGCAATCTCTGACGCGTCTTTATCAAATACAAGGTTTCTGGTTCTCTGTGCATGAAATAAACTGCAAAACATAATGGCAGGCACCAATTTATTGACCAGGCATGAGTGAGGAAGAACAATCTAGAACAATCAACAGAATAAAAACATTAGTAGAATGACCTATCATGAGGTGAACATTCAGCTGCATGATTGGTCATTGGAGTTTAAAATACGTACTCAGGAATGAAGAATCATATTCTTTTATTCTCAAGTATATCTTCAATTAGGAAAACAAAATGGTAGCTCTGTTTAGGCTGTAAGGAATATTCATTCCAGTATATCGAAGAGAATTTCCTCTAATGCATTCTGATGCAGAAGATAAATATCTGAAAGCCGAGCTTAAATTTAAAACTCCTGTATGATTTGCCCAGGGGTGATTTCATTTGCAAATGACTACGGAAGGGTACCTAGTGGAAGGAAGCAGGGCTGTGAGGTTAAGTAAGGAAAGAGCAGACGAGACCTCTCACAAAGTGTGCCTGGGAACTGAAGACAAGCTCGTTGTGATCGGCTTTGCTGTGAAGAAATGAGAGCTTGTACTGATGCATCGCTTTTTGTTTCTTCAAACATGCCTTGACAAAGAAACTATATTATATAATATTACATTAATAGCATACTGCACGCTACTGTCATCCAGTCTGTCTCCCAAAACTTAGAACTTTCTCACATGGCAGACAACTTTTGGTCGCCTCAGTCACAGATCGTATTCTTCCATCACAACAATTTCTTCGGGAACCTGGGAATAGTAAAACTGTTGGAGATGCAGAGAGAACAGAACTCATAGGGGGAAGAAGAACGGAAAAGACATATGAAGTGTTTTCCAATGGGACGAAAGGACGAAAGTCACCAAAATACAGAGAAACTCTGGGGCTAAGCAGAAGCAACCTCACAGTCAACTTTTCTACGAACTTGGCATTTTGTTTCATTTAGTTTCAGATGCTTTTTTCTGTCTCATATTTTCCATTAATTATAATTTTAATTTGTGTCACACTGTGCCTTTTTAATCAGTTGACTCAGTAGAGAGATCCGTTTATCTCTGATTTCAACCTTTCTAACCTTTCAGCCTCTCTAACCAGAAGAAATATGTTAATTATGCAAAAAAGTGAAACACTGAAAAGGTCACAAAAACCTACCGAAGAGTGAGACATAAATTATACATCTTGGGACAGATGTGTATGCTTGTCAATCTATCTGCATTCACTCAAATGCCAAGCTTATCGTAGCCTTCTTCAGGCATGCACTTTACAGACTTCCACGTCACCCTTCAAATAAGTTCTCCAGCGCATTTCGGGTCATTGCTACTTCCAGTTTCCTTTGCGCCAGTCTGACTTTTCAGCCTTTTTCTAGACTAAGCTGTAGGCCATGCAATAGGGAAGAAACCACAGCATAATGCTGGTAGAGAGGGATGTGAAATCTGGAAAGGTTCCTCTGCAAATGGGGCAACAGAAAAGGCCCAAAAGATGCCCTGATAGTGTGCTGTGTGGGAAAGTAGGGATGGAGATGAAGGCACGGGTCTGCCACCCAGGATGTGAGGCTTGACAGGTCTGCCCTGCTCTGTGGCTGCCCTGGGTTCTCCCTTCTTGGCTTCTGGTTCAGTTTTACGTCAGATGGGGAGTGCCACCTACCGGGTGACCTTCTGAAAGTAAGTCATTACCTTATGATTTAAGATAATTGTAACAGGACTTTATACAGAGCAAAAACACAGCGAGGGCCTAAAATTAATGAATCGACTAATCAGGTTCGGTGAGGACAAATTGCACTTAAAGTAGCTCCCCTACAGTTTCAAGACCAGCTTGCTGCCACTTTTAGTAATCCTTTTCTGGCATGCTGGTCAAAAATCTCTAGAGCTGATCATAACTTGCCCTATTTATGTGTAATGAAGCTTTCAACAGCCAGCGTGCAGAACCTACCTGCCTGCTAAATCTCTCACAAATCTTAGGGTTTGATTCTAAGGTGCGATACTGTTGTCTTTATACACAAAGGAAAAGAAAGAATGTCCATCAGCGCTTGACAAAGTCTTACAGCTACACATAGCAAAGTCAACAACAAAATATTCTGAGTCCTCCTGGAGATCCTTTAGGAATTTTCTGTGATTCACTCAGTATAGCTGTGAAAAGCGAATGGATGAGATGGATCAAACTTTTCCGAGCAGTGTGCTTTAAATGTGCGCACATATCACCCTGCTAATCATGACTGGAGGATTCCTAAAACAGGGAGACCCACAGCACACACCAAGAAAGGCAGAATGCTGTCTTAGATGGGGACATCAGAGAAGATCGATTTTATGAATTTTTTAAGGTTTTCTTAGCTATTTAGTCTCTTAGACATGCCTCAGAAAGCTGGTCTAAGGAGGTTTAAGGAATAACTTTATAGAAAATGTTGCAAACTCCATATTGAAACTTCATTTCTATTACTTTCCCTGTTACGGGAGGTGTTCAATACTAAGGTGAAAGTATAAAAAAGTGGCTCTCTATAGCCAGATTTGAGCAGCTGTGACACATCAGGTACAGCACACCCTCTGCCTAAGAGAAGAACAACTATGATTTCCAAACAAAAATATTATGCTTGGCTAGTTGATGAAGTTCACATTACACGTGATATCTCAATCTTTATCTGCAGTTATTTGGGGGAAAAAGTCAAAACAACATGCCAAGAATACATAATATTGAAAAGAAAGAGGAAGCATTGAAGACATAGCTGAACTAAAAGAGCGATAAAATCGCAGAGGTTCGGCACCTGATGCTAGATCTCAGTGGGCTGCCCAGGAAAACACAGCTAGGTCTGTAATGACTCTCTTGGCTTCAGAACCAGAAACGAGGCTGCTCAGAGAAAATCAGTCAGGGTCCAGCACCTGATGATTTCCAAAATACACATTGGAAAGGTGGAGGTGAGCACTTAATTAAATGCAACGACAGTGCCATCATTTCCCAATCTGACTACCTCCTGATAAGAGAAAAAGGTCTAAAACATGGCAACGTGATCCTGTGAGAGCTGACTGGAGAAAATTAACTGACTTCTGTGTGAAAAGGCTAGCAAAGGACACAATGTGACTGCAGCAAAGGGTAAAGCAGTAGAAAAATCACATGTACTGGCATTAGTTTAGGTTTTTAGGATGATGGTCAGTGACCAATCAACACAAAGGCTTCAGGTCAGTGGCCATCTGTGGCCAAATAAAGGGAGGAGAATATCCTGCTGAGGGGATTTTGAAGGGACTACCTACAAGAAGATGGAGTGGAATTGAGGGGGCAGAGCCCAGGTGTTCATAGCAATTCATAGGGGAAAGATGAGAAACAATGGGCGTAAATTGAAACAAGGAAAGATGAGAAACAATGGGCGTAAATTGAAACAAGAAAAGTTGAGACTAGGTATAAGGAAGAAATTTCACCATGAGGACAGACAGGCAATTGAAACAGGTTTCCTGATTATGAGGAGGGTGTGTTGTCTCCATCCTTTGTTTTCAAGACCACAGTAAAGCCCAGAGTAACCTGGTCTGCCCTCATAGCTGCTGCGAGCAGGAGGTTGGACTAAGTGCATCCTGAGGTTTCTTTCCAGCAGAATGTTTTGTGAGTCTATGATTATATCATACTGTGAAAGTAAATGACTGAAAAATGATTTAGACTGATAGAAATCTACATGGGAAGAATATGGTTTAAAAATTGGTTGGCAGAAGAATTATATGTTTTGATGAGAAAAAAAAAAAAAAAAAAAAAAAGCCCAGTAAAATTCAATTATATAAAGATCACACAAGCATTCAAATACCTCAGCTGATGTATAAAGACTGCACAAGAACTGAAATACTTCAGCTAATGGGTAATGACTGTGAATAACAATGTTTGTTTAAATGTTAGTGGTCAGGATGAATAGAGAAAGAGGTTGAAAAATCCCCACAACAGGAATACGCTAAATAAACTGCAATGACAAGTGGACGAGGTGATGATTAAGCAGGTCACAAAGTACATGTCAAATTGGTGGCCAGCAGGAAAGGCAGAAGAATGACTACTGCATAGAATGAAAATGGGATTTCTCAGCAGAGTTCTGCGCAAAGGGGCAGATATGCAGAGAAATTATAATCACAGTCTAGGGAACCTCTCTAACAGCAAAGCTGGGTGGGATGAAAAATTGCACCATGGCCACAAAACCCCACTTTATTAAAGTTTGAAGAAATGACAGGAAAGAACTGAAAGAAACTGTGGTCAACTTGAAGGTAACGAATGAGATCTGCTGACTCCAAAACCAGGATAATAAGGCTACTTAATTTCACAGATCTGCATAACACTTGAAAAAAGAAAGTAGAATGCAATAATAGTCTCATTAAAAATAATAGTCACTGATATAAATCAAGTCAGAATTTCACCCCTGGGTTTTGTTCCAAAAAGCTGATAATCTTGAGATGCACCCTAGGAGGACTATCTTTTTGTAAGTTGTTCTGCCCTTGGTGTTATACTAATAAATGCTATGTGAACATGCAGCTCTAGGCTGAATACAACAGACAATGCAAAGGGAAAAGACAAAAAGAAAACACATATATGAAATTGTTCCATTTTACCTGCTCTTATGAATATTTTAAAAGGGTTGCTTTGTGATGCTAGTACTAATACATTTTCTTGCATTTAATACCCAGCTGATCAATTGTAATAATAATAATTTCCAGCTTGTCCATCTCCACTTAGCTTTCCCGTCTTTTGTCTTAGATATTGTTTCATATATTTGGCCACTTTTTTTTTACATTTTATCTTCCCATCATTCATCTCTGGTGATTTTTAAGGCAACATTTCTCTTTGAAGCTGGTCAGGAAGCATTGTTCTGCTTCCACAAAATAAAAATAAAAAAATAAAATCACTTTTTAAGAATTACAGATCAGGATGAAATTCTGACAGCTGATTATTTTTTCTTTTAAATGGGAGTCTAAAGATATAGTTTTTAAAAGAGCAAAACATTCCACAGTCTGAGACCATGTTTCTGAAGCCAGCTATCACAGAATCACGGAATCTTCAGAGTTGGAAGGGACCTCTAGAGATCATCTAGCCCAACTCCCCTGCTAAAGCAGGACTGCCCAGAGCACGTTACTCAGGACTGCATCCAGGCGGGTCTTGAAAATCTCCAGAGAAGGGGACTCCACAACCTCCCTGGGCAGTCTGTGCCAGTGCTCTGTCACCCTCACCGTAAAGTTTTCTTTGTATTTGAACGGGACTTCCTATGTTCCAACCTGTGCCCGTAGCTATGTCGCCTGGGTTCCTTAGGGGGTGGGTCTTTGGACAGTGAGTTCCCGGGGCTCTGAGCTTCCCAGTCCTTTCACACGCTGCATTGCAGTGGCCTGGAAGGACCAAGCTCTTGGGTCTCAGGAACCAGCAAGTTTCTGAAGAACCAATTGATGACAACTCTGGGATCCTGGTGCTTAGGTCAGCTGCCAAGGTATAAAACCCACTTTGTAAAAAAGCCAAACAAGTGCCTACAGAGATCAACATCCCCCAGAATATTTCCATTTTCAGCGGATTATTTTCCACCAACAGAAAAACTTCACATCAGAAAACGTCAAGTTGTCATTATCACCTTATTTGTGTTTCTGCAGAACGGGCCTGTATATACAAAATACAGCATTTCACCAGGGCTCCAGCTTCCAGCTTCACTGATCGTACATTGACCTCTTCCCAACGCCAAATCTGAATTTACCTTTCTAGACAGTTTGAAAGTCTATTTTATTGTAGCATACATGAACCCATCTGATTTCTGCAATAGTCCTTGATCTAGGTGCTTTGGGGGTTGTGCTAATATAAAGAAATATGAGCTTTTCCCTGTCAAAACATTGTGAAGCAGGCATTCAGTAATCACGTTGACAGCTTGCTCTTCCCAATAAATTCTTTGGGCAGGACATCATTAGCTCATGTTATATATCACAGCGAAGGGTGACGTGCCCAGTAGTGCTTGGTGACAGCTTTGCATTAGATAAAATGAAAGACAAAAAAAACCACCAACACCTACCCCCCACCCCCACCCCCCAAAAAAAAGTGCAATTTAAGAACTAGAAAAGAGCTGTTCAGTTTTCTTGTGTAGTTACCATATGTTTGTTTCTCAGCAGTAGAGTAACGTGTCTCCTCTTGGAATAGAGAAGTTACGACCACGTATTAAAGAACTGTGGTTTTCCCCTCAGTTTAGCAAAAACTGAAAGATTTTTATTGATGTCAAAGTTTCAAGATGGTATTAAACCTGGTTGTTAAAGAAACCGTAGCATATCAAACTGTTAAAACCTAAAAGAGACAAGAAGGAAAGTTTATGACTAAGGTAGATAGGGAACCGAAAAGCTTAATACAAAAATGGGGGAGAGATGTGAAAGTCTGGGGGGACTGGCTGATTATTTATGACTGGTCATCTGCTGTCAGAAATATGTATAACATGAAAAGAGTCTACTTTATTGCTCCCAGTTCTCATCTTTTTACGTTCTAGTCTGACAGTTGCACATAGGACATCTGATTATGAAATACATGTTGATATATTTATCATCTTCTGTTTGATTAGCAGTGATATGGCTGGAACAAGATTCTTAGTGACTTCAGCCTCACGCCCCTTTTGTGACATAGGAAGTTATACTGCTTGCTTTGAGTCAAATCTCTTCTGACACTGGACCCATGCCTTGAAATAATACTTCATCATATGGCTTTAGATATTTTACAGTGGGTTTTTTGACTAATGCTCCCATGCAAGAGAAAGTGCAGTTGTACCAAAACCATGCAAAAGAACGTGAAGTTGTAGGAAAACAGTCTTCTAATTATTCTAATTATTTAGAAATATTTAAAATTCTGATTTTTTTTCATTCGATTAAATGATCTTGTGTTGTATTCACCACTCTAACAAAAGCTCAGTCTTAAAGAAAAGTGATACCACTTACTTTCTTCAGAGTTTTCATTATAGCCTGTAGTCTTTGGGGCTCTGGAGAGAGAGATTAAAAATACTTATGTTCATTTTGTGACTCTGTCGCTAACATAAAAATGCGCCCTAGTCAGTTCAGGGCTTCAGTATTTGCATCTAGAAAAGGGAAAGCATGTGTACTTCCCTTTATAAAATATTTGAACATCTAAAGTAAACAAATTTCAACAAGCTTAAGAGTAGAAAGTTCCCCTTGGAATTTATTTCATGGTAAAATCATCCTCCAGTTATATTTTTCCTTTTTTATATTTCCCTACATCTTACTTTTCTCATTTTTACTCACTTCAATTATTCCAAGCTGAACCAAAATTTGTTTGTAGTTCACTTTTAAGTTTAAGTAAATTTTAAACTGCTGAACCCCAAGCTTATAGATACAATTTGGATTTTCCCAGTAGAAACCTGAACACCTGCGTTAACCAAATTTTCCATTGAAATATAATATGGATTCCCCCAAACTGATATGTGATGTCATATTTTGATGGAAAAATCTAGACAAGCATTAATATCACTTGATGTCACTAAACTGTCATTTCCTTTTCAAAGATTCTACTTCGTTGTTTTCCATTTGGTAAGACATTTCTATTTCATTAGTTTAGATTTCACCTCCAGATATGACTTCGTCTTCTACGATTGCTTTGCTTATCACCTACCTTGTGTGCAAACCACTGTGCTGTACGCTTCAGCGTGGAGTAGCTTTTTCGGTCATTGTGTATAACTGCGTGTGAGGGGGCAGGTAAAGCCGCCTTGTGGGTTTGTTTTTATAAAGTATTCTGTTTTCATGTACTCCAAGTAACATAAGAACCTCCATTTTTGGTAGCTTGGCGTGCTTTTTTAAACTAAAATACGAAAAACTCTCTCCCCATTGAGAATATGTAAAGAGACTATTCATACCTGGCTTTCCGCGAAACTTGCTTTAGGTTTCATATGTACCAAACTACGTATTTTGCTGAAACTTTGTAAAGGCAGCAGAAAACGAATATGCAAGAGCAGGATGGCAGCCATCCCTACGCTCCTCGTGTTCCAGTTTTCAACAAAAGCCAGACTGACCCCTAAAGTCTGCTTTGAAGGGGGTACGCCAGCTTACAGTTGTCTCCACACATCTGCCTAAGAGGGACAGAGGGCTATACACTCCCAAAAGCCTCTACCTTGAGACTACCCAGGGGAAGGTAAGGAACTACCCTGGCCCTGCTAAAACAGCCCAAGAATTCCAGCTGTGCCACTGTGCAAACACCTGGCAGGCTCTTCGTGCACCCTGGCAGCGCTCAGGATCAGCCCTGGAGACCCCTGAGTGGGAGACCAGTGCCACCAGTGACAGCAGAGTAACCAAGGGGCGCTCACGCTGTGCAATGCAAGAGAGGTTCCAGCATCTCCCTCTTACCTCCCCGTTCCTGGCTCCTGGGCTTCCAGTTATCTTATTCTATGTTCTCAATACCCGAAGATCTCATTTTTTTGCCATGTTCTACTGCCACCAAAAATCTGAAGTGCTCCAGAATACACAGCTTGTTTAGAAATAAGCATCCGGTTGGAACATCTCTCTTGCTAACACTGAAAATGCATTTGTTCTGAATATAGTAGTTCAGCTTGCCTGACAGTGTCATCATTTTAATGCATCGCTTCTGCCTGAAGAACCTTGCCACCGTCCACTGATTTGTTATCTCTGTAGCCTGGAGCATGCTTTCTTTGCTTGGTGGGATTTTAATATAGCTGTGACTCTTCCTAGTTCCCAGAGGCTACATTTGCCATGTTTCTTTTTGATCCCTGCTTTTCCTGTCTGTCTGTGGCATATATATATACCTTTTTCACTAAAAGCAAAACTTTCAAACTATCTTTTACATAGCATTAACGTTTTCCCTTCCTATTTAAGCTCTTAGCTATACCCTGGTTACCGAAACTCGGTTACCCTTTAAACTTCAGCAAAACTTCGGTCAATTTCCTTCTCTCTTTCCAAGGACCAAACTATTTATGACACACACACCAGGTAGCCTGTTTCAGACTGCAGTGGGCACATTTGTAGTTCTTGGAAATGAAGCTTTCCCTGTTACTAACCTTCGCAAGTATACTTCTACTTCTTTTAAAGCTGACCTTACTAGTGAGAGAGTTGCCAAGAGTGAGCCCCTAATAGCCCAGCTAGTGTTTCCGTAAAGAATAGGCTCAAATAATATCTCTGAACTTCTAAAGGCATTATTATTTTATCAAACTACCACCAGAACTGAATGAGGAGGTGACAGTCTTAATCAAACATTAGGGGTCATTTTTGAAAATGGTGTCAGTGTGTTCCAAAAATGTATTTTTGAAATGAAAATGCATACGATCCAGAAAATTCACATTTAACCATCAAGTTCCCAATGAACTGGAACTTATTAAAAAAGAGGTATTTGTACATATACAGAAGCACTCTAGAGAAGGGAATTTCGTGCCTACTTCCCACTTGACGCAGTGGTTATTTGGAAGGGCTTCCACATATTTTAGTTCTCTAATGAGATTAACTCTGAGCGTATGTTTACATCTATATTAGATAATACATATGATATAGAGGAATTAAAATAAAACACAGTCAATTTCACTCAAAAACCTGGCTGGAGAAATATTTTAAAATCTGTGCCTTGTTATCTCTAAAACATCCCTGAAGAGAAGTCCACTTGCTTTAACAGCTTCCAGATGTAATGTTAAGAATGGGGTATCCACGAAGGAGGTCTATCTAATTTATAGCTTGCGTATTTTCTTCATGTTGTGACGCAATGCTATAAAAGGCCATATATATTGAATTCCACAAGCTGCTTGCAGAAAATGGGAGACCTCTGAAAATAATGCTTATGAGAAAAAAATACAGGAGTGGTTTTAACCTATCCTTTTTGATATGATGTGTTCGGATTCTTACTATTTTCACAGTGAGCTAGAAGAAAGTGATAATACAATGAGATATTTAATCTGAAATAGAACCTATGATTTTCAACAGTGTATGCAGGTATAATAGTGCACTCCCAACAAATGTAGCGCTGACCTTGGCGTGAGTTTTCCCTTTGGCGAATTACTGTTTAGAGGTCCTCTTATCCAAAAGCTTAATGAAGATTTTTTGCTTCTGCCAAGTGGCAGATGCACAGGTTTCAGAGCAGAAGCACTCATCCTTTCTCTCTCAGAAGTTCCACATGGGCTCAGCATATATTATAGCAATGAAGAAAAAGGAATACCTTTTTCACAGTTGTTATGAACACTGAACTCGCAGCAAAGATCTCTTTACATCAGCAAAGTCCTCACCACTGCTTTTTCTGCAAAGTTTTATCCATTTTATTGCTGATTTCTCCCTTTCTTTTAATAGCTCTTAGGCAATAACAAAAACATTTCTGTATTGTCCTTTATGGAAAAAAAAAAAAAAAGTAGAAGAAATATTAGAAGAATGACTAATCTTTTAAAAGCTATTCCTAAAACAACAACAGATCATTTAGGATTAGGGATATTTTATTATACTTTTGATGGAGAAAACAAGGCATACCAGGACAGTGTTTATACCATTTAAGTAGTGTACTTATGCCTCGAATTACATTCCTCCAGGGAATCTATCTGTATCTATATTTTGTCTTTGCTCTGGTCCATCTCCATAGCAACATGTTTGTTCCTAAGGAGAATCTGGGTGAATAATTTCAAATTGAGCCTGAAATTTTTAAAACAAGGTTTCTGTTCTCTATAAAATAATTATGGACAAAAGCAATTTAAAAAAAAACTCAAAAAATAAACATAATTTTGCCCTTGTTCCTTTTACCCTACTCTAGACATGGTTAGCTCTGCACAACCCTTTGATCTTTCTTTCCCGTGATGTTCAGACTGGGAGCAGGCTTATCCACATGACTTCAGCAGCTGTTATAAAATCTGGTGGGGAATTTGTCATTCTTATTTGAATGGGTCACTTACTGTATTCACCAATTATGTTGTTATATACACACATTCCAAGTTTTTTCTCAGAAACTGGGATCTTCACTTAAAAAAAAAAAAATCTCATGGGGGGGGGGGGGGGAACAACAGAGCAAGATGACTTTAAAATGACTTTCAAAGTAATATAGGTGATTTTAGATGTGGTCTTTAAATTATAGCCAGTATCTCTTCCTGCTCGTATTTGTACCTGTTCTCTCTTGCATCTCAGGGAAAGATGCTATGGCTGAGAACTACTTATTGCAATAAGATAACGATGTTAAAAAATAGTTTTTAAAAAAGATTACTGCTCTTTAGCATTTATGCTAATGAAGCTAATGAAACAATTGTTTCTTCATTTCTTCAAATGTATGCGCACAGAGAAAATGAAAAAAAAAATGAGGATATTTCCATCAGAACCTACTGGAAAATAAAATAAATTAAAAAAAACCACTAAGACAAAATTGTCCCTATTTATATAGTGTGGTGTTTTATCATGAGTTTTCATAGACCAGTAGGTCTTTTAAGTTCGGTAGTAAAATGATCTAGCTAGTTTTTCACTCAAATAATTTCAGGAATTCTCATGGAATTGCCAAATTTGGCTGACCAAAGTCAGCTTTCCTGCATTGCACAACATAGCAAGACTGAAAATCCTGTGTATAAGGTAGCATAAAAGGAAGGACCCTTGTTTTGGTTTAATTGCTCAGGTGGTGTCAGCCTATTGAATCCAGCTCAGACAATGCCATTCATCCTTACCAGAATTCCTGCTGTGAAGTTTGAACAATTCTGCAATATTTTAAGGCAGACCCAGCATCTGCATCATCTGGAGGTAATGAGGCTTTCATTCTCTGTGCCAGCTACTCAAGTCTTATATCTGATACTCAAAAGTTTTCACAGATGGTCCATTCCGACCTGTTCTTTTTCTGCTTCCCCTGGGTTTGTATTTTTTTTAGGCATTTCCCATCTGCCTGCTTTAAGATCTTTAAATAGGTGGAATATTCTGGTGAAAGGAATGAAGACTTTTAGTCTGCCGCCAAATTCTTTCCCAGTGATGCCACATGCACATTAGAGCTGGCACGCCCATATTTTTTAAAGAATTATAAAGTTAAGAAGCAAAATATGGACCTGTTTTATATAACAGTGAGTCACTGCTGCATTTCAATCATAGACTACAGACAATAAAAGAGAAATGAAGTGACAATGATTTAATTGGCAGTAGTATAGAGAAAGGCTGTATAGAGACAATGTTATCTCTTTTAAACTACAAAAACATGTTCATTTACAGGATAGGTGCCCTGCCATCAGCCAATGAAGACAGCTTTAAAAACCTGCAGGGTGTAAGTAAGCAGGACATACAATCATGGAATTGGTTTCTGAATATCACTCAGAACAATATACTTGAATGATACAGAAATAACTGAGAAATACCTTCTAAGTAAAGGAAGATGGTATGATTCATTTTGAATAAAAGTATCAAAAGAAATACATTCTTATTCCGCAAAGTAAAAAAAAAAAAAGAAATTAGTGATGATTTGTTGTTAAATCATTTAAGCCAAATTTTCCTAGTTCAGCTAGGAAAAAAAAAGGAATATAGAAAAGGGTGGCAGCTTTGTTTGGAACCAAGATTGGAATTCTGTAAGAAAAAATCCCATGTGGCATATGTGGCTTTTATTATCACGTGTGCGCCGAACTAGTCAACCATCTTCAAATTTCAGATTGCAATCCACTTGAATTCAGTGGGAACCAGAGGGCAAATCAGCTCCTGCCTAAATCAGATCTCCAAAATTGTGTTGCTCAGGTCTGAGCAACAGGCCTGAGCCAGGCCATTTTTGAAAATTTGGGTTCAGTGTATAGCAGATTATATTCACTCGCAGAGTCCACTCATATTTGTAATTCAGTACTTCTGCTTGAAAAATCTATGAGCACCTGCAGAAAGAAAGAGCGTGTTCATCAGAATTAAAAGTACTGAAGACAATTAAATTATTACTCAGGCTCATGCAGTTTTAGTGTTTTCTGTCCTAAAATTCAAGCTGATAAATATATCCTGCGTGTAACATCTGTGTACCATCCCACAGTGAAAATCAGGGGCATTCATCAGCTCTGTGGAATATAAATTAAAAAAACAAGAGAGTGAAGTACTGAAAGATGTTTTTTATGTGACATGAAATAGGAGAATTAACAAGCAAGTCAGGAATAAAACACTGAAATGTGAGAAGAAAAAAAACAACATGAGACTCATTTCAATAAATTAAAGCGATCAGCAAGTCTCACAAGCAGTTTTTTAAAAGCTGGTGGATAGATACTTCAATGAGACGTTATTAAAAGGCTAAAAGCCTTTTCTTGACAAAGGAATATTTGGACACTTGCCATCTAATAGCAAACAGTCATGGATAAATAAGTTCTCTTCAAATCCAACGACTGTCTCTAAATGTGGGGAAACATCATAGGAAGCCCCTGGGAACACTGTATGTGTTTTGGATCACATAACAACTAAATGGCTTTTAACTGTGGTTAAACTGGAATCTATGTCGTACTAGTGGCTGTAGGAGGATACATAGGATAAAAGTAAAACAGGCGGTTAACTGAACAACATGGGCAATATTACTGTGTATCGGTCTTTGGTACTGTGTATATTTGTATAGCCTCATCTCATTCTAAATAAACACTACACTGTCCTCATGAAGGCCACAGTGGCATGTCATGTCAGAACAGGTTTTGACAAATGTCTTTCTTTTCTATATATCTATGTTAAAGAAAGCTGGGCCAGACAAACATGCTTTGCTCTCGGAAGAAGATATGGAAATATATAAGGTGTTTTAAAACCTGTAGATGGCAATTCCACTGTTCTTTTGCATACATAAGTCTTACTTTAAAAAAAAAGTAAGAAGAGTTTTACAGAGCTGGAATAAGGGCACAAAATACCATACCATTCATGTCCGAGACAGATTGATATTCCCACTCACCACAATTGTAAACCACAAGTTAGGGCACTTGCCCAGAATTTGAAGCTTGTTAATCCAGGGAGTGCCTTAATGAATACATTAGCTTTTCCATCTTGGGTTGGAGAACTTTTCCCCAGGACAATGTATCCAAGCCTACGTATTGCCAGAAAATATTCTGGTTTCAAAAAAGGAAAAAAAAATATAGTTAAGCACTTTTTGCTGGCTCTACAGATAATGAATTAAGAGCATATTATCAACGGCTAGGATAGGACCTAGCTAACTCAGGATAACATTAACAATCAGAAATAGTACTTTCTGTGGAGCATTCGTAAGGAATTGAAAACAATTCAGACACTACAGGATGAATTAGCCAAATGTAAATTTGCACCAACTAGCCAAAAAATGAACCCTTCAGACTCCTTCTCTTTAACATTTCTTCATCTCTTTTTGGTTGGCTTTAGCACAGTCTTCTTCCATGAAATGTTCTTATCCAACATCCAAAATCATCTTGTTGGCAACGTGGTCTTAAGTGATAAAAATTACTTACAACGTTTACATTTCACACTACACATAGATACATTCATTCACATAAAAAAAAAAAAATCCTTTACATACACCCTTATATACACACACACAGATTTTACATGACAAATATACAAAAAGACATAACAAAATGTGTTAACAAAATGACAAAGTTACCTAAAAACAAATTATGCCCCTGCCAACATTCCCTGAAGTCTACCCATTGCATTGAGTAAGCTATGGGTCGTGCCTTTCTCCATAACAGTTCTTCCTAAGCAGTTCTTCCTGAAAAGGCTTACCTAGAAATGTAGACATAATTTCTGCTTTTTCTATTTCATCACCTCTTCTGTAGCTCTGTCCCTCTGTTGTGTTTCTGCATAGAGAGTGGAAACACTTCTGCTTTAGTGTTTCCCTCCATTTAATGCTGTTGTATGGCAGGCTACGGGTGTTGCCTACTTTGAAAGCCTTGGCCACTCAAAACATGGCTGTCAGCAGCAGTTGCTAAGAAACTATAATTTAACTACTTTCAAATACAGTTTTACTAAAGTGCAATTACCCACACCTGCTATTATTATTTATATGAGCTAATGTGTAATTTCTTCTTCACCATACCGGACACCTCCTCTCTTCCATCCCATTGCACTATGGCCGTTCCTTCCAGCAACTTGTGAGATCATTTCTTATCTCATCCAAACAAAGATTTTAAATCACCCCCATATCCCAGATATTCCCTGGGCCGGGAAATGTGTCACGAAACATCTTAGTGTAGACTGCACCGCTGAATAGGAGGTGGATGGGAGTTTTTTAATTGAAGAAAATGTTTATGCGGTAATAAATTATTTAACTAAAAAGTAAGTGGACCGTTTAGTAACTCTGCTTCTAGTAGGTCAGCTGCCAATATTTTGTTATATGAACAAACAAAATGCCAGTAATAAGGAATATACACACAAGAGGAGTGGGTTCTCTGGGGTGGAAAACTTTTGTTTTTACCTTTTTTTATCATGTAAACTTCTATTGGTGCCTCCTGAATAACAAGGGCATCTTTTATGGCATTTTGGCTGTATTCCACATCAGCTCAGACCCTTCTGTTTACTAAGTAATTTCAACCATGTGAATTAGATGCCTTATTCTTCGCTTCCTGGAGGTGAATGCAATCAAGCAGGGACTTGAACGAGAGGAATTTGGGGGCAGATAATGGGAGTGACCAATTAGAATGCAAAAAACAAAACCAAAACAATTGTAAAGCTTGATGCCTGCCCTTTTTATGCAACAGGAGGTGAACTAGCATGCGGCGACACAAGGCAGTAAGGGGAATAAGTGTTAATAAGAACAGCGCGGCAGCTCTCCATCAGTGGGAAAAGCTAAGTTTACTTACCTCTTTGCTTCCACTCTGCTTCCACTCAGAGCTGACTAGACACAAACCAGTGAACAGGTTCTGCAGGGAGGCACATGTATCACCCTCAGTCCAGGTGTGTGTTAGAACAGCTGTAAGTCTTCTGGAGAGACCCTTGCCTGTATATGAAGAGTCAGAAGTACTGGAAATGGAGCTTACATATGTCCCCAGTCATCCACATGGGTACACACAAAATAGAGAAAGTGAAAGAAAAAAGAGATCGAAAAGGGGAGAAAAACCAAATCTTCTTACCTAATAAATACCCACATGCTCAGACAGACCTTCTACATTTACAAGCTGTTTAAAAGTTGTATTTTCTAAGACAAATCTTGATGTAAACCAATCTCGATAATCGTTGAATCACTAGTCATTTAAGTTAAACTACTTGATTTTTAACATCTGGTTCGTAATCACAATACATAATTACTTGTCTCACTGCTGAATTTGGATGTTTGTTCTGCACATATGTAGGTTTCTGGCATCACAATGTTGAATACTTCGGCCTATCTGCGGGATGGTGAGACGATGTATGCAGCATTAGACTTCAGGGGTAAACAATGTGATTTGTAGCTGCATGTAATTGTTAATTATACAAAGAAAAACTTTGGGAACAGCACAATAAACAGATGAGGTTATTTGCAAATCTCTTATTTTCTGGTTTTAACTCCCAAAATAAATAATACAAATGTGGCCATGTTTTCTTGCATGAAAATGACAGTAAGTTAAAATAAAGTTCTATATCAAAAGATATCATTGTGCAGTCATTTGTAAAAACAAAGATGCATTTTCTTCCCTAAGAGAAAGTCTCTGGAGTCTACAGCTTCTTTCAAATAGTTTTATCTTCATTAACAAACATTTTGACATCTCTAGATGACTTAATAACATATCCTAAGAATATATTTCAGCAGAACTTCAACATGTCTACCGCAGCAAAATAACCTCAGGATTTTGACAAGTCCATTTTATGAAAAAAAAAATAAAACAAACAAAAAACAAACACCCCACAAAAAAAAAAAAAAAAAACCACCAAACACTTTCACAAAGCTCTGTTTTGGAGTGGCATGGGCATAATAAGCCTGCAGATATAATTCCTGAAGATATAATTTGAATGACCACCTGTGGAGACACAGTCTCCCGTGGCATGCCCCAAATTGCCCAGGAGACTTGCAGAGGCATTCCTGTGCTAGGGTGGCAAGGGGACGGGCAGCCCCTGCCACCCTGCTGTGATGGGCCATGGGGCAGACGAGGTACCCACCAGGGGACTGCCAAATGTTTCCAACCTCCTCCCAGGTCCAGACACACGTTATAATTCATGTTCTGAATACAACAAAAAAGCGCTATATTGAATGCCATTTTTATAACAATAGGAGTAAGATGTTAGGCTTGAGGGTGTGTTTTTAAGAGTACTTTGAAGGAAACAGAGGGTGATGGAAGGGCAACAGACCATAGGTGCGTTCCTGAATATCCAGACATGTCCAGGTTTTTAATGTTTGTTTCACCTGTGTGAAATTTCTTTTGCATTACTTTTGCATTAATTTCTAATCCATTCTTCATACCCACTTTGCCACCTGAAGAAGAGACCATAAACCACACAACTAATAAATCTAGGGATTCAAACTGTAGCCCTTGGCTGCCACCTAAAGGTTTCATATACTGCTTTAGAGGGATACCATCAGACCATATTCCTATGTTTGGAATGGAAAAATGCTTGCCTACTATCCTTACAGGCAGCCTCCACAGTCGCTATTACTGAAAGAAATTAAAGGGGAAAAGAATTGCTCTGGAAGAAAAAGAAAAGAAAAGAAAAAAGTTAGTCCAACAGCACTCCAGAAAGAATGATTTCTTCTCTCCATATATACTTTGGATTTGAAAGTCAATCTAAAAATTAGGAAAAAAATAGTATACATTACTTGGTATTGGTAAAAGAAGAAATCCAGAACAAAGAAACAATATTAAAGAAAGCATAAACTACTGAGAAATGGATGGCTCAAGAGCAAAAGGGGGTGGTGTGCCCAGTCACCACTTGGGTAATGCAACAGGGGCAGCAGGCAGGTTGGGTAGGTCTTACACTCTCTGCAGAGGAGACATTGCTCTCTCTAGGCACTTTTTAGAAATTCAAGCTACTTCAAAATAGCAGGAACCCAGATGGAAAAGAAAATCCTGGCCACTGACTCCTTTTTGCACCAACAGGCAGAATTCTGCCTCAACTATCTATAATTTCCATCAATTAAATTAAAAACATTGTTTCTTATTCACAGTGTCTGTGCTAAGTGGGAAATACTGACTTCTTGCACAGATATTTTGAATCTATTATAAGAAATTTCAATTTCAATGAAATACCAATTTTACATAAAGAAATCATATGCTGGCGAGAATTTTTCTACTGTATCTATGTACTTAAAATTCATAACATTATACAGTGATTGCTATGTTTTGCTCCTTATATAAGTGGATCTCACCAAAAGTTTTTGGTAGGCTGTAGAATGCAGAGTGAGGCTCTGAATAAGAAGAAAGAAGGCTCTGAAGTGATGTGGTCACATAGCATAAATGTAAAACTACCAGAGGATCAACCTACAGTTTGAAATGAAGTTGTACTCAACTTTTTAGTGTTGGAGTAATACTAATGCACATTCTTTTTATCATTTCTGTGATATGTTCAACCTATATGTCTTACATCCTGGAGCACAAAGAGCAAACAAATTAAGAACAAATTAAGTACGAGAGATTTCAAGAGGAAAAAACTATACTATCATAGGCTCAAAGAATTTCTGGACAGCAAAGTGTATTTCTACTAATCAGAAAAAAAATTCTTCAAACACAGTTAGGCTTACTAAATTATCTTGCAACCTCTATTTCCCCTCACCTTCCAGTGTTCATTAGTGTGTCATGTCACGCGAGGATTATTTGCTGGTAAAGCATCACATTAACTAAATTCTAAGGGAACAAATTATTAGTTTGGCTGTAACTTCATTATGTAAAATATTTTCCATTTGAGATAAAATGATAAGGTATTGCAAATCCTAAGTCAGCTGTGTACTCTTATCAAGTATACGCTAACAGTGTGACCTTAATTTTGGTCCTCAGTTTATACTGACTCTTTAACTACTGTTGAACAACTCAATTACTCCTAGACTGCCTCAACTCAGGCTAGAAGTGTCTGTCCCAAATAAAGTGCTGTCTGTTCCTTAGCAAAACTTGAATGCCATAGTCTCTCTCAGGCCTCATCCTGACTTCAGTAACAGTCAGTGCCAGATGCTTCAGAAAAGGTAGAAATCACCTTTAAAGGACCGCATCACTATATGGCTGCAGGAGAAACTTCTCTGCAGCCCCAGACACTGTTTGGCTTTTGTTCTGAGGCATGAAAGCTTACCTTCATTACAAACTTCTATCCTGGCTAATGTAAAGGCACATAAAATTCATATATCTCATCTATTTTTAAATCCTACAAAGTTCTGATCTGCAGCAAATGAATTCCACAAGTTAATTATACATTATTTTAAAAAGAATCTTAGATTTAATATAGCATGAAGGAAAAACAGTAAAACCAATAACTACAGCTCTAACAGATCCTGGAATTACACAAGAGAAGATTTATTGATATGATTAAAAAATATCAGAAGGAGGGATATCTTTCAGAAGTAGGGATGAATTTGTGTGAGGTGCTGCCCAAACATACATGCTCCTATGCCAAAATGATAACAATCTAAGGATAAGCAGGTTGTGAGAGGCAGGGAGACATATATACAGGCACATATTTGAAACAATTACAAAAATCAGTAAGTAATGGAATTTTTTATTATTATTCTACATGTCCCTATCTGCCACCATTCTTTCTGGATTTCACCATTAAATATCATAGAATCATAGAATGGTTTAGGTTGGAAAGGACCTTGAAGATCATCGAGTTCCAACCCCCCTGACATAGGCAGGGACACCTCCCACTAGACCAGGTTGCCCAAGGCCACGTCCAGCCTGGCCTTGAACACCTCCAGGGATGGGGCCGCAGCAACCTCTCCGGGCAACCTGTTCCAGTGCCTCACCACGCAAAAAGTAAAAAATTTCTTCCTAATGTTTAATCTAAACCTGCCCTCTTCCACTTTAAAGCCATTCCCCCTCATCCTATCGCTACATGCCCTAGTAAAAAGTCCTTCCCCAGCTCTCCTGTAGGCCCCATTTAGGTACTGGAAGGCCACAGTAGAAGATCTCCCCAAAGCCTTCTCTCCTCCAGGCTGAACAGCCCCAACTCTTTCAGCCTCTCCTCATAGGACAGGTGCTCCAGCCCTCGCATCATCCTCATGGCTCTCCTCTGGACATGCTCCAGCAGGTCCATGTCCTTCTTATGCTGGGGACTCCAGAGCTGGATGCAGTATTCCAGGTGGGGTCTCACGAGAGTGGAGTAGAGGGGCAGAATCACCTCCTTTGACCTGCTGGCCACTCTTCTTCTGATGCAGCCCAGGGTACGGTTGGCCTTCTTGGCTGCGATCGCACACTGCTGGCTCATGTTGAGCTTCTCGTCAATCAGCACCCCCAGGTCCTTCTCCTCAGGGCTGCTCTCCAGCCATTCCCCGCCGAGCCTGTATTTGTGCTTGGGATTGCCCCGACCCAGATGTAGGACCTTGCACTTGGCCTTGTTGAACTGCATGAGGCTGGCTTGGGCCCACCTCTCCAGCCTGTCCAGGTACCTCTGGATGGCATCCCTTCCCTCCAGCGTGTCTACCTCGCCAAACAGCTCGGTGTCATTGGCAAACTTGCTGAGGGTGCACTCGACCCCACATATTCTTGATTTATTTGTGTTGTCACGCTAGCAGTGAGTCTTGAGCAGCAATCTGGTGAGAGAGGGGAGGGGATATGCAGATAAATACCCCACGGAGAGCATTCTGGCTATAATGTGCACACCATGTTTCACAACTGAGGACAAGAGCAGATGAAATCCTATCAGAGAGGCTCAAAACCTTTGATAATTCTGGAAAAAAACCACCCGCCCTTTCCCTGTTCCCCACCCCTCTCACTTCCCCTCTCTGTCACACGCACTCAGAGTTTGCCTGTGGGATTTTTCCACTCATCGGCCACCGCTCAATGCGCCAGACTGAGCAGCTTTGCTATGAACGGGAGAAATTATTTGTACTCATCAATCACCCCGTTAGAAATTTCTGCATTGTAACTGTAAGATACTTTTGAGCCTGATCTATAGAGGTTATACTGTGCTAAAAAATAACTTTAATTTCTGTTAAACAATACTACTGCTGCTTCTAAACCACAACTTAACTTTCCCTTTCAACCTCTACCACTTAATTTCCTCAAGATTTTCTCAGGAGGAACTTTAATCTTTCAGAAGTCCCAAGAAATATTTCCTACTATTTCTCCACTATAGTCTACCTTTTTCTTTCTACCAGTTCCTTGTAAAACCTTACAGTGGAAACCTCTGGGAAATACAAGTGAGTTAATGGTGACAGGGGCTTACCTGGGAGTTTTCTCTGAAAACTTTCCAAAATGTTGTCAGGCCTGTTGTATTATCATGGAATATCATCTCCTCCTTTGGTTACCCAATGCCTCAGATCCTGGGGACAGCGAAGGGGTGAAATCATCATGGAAAGAGGACAAGGGAGAAATTGCAGCACTGCTTGAGATTGCTGCAGCAGCAGCAATTGTGACCTTGGGACTCCATTAAGGAAGAGAGAGAGAGAAAAAAAAAGAGGGGGGAAGATGGGGAAACCAAGAGGCCTGTAAAGCATCTGAGGGTCCATCCGAAATGACTGGGGTAAAAAAGAAAGAGAGAAGCAAGAGTGAAAAAAACAATTTTAATGCAGGTGAGGAGGGAGGCAGGATGGGAGTAATAGTCTTCAATGAAAAAAGGGGAAAAACTTCATTTTGAGGAAGAAGAAAATGAAAAAAACCACGAGGTGTAACACAGTCACTTGATTGGCACCTAAGCAGGCTCTCAGCAGTAAGTGGAGATTACATACCTTCTTCAAGTACCAGAGAGAAAGGTAGGAGACAGGCAACAAGAACAAAAGGAAATGGGTGGAGGTAAAAGAAAGAAAAACACATGGAGTGCCAGTGTAATGTAGATAGTTTCAGCTTGCAATAATAGAAAAAAATATCTGATAAAAGCACGTGACTGTTGGTGAACTTCTCACTGGCTGTTGCTCCTCTGTAGAAATGAAAATGCTATTTGATTGTGTCACAAACTGTCATTTGAAATGTCTATTTTCAGAGGAGGTCAGCAGCCTTAGCATCAGTGGATCTACACCTACATCCCTCAAGAGGAGACCTGGCCTTCACCCATCCTCCATGGAGCTGGAAAACCATACAGTTAACATCAAAATTGTAATGACTGGTTTGGGGTGGGCTGCAGTCCTTTGTGAATATAAAAGTAAGCAAAAAAAATATGCTTTTCGTTCTCTGTTAGTCAATGAAGGAAAACAGGAAAATGTCACAAAGATTAGTAACATGGGGTCCGATCTTTAGGCAAAAGCCCCACTGAAAGAAGGTTCACGAAATAATTTATCCGTCTTACCGCCCTTCTATCCTGTTCCTTCCAGAAATCAAGCCACAGTGCCGGTAAATCTATGATGTAATATCTGGAAAATATTAATGACAGCATTTAGAAGAACACCAGGTAAATGTTATACTTCAAAGACAGGCCACGGGGGAGCTCTTCTGTCTGAAATCAGAAAGGTTGTCATAGCACACCACATGTTTATTTGTCAAAAGGAAGAAAACACTTCTATCTGAAATACCAGTTCCGTCACATAAAAAAGCATAGTGGAAGTACCGAAAAATCTTAGTGCAAGAGTGTTCTTCAAAACTTTGCAGGTGACAACAATTAAAATGTTCTTCTTTCAGAACAGATCTGTTCAACTGAATATACTGCTGGGTTGTTTTTTCATAAATACTTCCAGAAAGAGATTATGTGAGCATTTCAATAAACAATCCTAAGCTTTGACCACTTGTTACAACACATGTTTTTATGCTTTTGAGCATCTTAGTTGGACTATATTGATAATGTCTTCTGCTTGCTCATTTCTAGAAAAATCATCCTACTCTTCCTTAAACAGAGGACAAGGGCACCTTCACCAAGACCCTCCTTGACACTAATTTACAGATCAGCTGTCTATCCTAAAGAAATGAGTGTCTATATAGAGCTTAAGGCCTTGGTTTTGACTTAGTAAGCCATAAACAGGCTGATACCTTCTCACCCAGAACCCACTGCTGTCTCCATCTCAAACGGTGTAAGATGAGGTCGCAACGGCTGGCTGACCATTTCACTTGAGAATCCATCTGAATGGCATTTTTTACTGAAGCACAGAAGATCAAGATCTGGGATTTCTAGAGGACTACATACTACATTTTTAACATACAAATTTTAGAATGTGGTTATATAAGAAAGGAAGAGAAGTGTACCGCTGTGGTTTTGCAAGTAATTCTGCACAGAAAAGCAGAAGGGAGGGAACACTGCTGGCACTTAGACAAGAAAAAGCTGGATCTTATATTTAAACCTATACAAATAGATGGTGAATAAGAATAACAGTTAAGACACAATGTACACAAATGCCACTAGGCTGGAATGTATGGAAAACAGAAGGTGTTATCTCACCTGTCTCTGCATAACATTGACCAAACTGTTGGAGTCAAGAAGGTAAATTCAAAAAGATAATGCTTCAAATGTTGCCAGATTGTTTCATGCAGGCCTGCTGAAGCCACAGAGATTGCAAACCCAAGGAAGATTTGTAAACCCACATGAAATGCCCATGTGAAATCAATGGAAGCCTTCACAAAAAAACTCTATTTAGACTATTGGTCATTTTGGATTATTGTTTTTCCTTAAAATGCGTTATTTTCTCTTTACGCCATGTGCATCAGGAAGTTCAGTAGCATGGACTGGTAACTAAGGTAGGCATTAATGGAAAAAATAATGGAAAATGCTGTTTTGGAGAGTTGACATTACCAGTTTTCACAGTGAGAACTGAGCCTAGAAATGAGAAACAATGTGGATAGCTTTAATATCTTATATAGAAATGCATCACAACTTTGTCAAAATTACGAAATTACATTTTGTTAAATATGTTGTGTATTGCATCGAGCAGTTGGAACTTTATATAGAATTTTACTGGATATAAAAAACAGCATAGGTGAATTGTTCGTAGTCCACACTGCTGGGGGAGAGGCAATCTGTTTCTTGGGAACAGCTATTGAATTTGAATTGTTCCATCATTTTAAATTGATGGGTTACGAAAGATTTGCAAAATACACTGACTTCTTTATTTGAAACAGATGCAGTTTAGATTCAAATGTCATGTAAAAAAAAAAAGATCCCAAGATATAGCAAAAGCAATTACATCTGACAGACAAGCACGTGATCCTTTTATTTAGTTACATAGCAAAGAAATACAATTTGCATGTCAGTGGGATCAAGTGAATCCACCAAATCCAAAACAATTACTGTAGTCCAGCAAGATTTTTAATTATTAAAATAGGGATGGTGGAGGAAAGTGCAATTAATTTAAGTATACCAAAATGCTTTCTATGGGGATTTTAATCACGTCTAAGATCATAGAATCATAGAACGGTTTAGGTTGGAAAGGACCTTGAAGATCATCGAGTTCCAACCCCCCTGACATAGGCAGAGACACCTCCCACTAGACCAGGTTGCCCAAGGCCACGTCCAGCCTGGCCTTGAACACCTCCAGGGATGGGGCCGCAGCAACCTCTCCGGGCAACCTGTTCCAGTGCCTCACCACGCAAAAAGTAAAAAATTTCTTCCTAATGTTTAATCTAAACCTGCCCTCTTCCACTTTAAAGCCATTCCCCCTCATCCTATCGCTACATGCCCTAGTAAAAAGTCCTTCCCCAGCTCTCCTGTAGGCCCCATTTAGGTACTGGAAGGCCACAGTAGAAGATCTCCCCAAAGCCTTCTCTTCTCCAGGCTGAACAGCCCCAACTCTTTCAGCCTCTCCTCATAGGAGAGGTGCTCCAGCCCTCGCATCATCCTCATGGCTCTCCTCTGGACACGTTCCAGCAGGTCCATGTCCTTCTTATGCTGGGGACTCCAGAGCTGGATGCAGTATTCCAGGTGGGGTCTCATGAGAGTGGAGTAGAGGGGCAGAATCACCTCCTTTGACCTGCTGGCCACTCTTCTTCTGATGCAGCCCAGGATACGGTTGGCCTTCTGGGCTGCAATCGCACACTGCTGGCTCATTTTGAGCTTCTCGTCAATCAGTACCCCCAGGTCCTTCTCCTCAGGGCTGCTCTCCAGCCATTCCCCGCCGAGCCTGTATTTGTGCTTGGGATTGCCCCGACCCAGATGTAGGACCTTGCACTTGGCCTTGTTGAACTGCATGAGGCTGGCTTGGGCCCACCTCTCCAGCCTGTCCAGGTACCTCTGGATGGCATCCCTTCCCTCCAGCGTGTCTACCTCGCCAAACAGCTCGGTGTCATTGGCAAACTTGCTGAGGGTGCACTCGACCCCACTGTCCATGTCACCAACAAAGATCTTGAACAGTACAGGCCCCAGTACCGAACCCTGAGGAACGCCACTTGTCACTGCTTTCCACTTGGACATCGAGCCGTTGACCGGAACTCTTTGAGTGCAACCGTCCAGCCAGTTCTTTATCCACTGAGTGGTCCATTTGTCAAATCCATGTCTCTTCAATTTAGAGACTAGGATACCATGTGGGACAGTGTCAAACTCTTTGCACAAGTCCAGGTAGATGACATCAATTGATCTTCCCTTATCCACTGCCACTGTAACCTCTTCGTAGAAGGCCATCAAATTTGTCAGGCATGACTTGCCCTTGGTGAAGCCATGCTGGCTGTCACCAATCACCTCCTTGTTTTCTACATGCCTCAGCAGAGTTTCCAGGAGGATCTGCTCCATGATCTTGCCAGGCACAGAGGTGAGACTGACTGGCCTGTACTTCCCTGGGTCTTCCTTGTTTCCCTTTTTGAAAATAGGGGTTCTGTTTCCCCTTTTCCAGGTGGGACGAACCTCACCAGACAGCCATGACTTCTCAGATATGATGGCTAGTGTCTTAGCGACCTCATCTGCCAGTTCCCTCAGGACCCGCAGATGTATCTCATCAGGTCCCATGGACTTGTACACCTTCAGGTTCCTCAGGTGTTCTGGCACTTGATCTTCACCTACAGTGGGCGGTTCTCCATTTTCCCAATCCTCGCCTTTGCATTCTGCGTCATGGGCAGTGTGGCTGCAGTCCTTGCCTGTGAAGACTGAGGCAAAAAAGTCATTGAGTACCTCAGCTCTGTCTCTGTCCCGGGTAAGCAGTTCTCGCGTTTCCTTCCAGAGAGGGCCCACATTCTCTCTAATCTTTCTTTTCTCGCTGATATACTTAAAGAAGGAATTTTTGTTTGTCTTGATGTCCCTGGCCAAATTTAGTTCTAGCTGCACTTTAGCTTGTCTAACCCGATCCCTGGCTGCTCGAACGATTCCTCTGTATTCCTCCCAGGCTACCCACCCCTGTTTCCACTCCCTATAGGCGTCCTTTTTCCTTTTGATCATGTCCAGGAGCTCCTTGTTCATCCATGCAGGCCTCCTGGCTTTTCTGCCTGCCTTCCTCTTTGTAGGGATGCATCGCTTCTGATGCCATAATAAGGTAAGAAATCATGTAACAGGCTAATGAACACATAATGCTTTTTTCATTTGAAAAACGTTTTGGTATTAACAGTTGTAAAACACCATCACTCTTCCCTTTGCAATCTTGGTTTGGACTCTCCCCCATTAAATGGCACATCAAAGATGGTTAGAAATATTCAACCAAAAAGGGAACATGTTTTTTTTAAGAAATGCTTTGGGTTTTTTGACCAGCTCTAGTGAACATTCATTGCAGATGCAGCGTTTTCAAAACCGTTTCCTGAAAAGAGAGGCTAGTCACTAACACTGTGATAGACAATTATATTTGTTTTCAATAAAACAAACATAAATACTGGAAAGAAACCACAGACATAGCACTTTGAGAAATTTTGTATCCATGTAATATAAGAACAGAGAATTACACTCTTTCCACCATAACAATTCATAGAATAACAGGTCAGAAAAAGCCCCCCAAAGCCGAACCAGCACCTTGCTCAAACAGGTTCAATTAGATCAGACTACTCAGGGGCTTGTTCAGCTGAGTTTCAAATATCTCCAAGGACCAACAATGGACTGGGACTTAAATCCAGTTCTGGTGGTCTTGAATTCCTCATTACAAGTCTCCTACATAACCTTAGATGATTCAGTTTCTCCATTTGCAACACTAGAATTATTATCCAAATCTCCTGCATAATGTTCCTTGAGACGTGACTTATATTATTGCATTATAAACGTCATCTAAACAACAATATATTCAAAGATGCTATCACTGCAAAATAAGTATTTTTAAGTCTTTGGATCCCACCATGGGAGGAATGAAGCTAAAGAAATAGGGAGAAGCTGCATTTTACGTAAACCAGCAGAATACTTTGAACAGTTACAGTGGCCGCTACTGATAGAGGCCGCAACTATTGGCACCTTCAGCTCTTGGCTGCTTTGTTACTGCTGATATTGGTGACTTTATCTATTCAGGGTGCACAGTTCTCACCCAATACTGGCATCTCTTTTGTTATGTTCTCAGTGTTTAAATTAATGACTAGAGTGTGTTCATTTTGGTCACCTTATTCTCAGATTGTATATGAAAATTATCCATTTTTTTCTTCCACGTTAGACTGTAGGTATTGTCTTTCTGCCCACAATGCCAAATCCTTGGATGTCGTTCTCATCAGGAGTAGTACACGTACGGACTCCATTTCCTATTTGTATGGTGAGCAGCCTATGCTTAGAAATTCACAAGATAATTCATCCTGTTGAGGACAGAGACATTTTCTTTATTATACTTATGATAATTTAAGTCCTGATCTGATAAAGAGATTAATACAGAATATATCCATATGGAATATTGGCTGTGTTCTTCTTCCCATCAGCACTAAGACTATGCAGGTGAAAATCCCAAAGCAGAGATCTCAGTTTCAGCGACTTTTACTTCTAGGATTTTGTTGAAAAATATTTCCTTTAATTGCTTTATGTCTCATCCTGGACCCTTTTTTCCAAATACATTTGAATCAACATGAATTTTCAAAATCATGACCCAGGATTTAGATACTATAGTCTCAAAGAGGTGTAAATTGGGTTTAGTTTACCTGTCACAAGTGCATCTCATTTCAAAGAACAGCACCTAACTGAGCTCTCATGGGAAATGTAGCTCACCACTTCCATAGTTTGAAATTGTGATCTCTGAAATCATAGAGCTTTTAGGTCAAGAATGCCACAACATTTGAAGTCATGTAGATGCTACCCTTTTATGTTACCATCACTGCATATGGCTTTCTCACATCCCATATCCCCATTTGGGCTGTGGCTGCTCGAGGAATGACAAACGTGTAAAATGGGGGATTTTTCCAAGATGAAGCAGAAAGATGATACAAAAACTCCCAAGAGTAGGAGTATAGGACGGCTCCATTGCCGTCTCTTCCTCAGCGACCTTGAACAAACCCAGTGTGCATTCAGTTTCTGACCTCTGACGTGCAGATGATAAACCATCGTTATCTCAGCTCCACAAGGCTTAGCACAGGGTCTGAAAATGCTTCAGAAGCCTTTCATTCATAATGTCTGTGAAACAGTGCGGTATTTACACTGGTTGCGTTTGCCTAATATATTAACACTGTACCCTGTACGGGCAGGCTTGGGCACCGCGTTGAGTTGATATTTTGGGATCCTACGCGCACTGACATCTGTTCGGTAGTAACAGAAACAAAGTGACGACACAGTGATGGACATGGCTGTCTCTGTGCGCAGCTCAGAGGCCCCGAGGCCCGAGGCTGGCACACCTATCCCCGCGGTGGGGCCCGTAACCTGGTGCAACAAGACGAGGTGCCCAGGTGTGTTTCACCTGCCGAGACAACACCACCCACCACCTCTGGGAGAGGAGCCCTCACAGAATCACAGAATCCTCTAGGTTGGAAGGGGCCTTTAAGATCATTAAGTCCAACCATTAACCCAACACTGCTAACACCACCACTAAACCATGTCCCTAAGCACCACTTCTACCCGTCTTTTAAATACCTGCAGGGATGGTGACTCAACCACTTCCCTAGGCAGCCTGTTCCAATGTTTGATAAACCTTTCGGTGAATAAATTTTTCCTAAATAAAAAATACATCCTAAACCTCCCCTGGCGCGATTTGAGGCTGTTTCCTCTTGTCCTATCACTTGTTACTTTGGAGAAGAGACCAACTCCCACCTCGCTACACCCTCCTTTCAGGCAGCTGTAGAGATCTATAAGGTCTCCCCTCAGCCTCCTTTTCTCCAGGCTAAACAACCCCAGTTCCCTCAGCCGCTCCTCCCAAGACTGGTGCTCCAGACCCCTCACCAGCTTCGTTGCCCTTCTCTGGACACGCTCCAACACCTCAGTGTTTTTTTGTAGTGAGGGGCCCAAAACTGAACACAATATTTGAAGTGGGGCCTCACCAGTGCTGAGTACAGGGGGATGATCACTTCCCTAGTCCTGCTCACCGCACTATTCCTGATACAGGCCAGGATGCTGTTGGCCGTCTTGGCCACCTGGGCACACTGCTGGCTCATATTCAGCCGGTTGTTGACCAACACCCCCAGGTGCTTTTCTGCCGGGCAGCTTTCCAGCCACTCCTCCCCCAGCCTGTAGGGCTGCATGGGGTTGTTATGACCCAAGTGCACTAACATTAAGGACAGGAGAGCCGGGAAGGGGAGCGGAGCGGGGCTGGGCGGGAGAGCACACCTAGGCCCGGCGGGGCTTTCCTGGCCCGCACTGCGAGGTACTTTCCGCCCGGCCCAGGGCACGGTTAACCTTTGCGTTACTCCCACTTCGCCCCAAGGGGTGGAAACTCCGAGCAGAAATTACTCGGGGAGGGCGATAGGAGCGATAAAACGAGGGGAGGTATTTTTAGGTAATGCGAAGTAACCGCCGGCGACTGGGGGTGGTGGGAGGGGGGGGTGTGAGGGGGTGCGCTGTGGGAGGGCGGTTTGCCGGCCCGCACCGGAGGCCGGGCGCGCTGCCGGCAACGGGGCGGAGGGACTCCCCGGGGTGGGGGGAAACGGGGACGGGAGCTGCTGCTGAGGTCGGGGGCAGCGACGGCGGGAGGAGGAGGAGGAGGAGGAGGAGGGAGTGAGGGCGGCAGGAGCGTCCGGTTGCGGCAGCCGGCTTCACACAGAGAGAGGGCCACAGCCGCCGGCAGGGCAGGGGGCTGCTGACAGGGCTGCCCGAGGCGGCGGGCGAGGGGCGGCGGAGCACAGCGCCGTGCCCGCGGCCTTCGCCCACCTCCCCGCGGCGGCCGTGGGCGCAGCCGGGGGGGGTGGAGGGGGCAGTGGCGGTGCAAACTATGCGGCGCCGGCAGCCGCCACCGAACAAAGAGGCGGGGGCGGGAGCGGGCGCAATGACTTCACCACCGGGCCCGGCCCTGCCCCGCCCCCGCTCGCTCGCCCGCCTGCCCGCCCGCCCGCCCGGGGAACCTGCCCCGCTGCCGTCTCATAGCAACCGGGGGGAGACCCGCGGGCCCGGCGCGCAGCGACCGCGGCGGGGCCCGACGGCTCTGCGGGCGGCCTGGGCCGCGCAGCCCCGCCGGCCGCGCTCCCCTGCCTTCCCCTCCCGCCCCAACCCCAGCCCCGCGGCGCGGAGAAACGGCCCCGGCAGCGGCGGCGGGTCGGGACGGCGGCGGGCAGCGCCCACCTGGCGGCGCGGCGGGGGCGGGCGGGGGGCGGCAGCCGGGGGAGGCGGGGACAGCCGCCGGGCGGTTGTTTCCCTGAGGGAGGTGCGGTGCCGCTGCCGCCGCTCCCCGCGCGGTGCCAAGTGCCTCCCCGCGGCCGGGCAGAGCGGGCGGCGGGGCGCCCCTTGAGCGCCGGGCTGGAGGCGGATGGAGGGAGCCGCTTTCCGCGCTCGCTCGGGGCTCCGCCGCCGTCACTGCTGCCGCCGGGGGGCCGCCCCTTGCGGGGCGCGGGGGCGCGGCGGGCGCTGCCCCTGAGATGCGGCGGCCCTCGCCCGCCCTGCCGCCGCCGCGCACCCTACCTGTGCCGGGCCCGCCGCCGCCCCTCCCCCGGCCCCGCCGCCGCCCCCGCGGGGGCCGGGACTGAACGCGCCGCGGCGCCGAGACGCGGCCCCGAGGAGAGGGCGAGGGAGCGGGAGCGGGAGCGGTGCCGCCCGCGGCGCATGATGTGGGTGCCGCTGCTGGCGTGCCTCACCGCGGGGATCGTCTCCGTGCCCAAGTGCCAGCGCGGCCCCGGACCCCTCCTGGGGGCGGCCCGGCTGCTGGCGGCCGTGCCGGGACTCTGCCAGCGCCGTAAGTTGCCGAGCCCCTCGGGCTGCTTCGCCGTGCCCTTTGGCTTGGCTGGGGTTGGGGTTGGGGTTGCTTTTCGCGCGGGGGGCCGCGCGTGGGCGGAGGGCACAGCCCTGACAGCTGGGGGCCGCCCGGCGCCGCGGGGGCACACACCGCCCCGGCCGGGCGAGGCGGAGCTGGCGGGCGGAGGGTACCTGCGGGGAGAGGCCGGGCGGGAGCGGCCCTACCCTACCCAAACTTCACACTCCTCGAGTACCGCTAGTGCGAGCCCGCGGTTTCATTGTCCATCCCGGGGGCGTCCAGCCTTCACCGAGCCGTGGCAGCTCCCCGGCAGCGTGGGCGGCCCGCGGGGAAGTGTCGCGCTGCGGGGGTACTGCGGGTCCTCAAAGTGCCCGGTCACCCTCCGCAAGCCTCCGAGAAGCGGCACACAGACCCCCCCCGGGGGGCGGGGGGGGGAATCACAAACTGCGGATGGACAGTTCTGAGGGATGGAAACACTCGTTTTTACATCATTCATAGGGCGTTTGGTGGCAGGGTTTAAAACGGATGGAGTTGCGGGAAAATAGTCTTCTCTTTACCTTGGGGTCGCGCGTATGCTGACAGTTCCCTGGTAGCTGTGGTACTGGTGGTAGCAAAGGCTCTGGTAAACGTGTGTAACACCTCAAATTGTGGAAAGGCTTCCCAAACCCCCTGGCATCAGTTCTGATGCATGCAGGCTGAGGGGAGTCTGCGGAAATGTACCTCAGATCATACAGCAGTTGATCAGACTGAGCTATCAGGTTAGTCAAGTATTTCATAAAGGATCTTATTTAACTAGTTGTGGTCAGAAAAGCAGGTCAAGTTGTCAATCACCTTTCTTTTTTTTTTTTATTTTTTTCCTCTTGTGGAATAAATGCATATTCCAAGTTTAAGCCTGGAGTTAATTTAAAATGTTAACATGTAACCTCTAAAAATAAGATTTACAATGGGAACAATGTATTAGTCTTAAGTTCCTTATTGCATATGTGACAAATTCATGCCTAATTCAGTGGGATTTGCCCAGTGCTATTAAAAACAATGGAATAATTTGTTAACTTTCATAGGATAATTTATTTTGCTTTTTTGGCTTCATATTTTGAATTCAAAACCAAACTAAATGTCAATAGGAAAAATAAAATATAATATTATTAAATTTCTTATGAAACATGACATCTTTTATTTAGTATCCCAGATTCTTTTTTATGCAGTGTAATTGAGTTGAAAGGCTAATTGAAACTTTATGGAGAGGATAGTTCTGTGCCTGAGTGCAGTGCTGTGCTTGCTCATGAGTGTAGCTCCTGGGTGCAAGTAATGCATGAGAACAGAATGCCGTAGGGGACGATTGTGCATGGAGCTTTTGCTCCAAAGGATGCTTGCTCTCTTTGTGGTGCATAATAGTGAAAATATACATGGGTGATACGTCATGGGTTACGTGTTTATTGTGACAACAGCTCCCAGACTGGGCTGACTGTAACTCAGATAGACCTTGGTTTTTTTCCTCTTCATTTGAAACCTCTGCTAATTCATGAAAGCTGAAAGTCACACTAAATTCTTTCCTTCATACATAATCACTTTACAGGCTAGAGCCACAGTTGAAGCCACAGAAGAAGAGTGTTTTGTTTTGTTTTTCTGTGAATGAACACAGGGATTATTAGAACTATTATTATTGTTATGATTATGTGCTTTTTACTTTTGGTTGTGATAGCTCTTATCTGCCAGTGCAGCACCACCTGGATTCTTTGAACATCTCTGCCTGCTCTGACAGAGACTCTGGGCAGCAGCTCCATGTACAGCTATTTGGCAGCACAGCCTTGTTGAAGCAGCCACTCCTCTTTGCTTCTGCCTTGACAGCACAGGGCATGGAGAAGAGCATCGTGCTGTTCCCGTGCCATCAGCAAGTTCAGTTTACTTATGTGCAGAGCTGGCAGAACCTGTGTATCTGTTGCATTGAATCTCCAGTTCTAAAAGAGACTGGAATAAATATTAAATGTACATGAGACTCCAGTTTAGTCATTCTTGTTGAAGCTTTTGTAGCTCTTCTAGTTGAAAAATGAACAGTTTGATGATACCTGAGGTATTTGTTCTGCAAACTGCAGTTTGAGATGTGAGTTACTGCTTGGGGGTAAGTAAAGGCAGAATTTGACCCTGGGTTTAGAGCTAAGGGGAACGCAAAAGGAAATCTTACAACACTGTAAAGTTGCAAGTCCCAAATTAAAGGTTCTGTAAGCTCAGATAAAAAGGTTAGTGTTGCCCCCCTCTACAAAGGGTGCCTTGTTCAGTAAGTCTCACCAAAGGAAATTTGCAGTTCACTAAGCCAACTAAAACAAATACCTGACATAAGAAAGGAGCTAGTTCCATAGTGATTTATACAGATCCCAAATTTATGCTTGAACACTAAAACCTGACAAACTCCTAAAGATGTAAGCCAGTGAACTGAATAAAAGCTGGATTCTACAACAAGAGCACGTGTATGCATTGTGTTAATCAGTTGTGTAAGTGCTCACTTCAGTGGAGACAGTCAGTTCACTTGCCTTGTTCGGAAACTAAACTGTTGAAACTCTTTAGTTTTTATCTGCTGTATAAGCATATGGAATACGTAGGGCTTAAATACTGAGGACTAACTGATTGGTCAAGGTTAACAGAGGATATTGGTTCAAAACTCAGCAGTGTCTCAAAACCAGTTTTTACATATGTTAAAATTTGAAAACAAAGGTGTTTGGTGCTCTCAAAAATACTTAGGTACTCATATGAAACTCAAGTAAGCAGAGTTTACTTGTAATGTGCATACAGGGATGGGATGGCATGAAAATCTTCATCCCTAATTTAAAAGTTGGAGAACTGTCACACAGCAATTCTGTTACATAGTCATTGTAGACAAATCTCTTCTAAAACCTGGTATTTTCAGTCTTTTCTAGAGTGTCATTTGGAAAGACCGGTTAAGGGTTTTAGGCAAGTAGTGGATCTGTGATCATAGCGGGGGACAACTGTTTATCCCAATAGCATGACTTCTGATGCTAAACATAATTCATTAATGTTCCCTCATCTGGGTCTTTGGTGCTTTGCCAGTCTTGTCACATCAGATTCTTATGTGTGTTCCCTCTAGTTAGAAAGTTTCATAAATCATTACTGTGTCACTTCTCAAAGGAATAGAAAAAGTCATTCAAACCACCCATGGAATGAACTGTTTTTGAAGAGAGGTGGTGCAGGTCTATCCCCACACACAAAAACATCTGAAATAAATGGTCCATCATGGTAGCTTTAATCAGTGTTTGTCTGTTGATTTCTCTTCTGTGCTGGCCCATTTCCTTTTGAGGCTCAGTGGAAGAAGCTGTGTTGTATGGGATACTCAGTACTGAGACAGTCTTGCTTTTCCTAAGGCTTAAAACAATTCAAGAAGAAAAGATAATCCATTTTTAATTTCCTGAGTCTGCGTGGGTGATCTACTCCCTAGGGGTATTAGACCATCTTCAGGAAAGCCAACCTGGGCGTTTGAGAGGGAACGTGGTTGTAGGTCGCAGTTCTGAGGAATAGCGAGGGGGAGGTTTGTTTATCTGCACATTGCCCAAGGAGCATATTATGCTAATGGTATGCATAAATTTGCTTTGCAGATTGTACACTCTTCATAATCTGTTGCAATTTCATGTCTCTTCAGGGGTTTTATATTGTAGTTTTTTTATTTTATGTTTTTTGCGAGTTGAATGATACTGGTGGTTGCATGTATAGTATTTACAATATTTCCATGCTACTGATGTTTGAGATGGGGTGAGACTGGGAAGAGAGAGGAGATGGGCAGTTCACCAACTAGAAGAGCAGTAACCATACTCTTGGTGCTCTGGGAAGGTTGCCTCAATGTTATTTAGGACATGCTGTTGCTGAAGGACGTTGTGAAGGCAGCCTAGCAATTACATGCAGCAGGAAAACTCTGTGTAGCAGCTTGAAGAGGCAGTAGCTTCTTTTCTGGTCCTTGAACTTTTGAGGGCTGGAACTGCAGCCACTGAGTAAGCAGAAATTATACCCCATTAGTCAAAAGGCCAGAATGGATACATTTAATTTTCCGTTAAAGTACAATATGAGTTTAATTTACCTCTCCAGAGCATCAGAAAGATGTCAGAAGGGGAGCTTTATGTAATCTTAAGGAAATCTTCATCAAATAAGCCCTTACCTGGTTGTATGTTCAACAAGAGGACATTATGACGTCAGCTTATAGCCTCCCTTATACTTCACAAAGTGCATAAATTCTGGTAATGTTTTTCAAGTCCCTAGAAAGAACTCATGATGACATGTCCATGTTAATTGTGTCTTGAATTTGGGACAGTTTGTATTAGTTACTAATCTACAGAAGAAGGTATGAGAAGAGAAACAGAAGATACTGTATTTACAAATTGGGTAAATTGACATGGGCTGCTGATATTTATCAAGACTGTTTCAGAAAGATACATCATCATCATTTCTGGGAGGAAGCCCTTAGTTAGAAGCTAGGGATCTCACTTCTTTAGAATAGGCCTGATGCAAGAAACTTTAGCCTTATTGTACAAACAAAATCTACACTACATACATGAATTATTTTATTTATCGCCAATGTACATTTTAAAAACCGGTATAGCAAACCCATACTTTTTTAGTATTGAGATAGGGTTATCTTAGGCAGTGATGGGGATTTTATGAGTCCTGTCAGGGTAAGAAGGGCAAGCAGAATGGCTTTGTGTTCTGAGCTTTGAAGTTTGCTTAGTGTTCTTAAAATACGTTAATGACACTAAAATCATATGTTGTATTTTCAGGAATCATATATGTGAACTATCCTGTGCTTTTACTGTAACTGATAGTGCAGACATCTTGGTATAAATCTGGCTTCTCAAGTTGAATGTACTGAACCCAAAATTCTGGAGAAGAATATCAATTCCATTGTGTTAATAAATCTTTTTTTTTATTTTTTTTTAATCAAATTCTTAAGGTCTCAGTGTTTCTGTTTCTACTTACGTCCTCCTTTCCAGCAAAATCTGTCTTCAAAGCTCCTGTATGTGTCCATTACTAATTGCTGACTTCTGTCTAACCAGTGGAAAGATGTAATACTTCTTTCTGATCTGCTTAAATAGGCATAATTTATGATGGACAAAGTAGGATATGGTTTGTTATTCTTTTCTAAGCACTTGAACTTTATTAAAAGATAATTTTTTTTTTCTTTTGGCAGTTTACATAAATGGACTTGGGCTATTTAGTTTAGCTTTTGGGAAGGAAGCAGGGCTCTAATGAATTAGTTCACTGTCCACTGTAATGGAACCTTTCTTCAAGAAGAAAAGTAAGTTTCTTGCCAGCCATTCAGGATTCCCCCTTGTTCTGGTGGCAGAACAAGAATAACCCCTTGAGCAAAATGTAAGTGTTTCAGGATGGTTGGAATTTACAGTATTAGAAAGTTGCCAAAAAAGCAGCTTCTAGCGGAGGCTATATTTGCCTGAATTGAAAAGTTTGCGAAGCTCATAATTGACTTTTATCTTCGTATGTTTCTATGATTCCCTTGACTTCATTGTCATATGCCTGTGGTGACTTCTTCCTGCTATCACCCATGGTGACAGTAATGAGTCTGAAGTATTTATAATTATCAGAAGATATTAAGACAAAAATTTTAACTACAGTTATTGGAGGAGGAAAATTCTGTAGCTTCAGGCAGGTGGAATGATGTTCCTGCATGCTCGATTTTTACTTTTTTTTCAGGCCCCTTCCCTGCCCCCTGGCTTGGGAGTTGTTAGCAGCAGTATTTCATTGGGTTCAAATCTTGAAAACTTAAGTATTTTTGGTATTTTGCTGTTGTTGTAGCTGTGTTATGAATAAAGCTGCATGATGTATGGTGGCATCACAAAAGTAGTCCAAGTCTGATTAAACCAGTAACTGCCCTTTCCAAAATAAATTCTGTTCCTTCTCGGTGTTCAAGGGAGTTAGGCTAACTGAATTCCACTCGTTCTACTGTACTTAAGAGCACGACTTATTTCCATTTCATCTCTGCAGGATGACAGGGGTTAGTACTGTGCTGAGGACAACTTGCTTCTCTCAGATGGGAGCTTCATGCTGGAAAGCTGAACCGAAATCCCTTGTACAAACTGGACTCCCAGGAAATAAGAAAACTTGAGACAACCTACACTCTGGCACAAATGATGCAAAATTACCTAAATAAAACTAATGACATCAGCAAGCATACTCTTCCAATCTAAGCAAAACTGTTGGATTGCATTTTGCAGTCAAAAATGTTGTGGCATTACTTCAGAGCTTTAAATAAACCACTCCGTGTTTAAAATCTCAAATTTGCGTGTTTGAAGGCTGTCCCTTACAGAGCATTGAAACTGCACCTGCACCCCATACACATGTGTGAATACTTAACTCGCAGAAGCACAGGCAGAAGCTTGCGTTCAAACAGTATACGTGTGTACGTGCACCAGTAGTTATAGTTCATATGCGAGTCTGCATATTTTATAGCCTGCAGTCGTGTTTCGTGTAATCTTCACCCCCAAATGAGAAAAACCTAACAGGCTTGTATAAACCTGAAATGGAGGTTGGCCAGTGTCTGTTCCTAGACAGGTATGGTTGGGTTTGTGGTTTGTTGGGGTTTTTTTGTATTTTTGTGAACAATACATGTATCTCCTAGTTGAGAAACTAATTTCTCAGTATTCTCTTAGGAGATCTTTGTGTTCATCCATTTTTGATCTATATATTCAGAAAAGCATTGCAGTTTAACTCGCCTTTGTAAGACTTGTAATTCAGTTGTTAATCATGAAATGGGGTCTTAGGAGTCTTTTGTGCAGTTATCACGCAGGTAATTAAAAGATGACATCTAATTGTTTCTGCATTCAAAGAGCATAAAAGTAACAAAAATCATTTAGAAGAAAATGGCAGAAGGTTTTTACCACATTTCATTTGTCTCAGGGCCAACGACCATATTTGAAGATTGAAAACCCTATTGAAAAGCAAATTACTGAAATAACATATACCAAACATTGTGTATTCCAGAAGGCAATAAAATTTTTAAAATAACCCTGCTGAATAAATGCTCCTCCCAAACTTGTGCATTACATACTACAAGTCCTTAAAGAGTGGTGGTTATCCTCTCTGATACCAGTCTTAGCTTTTATTTAATATTCTTGAGGTTTTCTCACTGTGAATTTAAACTATGTATTATGTGTTCAAAGTTTTGTTTTAACCCTGACATGTCTTCCTAATATACACATATGCACAGGTTTTTGTTTGGGGCTTTTGGTTTGTTTCAGGAAAAACTTTGTAGAAGCACAATTCGCGTATCATTTTGTGTTCAGAATTGAGGGACTGGTTTCATTAGGTTTTCAGCTTTGAGAATTACGGTCTGAAATACAGAGTAGGTTTGTTCCACCTCACAATGTATGCAGAGAAAAGGAAGTGAATTGAGCTGTTTGCATTGCTATGGACCAAGAACCTGTGGATCAGACGGTCTATATGGAAGAAATAGCTCTGAGCTGTTGCTCATCCTCTGCACTGCTTCTGGATTCGTGAAGCTGCAGGAAGCAAGAATTTGGAGAAGACTAGATATGCAATAGAAGGGTAGATTAGGGAGGCAATTGGGGATTAAGGGCCTGCTTTGAGGAGGTGGAGATATAGAAGATGGTGGGAGGTAAAGCTTGGGCTTGCCTTTTATTCAAAGTTGAACTTCTTAAGGAGGCAAAAAATAGTCATTTGTGTCTGCCTTTATATTCAACATGACCTCGTATTTAGGTAAAGACTTTCTAGTATGTACAGGAGTATACTGACCATTCTAGGTTGTTGATGTGCTACTTGCTAGCCGTTCTTACTAATATACAAGAAATTAAATTGGCAATGAAATACGGCAGTAGCCGTTCCAGGCTTTGCTTGAGCAGCATGACCGTATCCACCGAGGGAGATTCTAGCAGCTGGAAATGGCTTGAGTCTAACGATTCCCATGCCCATGTTCCTTCCTGCGAAGCAAGGGAATTAACGCAGCTCCGCGCATCCTGAAGTTCCCTTTAAATCAAGGGATTTAATAAAAAAAAAGATTTAAGCTCTCTGGTTCCATATGCTTTGCATTTTTATTGGTGCAAAGCTGTGCAAACAGGACCATCAAACCTGCACATAAAAGCTAATGGCTGTGGGAAATGAGTCTCTTCTAATGACATAATCAGAGTAAATTGTCCTATATGGTTTTATTTGCAAGAGACAGAGTATGTTGGTTTCAGAAACCAAATAGACTTTGACTCATTGTTTGCTGGCGTGGATTGCATCAACAAAATTTAACCATCTCCCGCAAAAGCAGGAAGTTTCATAGAAAGGAGAGGCTGCGAGTAAAGTTGGCCAAGGAACAAACATTGCGTGTTGTGAAAAATTTCAAGGTTGCGTTGCTTGTTTTCATTCTGTATTGCAGCTTGGGAACAAAGTCAGTCTGGAGCAGTCAATAGCTCTGTCTCCCACAGCCAAGGTCATGTTTGAGGCTGTGGTTTGAATGTTGTGTATGTTGTGTTTGTGAGCCCTAACTGCTGTACCAGTAGCTATTGTGGGCAGTACAAAATGCTGCTATATGCATCTTTCTGACAGAATTTTAAAATCCTCTAAATTGATATATATACGTGAAAATCTTGAGTTTGTATGTATATGCGCGAGCCTGGTCTCCAAGCTTTCCTCCTGACTGATGTGAAATTTTCATATAAGCGATGGAACTTTTCAGAGAGATGAGGCCAAGACAGACACGTGTAGGCTCAGAGAGGTGATAGGAGTATCTCCTTGAGGCCTAGGATCTATATCATTCCCCAATTATGGAAGTGTCCCACACACTGCTTGGGAACTCCACCTCCGTGTGCCATTACACAGCAGACTTGTGATACATTCGCTGTCCTCCAGCATCAACTACGACTGTCCTAGACAGAGATCTCCCCCCTTTTCTCCCTCCCTTTTGCATTGTTCAGCTGATACCCAGCATCAGTTCTCCCCAGTGTCGTCGCTCGTAGCTTGCACAACGTGCAAAGAAGGAGGATCTTGGTTATTTTGCCACGTGGTTTGCAAAGGCACAAACTCTCATACAATGAGGCAGACTGCTGCATTACTTTGCGTTTTGGTGGCTTTCGAAATCGTTCGTGTAGCTCTCAGTAACGCCCCTCATGTTCATAGGGTAACGTGTTCGTATGGTAATGCAGATTAATTGGGGAACCCCAAAACTGTCAGGGGGGTATTGGCAGAGTTAGGAAGGGGAGCCCGCATCAATCATCAGGACTTGTTCACTAGTGATGCTTTTCACTGCATTTATCCAGATGTGCGTGTATAATTCTTACTTATGTCTCAGTTATATCTCTTATCTTCTCTGTAACCACATTATGGTTTATCTATTCCAATATACATAACTTGTCTTTTTAGGAACACTGTAACACTTGATTACTGTTGTGTTTTTTTTTTTTAAATAACTGGTAGAAAAAGAAGGTCTAGGGTATTTTTTGGGTTGCGTTTTGATTTTTTTTTGTTGTTTTGTATGCTTGTTTGTTCTAATGGAAAGGTGTTTTCAGTCACTTGTCAAGTTTACAGAAGTATTTTCCTTTTACTCACTTGCCAGGTTTACAGAAGTATTTTTCCAGCGCTCGGGATTTAACAGTGCCAGTCATGTTTTTCACCTTTCTTTTACACATCTTATTTTTCTTAGCAAACACGTGTCTCTTACATGCCTAGTTTTAGTTTACTGCTGCTTCTCTTGCTAGTAAACAATATTTTCAAATCAATGTGCACCTTAGCTCCTGCCTGAATAGTGAAACTAAAGTGGGCAACCATTAATAGAGAAGAGAAAACGATTAACAAATCTAGTATATAACAGAAAAAAAAGGAGAGGGAAGAAAATTTGTGTGGTATTTTTGCTCAAGTAATCTCAAGAATTTATTATAAAGCGTAATAGGTGTACAGTATTCAAGTTGAAATCTCCTTTTCTGGGCAAGGGTGAGCACCTCTTAAAGCTGATTTTGACATGGACCTTGTAACCCTCTTGATAAAACCGGTGGTGACAAAGCGTGTTTTTAAAGCATGGCATTGTGCACAAAGGAATTATTGCTTCTTTGGAAAAAAGGGGGCAAATCCCCTAATTCCAGGTTTAGGTTTTAGGATTGGCAGTTAAAGCACAGGCGCTCATTTTTTTCCTTGTAATCTGAGCAAGTAAGTGTCAGACACAATAATCGTGGAAAAAAATTCCCCCCTCTGTAGCACTTTTACAATGCTTCTCATTGTATCTGCACATTCAGCCAAAGTGAATTGGTAAGCTGTGTGTTAGCTGGGACAGCTACTGGCTGTCCCCCCCGCGGGAGTCACGTTGCTTAGCTCCTGAGGACAGAAAGGTGAAGGTAACTGCAGTATACTGCATAAAAGCTGCAGCTTTGCTCGTAAGTGATGCTACGCGCACGTTACTGAAGGCCGCGGTATCGGTGGAGAGGGACGACCTGGCCGATCGCTGCCCTAAAACAAGATTGGATGCAGCATTTAAGGAAAAGGCGCTGTAGAGGCTAGGGAATTTGGGGTCTTCTTGCCTTAATTAGTGTTCAGCAGTCTGCGGGCCATGATCAGGGAGTATAAGCTGCTAGTTATATTTTGGCTTTCTCTTTTAAGAAAGCAAATGGTACATCCTCCAAAACCAGCACAAACGTGTACCAACAGTGAAGCTGATATAAATCCGAATTCTTGGCTGTACTTGAACAAAGTGCTGTCTGTTTGAAAACCTGTTTAACATCCCCTCTCAAATGCCAATATGAGTTATTGTTATTCCATCTCTGAGATAAATACCCTGATCGGGATAAAGCTATTTTCATAATAGGGAGGCAGGATATGATTATAACATACGTGACGCTTGTCTTGCCTTGATCCCTCTTGTTGCTGAGATTTTAGGCTTGCCACACCTGTGACCACTGTAAATAGCTGCAGCCGTTGGAGCGCGGTTGTATTTTGTAGAGGAGGCTGGAAAAGTGCAGTTTAACCTGCTGCACTCACTTTTTATTATATGCATATGCCTGTGCAGTTCCCAGCACAAAATTTGGCCCTTGCTGAAATACCTTTTGGCATACATCAGTTATAACTAAGCCAGTAGAAACTTGCCCTTAGCTTTGGCTGAACAGTAACTCAGTCTTGTCTGGACTCTGTTTTTGGTGGAGTGGCAGGAAAAATCTCAGCTCTTTTTTGAGCCAACTCATAAAAAAAAATTTCTTGCTTTAGCATGTGATTTTTAAAAGAAACTGAGAAGTTTATACTAAATCAGTTAAGGTTTTAGAGGAGGCTAATAAGTAAATAATAAATACTTGATGAATGAAAGCATGTCCGTAAATGTTACTGCTATAAGGGACTATGTGCTTGGGACCTACAGTAGTGATGTAGCCAGAATGTGTCTTGGGCATTAATAAACCTTTTTGAAGTTTCTCTTTATTCCAAAAAAATCAACTTTTTGAGCCAATGGTACCAAGCTTGTCCATTGCCAATCCATGACTTCATGTTGCGAAAATGGAGCTCTTGAGACTGGAGAGTTATCAGCAAGGAGATTTGCATCCAGCAATACAGTATATCTCGTTTGTTAAAGCATTTCATCTGCCATGATCACATTGAAAACCCAAACTGGATTTTGAGATCTTTTCTTCTGCCTTGGCAGTTTAGAAAGACATCCCTCCTCCCCCCCAATGTTTTACCAGACAGGCTGTATTAAGAAACTAAATCAAACTTTAATAGTTTCAATAAACTAACCATAAGACCAAAAAAAAAATCGGACAGTTATTTTTCAGTTTTCCAATGCATCATAGACATACTATTTTTTTTAGCAAGCTCACATTACAATAAGATATTAATGTTTTGTTACATGGTCAACGGCATCTAATTTGGGGAAACGTTTGATATGCAGATAGGATTACACATTTTAGGAAAGGGATCTCAGGGATTACTGCAGGAAATTAATTAGGCCAAACTCAGTATTTGGTTTACTTTGGTTTACTGATTACAACGACCAGGAATTAATTTGACTTGTTCCTTAGCTGTGTAACTAAAAACACAGGTCTCTCGTTTCTTCCTGTCAACTGTTTATTCTTATCTGAACAGCTCTGTCTCTTATGGTGGATGTTAATTTGATCGGTAACTTCAAAGTTTATGTCATCTCCTCCCTATTTTGCCCCATGGTGGTCTTCAGCCACTATTATGCTGCAGATCAGCAATTCATATATTTCCTTGTTCTTTGAGTCTTTTACTGAATCCATCACTTTACTCTCTCTTTTAATGCCTTTCATCTCTGCGCTCTTTGGTATCCAGCTGAAGATGGGAGTGATGTTTCTGTGCCAAGAACAATTACATTCCTTTTATTTTTACTCCTTCAACAACTTTTCATCCCGTGTCTTTGTGCTTTACCAACACTGTCTAGAAAGGGCTCTGTGGCAAGCTCTGCAACCCTGTGCGTGTCGGCACCTACCTGGAATCCTCATCCTCGTTCTCCTCTCCTGGGGTTTGCAGTAACATTTTCTGTGGTCTCCAGGTCTGCTCTTTCAGACTGCAGAACATAAAGTGCTGTTGCTGTCGTCTTCGTATAAATGCAAAGAAGTTTTATTTTGTCATTGCCGAATGAGCTTGCTCTCCTTTCACATCCAAGTCAAACTTGCTGTGTTTGTTTTTATAACAAACAAAAAAACCCAACCCTTTTGGATTTTGTCTTGTTCTTTTCTCTCTCCTTAGCGACTCCTCCTTTATCCCTGCCCACCTCTCCCACCCTTTAATCAGTTTTCCCTCTGTCCTTGGGATGCTTCTTAGCTTATTGTTTCTATCATATCTGTAAGAGTTTCTCTCCTTTTTGTATACGTTTCTTTTCTCACGTTGCCTGCATGGTAAAAATTGTCAACAGACATTTATATGAAATGGAATATAGGTCTGACCTTTGGAATTAATGAAATTGCCACTAACCTATATGTTACCAGTATAATGCTGCAATTGCGTTGTACTAGGCTTTTCTATCTTGTTAATACTGATAATGCTATATATGTTGTTGATACTAGTACCTTGCAAGCTGTGATTAGTTCCTTGGATCACCAGTTATTCAAAATGACCTATTGAGGACTAGCTGTTCATGGGATACAGGATCTCATCTTTGAATCCATAGCTGAAATCAGTTAAAGATAAAAAAGACATTTTAGTACATGTTTTCCTAATACAGCTTTTCACTGTGAGAAGTTGGTCTCATTACTCTAAAAAGAGAGATGGTTTGCATTATTGCAGATTGGAAAGCAATAATCTGAGAGACAGTGTATGTAGCCAAAACTTTAAATGAAAAACAAACCTTTCTTCAAACTGTTTTGATATGATGATATGTACGTTATCACTGTGGACCGATTAACAGATGTAGCCTTTCCAGTATGCGGTAATTAATTTTATTTTGTTTCCAGTATATTTTAGAGGATGCCATCCTGAGTATGCCACAAAGCAGTGCTGTTAAACAGCACTACTACTGTGCTGTGCACTGAAGAGTCATATCATGCGCCTTCCGCATAACTCTTGGCAGGTGACTTCTGTCTCGTGTGGAGGCACACTGGTCTACAAGAGACTTGTGCTGAACGTGCTGAAAGGATACGCTAATGCTGACATTCAAGTTGGGCTGACCGAGTCCCTTGAAAAGGCTGTCTCTTCTGCTCAATGCCGACTGCCAAAGTTTCATTGCAGAGAGTAGTAACTTAAGCAATGACCTATAAAACAAAGGTGTGAAAAAGGTATAACGGACTTTGCTGATAGTCCTGTTCGTAGGCACGATTTTTGCAGTTCTTAGTACAGAATGATGTGTCTTCAATCCGTGACACACGTAATGGTGGATAAACTTGTGTTTGCTTCTGGAAAACCAAAAAAGCCTGCCTCTTCTGGGAAACTATTCATTCCAGAAAATGCGGAGGGGGAATATTTATAGAAGGTGAGAAAATATCTTGGGTTCCATACAGAGTGAATAATGAATAACTCAGTCAAGTGTAAATGACTTAAAAGGAAAATGTCTAGGAAAAGATAAGCTACCTGGTAAGTTTTTTTTCTGTTAGGCAGTAAATGAGGAAGGTACATGCCAAAGATAAACGTTCACTTCAAAATTACTGTAAAGCAGGATCTTAAAAAACTGGCCTTTAGAATGGAGTTTATTCAATCTGTACATATAGTTCTAGACTGTAGAATAAAAAAATGCCACAAGTGTTCCCTCGCCGGGCTGCCTTTGTTCTGTTTTACTTCTGTTTGGATACGTTGTCATCCCTGTTAATCTGGTGAAGTAATTTTTGAAATCTTGGTTTAAAATTAGGTATTTTACAATTCCCACATATCATCATAAATCATGAATGTTTGGGTTTATATTTCATTGCAGCGGAAAACAGATGTGCCACTTCAAATGCAGCAACATGCACAAAGTGTCTTGCTTTGGGTCCAGAGTGCGGATGGTGTGCTCAAGAGGTATGGCATTTTGCTTCTTTACTTTTGACTTTATATTTTAGCTGCTTCTGATCTTTATAAAGATAAAAGACATTCGAACTGTGAAAATTATAGTAAGAAATAGCAAGAAAATCTTTAAACGACCATTGGAGACAGAACCTGAGAAATCATGTGAAATAGATTTTGTTTCCAAAGGAGAAAATACAGCCTTTTATTTGGAAAATTGCAGTAATTTTAAATAAAGTGAGAACTTTTAATGCATTCCATCTGCTTTGTAGACAGCTTTGGCAGACTTCAAGTAACTTTGCGAGTTCAACTGTTTTTGGCTTCAAAAGCAAAATTACTTATCAGTAATTTATATTAAGTCCTCATTATATATCAGAGCAAGACTATACATATATGCCTATTGCATTTAGCGAAAGGTTTTACCAACAGTGGAATTAACTTTGACTTCACCATATATTATGACCCTGTCACAAATGGAAAAAATGATACTTTTCTTATTTTGACACTTGAAACTATCAGTTCTGAGACTTATCACGGAAGATAGATCTTGGGTAGCAAGAATTATTCTGAAATTGTTATTTCTTTGCAAACTGTAAGAATATGGGAATTTCTGTTCTTGTTGGACAGAAAAAACAGCTGATTACATGATTTCAGGTAAGGCTGGACCATTTTAAGCACTTCAGAGGAGCAAGGTTTTTAAGAATATCAGTGGCAATTACAAACTCATTTGCTCCTAAAGGTCAAAGGCAAATTATCTGTAGCAGCATTCATTAGCAGAGAAGGTAGTTAAATTCCTAGGGTGTGCCTGGAAGAGATAAGGAGTGGAAGGCACTGGTGTAACTTTATCCGGGATACCATGTCTTGGAATGATTAACTTAGTCTGAAACAAGTATAAGGAAAAACAATGCAATCAAGGCACAGAGGGCTCATTCTCCAAGACAAGCCTTAGGGCATGTGTAGATGGCACAATGGAGTACCTGTGGAGTGGTCCATTATTGAGGCCCGATGTCCTTTCTTACAAAGGACACAATTTTATCCTGCCACATCTGTATTTATCACGGAACAGCACTTCTTAGCTTTCCACTGCCATGGAGTTGCAGTAGGTCTCCTTCCAACTTGGTTCTCAGGTTTGACCAGGTTTCACTCCTGCCCTGCTTCTCTTGCTTCACTTCTCATGTCAATCCTGAGAGCTGTTCATGGAAGGCAGGGGTTTGCCAAACCCTCTTACACCGTGCTTTGATAGCCGGTTCACCTGTGCACCCGTCCGTGGTTGTGGAATGGCAAAACCCATATTAATGCAGATAGACATTTTCCAGAGTAGAGTTATAGGGGCAGTTTTCGTCTTAGCGTGCCTGCTTTGTCTAAACAATGTTTTTACTGAGAAAATCATCCCAACACTTGAGACACTTCGACTTCATACCCCCACACAGCGAATGTCAGAAAATCGTTCATGATAACAATGCGAGTAGCTAAGTTCTTTATACATTTAAGAATCTACCTTTTTGAAATGTATGTACATCAAAAAGGGTATATAAATAGCAGTAACCTAAAAAAGTTGTCTCTGTGGTCTACATTTAAGAAGGTTATGGAAAAAATATATCAGAGGTAGACTACAAAAATGAGTTGAAACTTGGAAAACAAGGTATGTGACTGTTAAGTCTTATTCTTCCGGGGGCTTTCTCTGGTCTTTTCAGGGTCTACATGACTATTCTCTAATACATAGTTGGCTGTATGCACTTTTTGATTGTTTATTTTGCCCATCTGCCTCTGAAATATCAGAGATTGTCCATTGTTTGGTCTCCAGCTGCGGCTGGGATGGACCAGTGCTTCGAAAGAGTACAAAGGGTCTTGTCTTTTTTTTTCTTTACATGATCAAGATCATGTTAATCATCAGATTTGTGGTCAGGAAGGAATTTTGCGTTGGATCATGTTGGCACAATTTTGGCAACTTTGCCCTTTCACTGCAACAAAGGATGTGCTGCTTCTGAGATCATGCGACCACTAGTCACTTTTTTGTTGTTAGAGAGGCTTTTTTTATGGTGGTGGCATCTTAAACTGTCCAGTCTTGTACTACATAGCTTCCTCTTTCTGGGGATTGAAATGATATAGTCCAGCTGGTCTTGGGATTTGGTGTGGGGTATGGGGTAAAACTTAAACGTCTGTGACAGACAAATTCAGGTTAGATAAATCTAAAGCTGACTTCTGCTGCTACTTTTAGATATTAGCCTGAGTGGCATTAGTAGTGGATTCCTCTGAAAACTAACCTGTTTTGATGTCGTGTGAATGACACTTTCTTGGTCTAACCCATAGCATAGCACAAAACTTTGTTTAGTGACATAGTGACAGTACATAGTTTCCTTTTTCTCCAAGTCAGCCTGTTCTGATTGTGCAAGATCCTCTTTCTCATACAAAAGTTTTGTCCTTTGTAGAAAAAAATCATTGTGACTATTAGGTTTAACTTCCAATTTAAATATTTTGTCATTGCTGTTATTAAAAACATATGGCTTCCATGAACTCGTTCTACAATTTCTGCAATTATAGTAGCATATTTTATTGTTTCAAAGACTATTATTTTGTTTTTCTCTTTCCTTTGAAGATATTACAGATGTTTTTTTCAGCTCAGATTGTTTTGTACTTTTTGTCTCTTATAAAACAGGATTTCATGGCCGACGCAACACAGAAAGGACGCTGTGACACTGTTTTCAACTTAATGAAAAGAGGCTGCCAATCAGATTTTGTGGAAAATCCCACAGTTCATGTCACAATACCCAGTGACCATGAAACAAATACACAAGTGACACCAGGAAAAGTTTCAGTCCAACTGCGTCCAGGTTGGGTTGTCTCTAACACATTGATATTATAGTCAATTTAAACTAAATACAATACTCCCAAGTACAGATACTTTGTGAAGAAGCCGCTGGAATAATTATTTTGAAGAATGCTATAACATTATATTGTAGGACTAGGATGATTTTGCTCCCATATTCAAGTACGATCTTCAGCAAGAAGTGTTTCTGCCAAACACAGCTGAAGGTCAGAATGATGCAAGTAATAAGTGGAAAAGGGATTTTAGGTAGTTTTTCATATTTTCTGTTGTGGTTTCTTGGTTCTTTATCCACTTACACAAATAGTTTTCCCTTATGTGCGTATAAACTGTATTCCTTACTGAAAGTAAATCGGGCTAGAATTCCTAAATTCATCTTTTGATAAGCTTCTTGATTATTTGATTACTTTTAAGTGCATTGACTAGACAACTATGAAGGCATCAAAGACAACATGTAGGAGAGGACTGGATTCCTAAAGGAGACTTAAGTATTCCCCACCTAACATTTCATTTATAAAACGTGAGACACCTGACCCTAATAAAATCTTCAGGTCCTTTTATGGATCTGAGATTTCCTGGTACGTCTCTATTTGCCCTCAACTGAACTTGAGTTAAATCAATATATGTTCTCTGTCTCTGAAATAGCTGTAGCTAACAGCAGAAGTGGAAGGTGATATAAAGGGATGCGGGGTATGTTTCGTATCATAAAATTTAATTTATTTATTTATTTTGCAAACTCTAGTTGGAGAAAGAAATATGTCATTTTAGAGGGATCAATCTTTGGTAGAAAAACGTTAAGTGAATAGGAAAAGTATCTTGCTGACCTTCACTATATAAAAGATAATTTTCTATCAATTACAGGGGAAAAAGGAAGGGTCTGCTTGGGTGTAAAGCGCAAAGGAACTCTGGTTTTCCATCTTTATAATAATAAAACTGAGAAAGCAACATCAGCACTTCTTCTCCTTTCCCCACTCTCTTTCCAAAGCAACGACTGATATTCTGCTTTGTACTGAGAAATGGTCTCAGGAGCTGAGGTAGCTCTAGGAGTGTCTGTAATCCCATTTACTTCCAAAGGCATACTGGATTATTAGAAAAAACTTAGCTTTCTAAACTTTGGTTTAATGAACCTTTTTGTCAGCAAATAGTGACATCAAGTTTGGGGTTCCATATGCTTTGTGGAAGTTCTTGCATCGGGGAGGCAGAAGAATGAAATTCCAAGGGCTCCAGAAGAATAACTTTTGATATATAGACATCCTGCCCGTATTTTATTCCCCAGGGCAATACACAGATATACAGCTACAGTTGTGCCTCAAAACAGAAATTTGATACAGTATCATCACGCAGAAAAAGATGATTTTTGGTTTGATACTGTGTTTTTTTGTCATTGTTTACATATACCCAACTGTCAGGATTTACGTGGGAAAAAAGAAAAGCTGCACTCAGCAGCGCGCTGTATGCAAACAGGCGACCTGCAAGGGTCATTTAGAAAAAGTAATTTGATTTACACGGGCAAAGAGGAAACACATAAGTTACAGCACATTGAAATTCTGTTTTCTTTGTGCAAGACCTGATACAGACAAATCCTGACATTTTCAGGTGGATTATGTTCAAAGACCACTGGAAGAAAGTACTTTGCGTGTTTAACGTTTCAGGGTCAGATCTTTGTTATATGTACTTTAATTGTGCTATCTGGCAATGTCAAAAGCATTAGTAAATGTCATTAATAGATAAGTCGTATTTCAGATGGTTTTTTTTTTTTTTAGTGAGTCTGTTTCTGAATGTGTTTAGATTGCAGGTTTTCAATAAAAGCTTAATCCTTCTATAATGTCCCCCTTCCTCCTGTCCTTTGCTGTATCTTCATTGTGCAATACTGAGTTACATTCCACACTCATCACACAAAGATCTTACTCCCTCATTAATTCCGTGAGCTCACACTTAGGGTGACACAGAATAATGAACAATTTGAAGTCATGTATTGCTATACTTACGCTGCCCATACTCCAGTCACTTCACTCTTTACTGGCTTTACAGAGTATTAGGCAAGCAAAAATGTGTGGACTATTTTTAGTGGCTTCCAAAGCATTAACATTTATCACATAAGCGAACATGATGTGGTTCTGTAGGAGAGACAGACTTTTGTCATCCTGAAATAAAAGATGAGTTCTATTTTGTGTACACCAAAAAAATGGATTAATTTTTTTTTTTATACCGAAACCTTTTTTTCTAAAAAATATTTTGATCCTGCTGGGTTTTCTCATTGAATCTTTGGAATTAGATTGGTATTAACTTGAAGCATAATTTACATGTGTTTTTCAGGCCATGCTGTCTTTATGGTACACATGCAGGTTTAGACTCACATGGCAAACTATTTGCAGGATACACTTACATACTTAAAAGTGTTAACCTTGAAGTGACTGACCACACTTTGTATGCAGATCTATGTCTTTTGTGAGTCATAACTGCTTTTTGGTATAATGCCAAAGGGATTGCATAATCAGGAATTTAAAAGAAAATGGGGAGAAGTCAGATTTTTTACAATAAATTGCACAGTGCTCCTGCAAGGGAAAAAAAAAAAAGGCAAAATGTTTTACAAAGAGCTCCTTTATGGCTTATTTTTGAGTGATGCTTCAAGGTTTCATTTACTCTTGGGAGGTTTTCTTGTTTGTTTGTTTTTCTGTTTGCTGACACAAACAACTTTGTGCTGAGGTTGCTGCAAAAATAAATGTATTTTTAAGAGTTTCCATTCAAAAATAGTAAACAAACTTATTTGTTTCCTTTGAATCAGGAAGTGAAGCAAATTTCTTGTTAAAAGTCCGTCCTTTAGAGAAATACCCTGTGGATCTTTACTATTTAGTTGATGTCTCAGCCTCTATGCACAACAATATAGAAAAACTAAACTCCGTTGGATTTGCTTTATCTAAAAAGATGGCGAATATTTCTCTTGATTTTCGACTTGGATTTGGATCCTATGTGGATAAAACTGTGTCACCCTATATTAGCATTCATCCAGGTAGAATCCATAACCAATGCAGGTATGTAGTCTTCGTATATTTGCCCTACCACTGAGAAATTATTTAATTACATAAATATGCATTATGCAGATTTATTTCTAAACCTCTTCAGAGTCTGTCTTTGTTTCATTGTACCTTGGTTCTTCAGCAAAGTTCCTAAGAAAATGCTGAAAATTATTATGCAGTGATTACTTCTGAAATACCTGGTGAGTTATTTCAGAAAAAATGTGCTGTATTTTTTTTTAGCAAAACAAGCCAAACAACATGCTGCTTTGGCATATTTGAATATGTTTTGCATTTAATTTTATAGTCAACTGTTGTGGTCTTAATATTTTGGATGTATGTTGCCTAGATTCATCACAAGGTTTTGTATTTTCTGACCTAGGACTTCTCTTCTGGTGTGTGGTCGTGTATTCGCAAACTCTTTTCTTAAAACTCTACTTTTGTCATTGTAATGCAGTTTTTTTCAGCTCATTTAATGAGCAAAAGTGATCCTCTGATCTAATTCCACAGTTGTAATATGAATGAACTCCCATTTTAAATAAGAAATATGTTCTGGCTTGCATTTCTTTTTTCATGCCATGTCTTTTATACCTTGCGATCAGCACTTACATAAAGTGAGGGATGACTTCCAAAACCCTCTGGAGAACAAGATTATTCACAAAAAAATCCAATCTGTATAAACCATAATACTTGGAAAAGTGAATAGTAACTGTTCATACCTTCTTGCTCGTTACTGTCTTTCCTGGGAAGATATGATCCAAAGCTCGGTGAAGTCCATAAGTATCTTTTTATTTCAGTGGTTTTTGAATTGGGCACTCGTAGTGGAATTCATTAGATGACAGATATAAATGTCTGTGTATAAAGCAGTTATCTAGACTGTTATATAATGAGTTGAGATCAATTGGCACTTCTGGGACACGATTCATTTTGCCTAAAAGTAGACATCTGCAGAGGTTTAATCCTTACTGTGCCACTTTCTCTTCATTGACTGTAAATTGAGTCGGGGGCATGCAGGTTTTAGTCCGGATGCGACAGAAGTGAAGTGAGTTGAAGCCTGCTCAGCATCTTCGAATCAGATGAGCGTTTCAGCATGTGCCGTAAATTCCACTGCCGTAAATGGGTCGCAGAGCAATGACCTATATAAGTGCTGTGAGAATTAGTTTACTCATGTCAAACTTCATACTTTCTCCCTTATACGTAACTTCAAAAAGTATCATTTACAACTAAGATGTTACTGGAGTTTCGCCTCCTTTTAATGAGTTAACTGTCACTAATCTCAACATGAATTTTATGCACATTTACTTACTACTAGTGGGTGTGGGAACTTAAATTTTATTTAGTTTTGATCCAGTAGCCTGTGTATTGAGCTATTAAAGGCTCCTAATGTTGTGGTGTGATAGCCTTTTGTCAGGATAATGAAAAGCAAAGCTGTACTGCTCTGTAGACATTCTAAAAGGGATTATATACTCTCTGAGATCATACCATCGCTCACATTGTGTTTCTTATCATTCTGTACAGAAACACTATATATGTGCTGTTACTATATTAACCAAGTTATATAAATTTCCGTAAAATACCAAAAAAATACATTTTTCATAGTAAATTAGAACTAATTCCCACTGAACTTAATCTCACGTGGACTTATTCTTTCTTCAAGTATTTGTTTTACTGCACATATATACATCTTCATTAGTTACAGGATTTTATGGGTTAATAGGGATGCAATATTTACATCTTCCAATGGAAAATATGGAATGTGTTAGACTTTTCTTTTGTTTTGTTTTTGTACAGTGATTATAATTTAGATTGTATGCCTCCTCATGGTTATATTCACGTGCTATCCCTGACTGACAATATAGCAGAATTCAGAAATGCAGTGAATAAACAAAAAATTTCTGGGAATATTGATACACCTGAAGGGGGTTTTGATGCGATGCTCCAAGCAGCAGTGTGCCAGGTAAGGAGCTTATTAACAAAAGACTAAACGGTGATTCAGATACAGAGGTGTATATATTGTACCGTACATATATATATATGGTACAACAATGCTCGGTGTTCCTGAATTCAAAATGTCAGTTCTCAGCCTGATAATAGTAGGATTTCTGCTTCCTTTTCCATTATTTCCCCCTTAGCTACACATACTTGTTTCCCATTGAAACTGAAAAAGGAGAGCTTAAGGAAATATTTTTCAGTATTCGTTTGATTTCTTCAAATTCTGGCTTTAACCAGCCTAACCAACATAGGATGGACGATGAAAGCAACTGCTTCTTGCTTGAATAGACACATGTATTAATTGCGGTCAATTACAAAATTTGTTTCAAAAGTCATTAAAGCCCTCCTTGTGTTCCTAAGTGAAAACATACCATTTGACAGTTCTTCTACTTAATGTATTTGAAAACTGAAGGATCAGTTACATATCTGCTTGTGTAGATAAAGAATACAAACGCACTTGAATGTTATCTCAGCTTTTAAAAGATCTATATCAAAACCAGTACAAATCAATTAAAAGTTAACTTCTGTATATTGATAAAATTTCATCACCATCCCTGCCATGTAGAAAAGGATGAGAAAGATCTTCATCAGTGGTTCCTGAGCTATAAGTATATTAAATAATAAGAATTTGTTTGCTCTAAAGGGCTATTTTGCATGTTTTTCTTCTATCCATAGTACTGCAATAGAAATTTTGAAAGCTGGCTGATTGATGGCTTTGCTGAACTCTGTGAGATACTCTTTCTGGTTCTTAAAGAAAGTAATTCAACTCCTGTCCAAATCACAGGCTTGCTGTGTTTCTCATCTCTTGGGATGATGTCAGGGCAATTCTTTTATCTTGTCCATCTTCACATTCCTTTTTTTTTGGAGCGGTAGAATGAGTCAAGGACAAAAAGTAATGCAAACTATGCTAAAAATGAATAGTTTGGCCCAATTTTATTTTCAGATTTTGATGAGCTGTAAAGCAGGTAAATAAAAGCCACTCTTCATAGACTTTGTGATCACAGCTGTTATAAAAAATAATTCTGGAGCTTTGGAAAAATTCTTTAGAATTCAGTGTTTCCCATTGGACACATTCCACACTTATGACATGTGAGCTCTAGAATAATATCAGCTTCAAAAAACAATAGAATGGAAACATTCATGAGAATGGGGAGGCTTTCCTGCTAACTGAATTGTGAACCAAAACAGATGAGAACAATGTGCAATCCATAACAACCATCATGAACTCTAATTTACATTAACGTGCGCTCCTTTGCGTACAATAGAACTTTCGAACTTGCTCCATCTTGCTTTAACCAATACATCCCTGTTGCAGGTTAGGACATGAAGCACTTTAAAATTGTGGCTGCTGTGACGTATGTAGGTAGGAGTCTCGTGGTGACAAAGTGAAATGACGGAGTCTCAGGAGCAAGAAGTTTTTACAGGGCTGGAGAAGAATTTGGGAGTATTTAAGATATAACCTGTTTAAAACTTAAAATACCCATTCTTTAGGGGAATGCTGTCTAGGATTGTCTGAGGGAGGCTGGTGCCTAACGTGTAAACTGGAAAAGACACCACAGCCCAGTGTAGTTATTATCCCTACAGTTACGAGATACTTAATCCCCGGTCAGAGCTAGCAGGGAATGAGCCTGCGAAGGGAGGTAAATCGCTCTCTGCTAAGCAGAAAAAGGAAGGTAGAGAATAAGTCACAAAGCCTGGCTGGGTACACGGGCTGCGTTGCCGATGATACACTTTCACGTGAGATGAGAGGTACCCGGTAGTGTCAAGGGAAATGGTAGAGATAGGCCTGTGTTGTAGAAAGGAGGAGGAAGGAAAGAGGAGAAAGAAGGAAAAATGGAATTAATGAAGAAGAAGATGGAGTAATTAGGAGGGGGAATAATGAAAAAAGAATGCAAGGTAATTCATGTGTGCCTCTAAAGTTTGGTTTAAAGCAGCCGCTTACTCCTTGCAGGGAAACAAATGTTATGGAAATACAAATTGGCACCTAACCCAGTTCAGATATAAGTTTGCACTGCTGCTTCCTGTACATCACCGAATTCCTAAAACACGTTAAATTCACCCTTGCAGATGCCACTGCTATTAATCCCTTAAGATAGTGGATAGAAGCGTGTGGTGGTATTTCGCTGCATAATGAGGAATTTCTCAACTTGCAGGTGCATGGAGACACTCAAACTTTAGTTTATTGATTTGTTGATCATAATGCCAATGTCCTGTCTGGAAAGCTGTATAGGAAAAGGAAATTATAGAATGATGAGAATATAAAGTAAATAAATATAACGTAAAAATAGAAGAGGACACCAAGTACCAATACAAATGAATGCATATTTATTGGTTGTAATGCTTTTTGGATCCCAGAGAATTTTACAAATGCTGTGCATTTGCATTTGTGTGTAACAATGACACACACGATGCGGCAGCTTTACCTGAGCCCCCTATATAATGCATAACTTTTATATATTTTGAGAGATCTTTCTTTAAAAAGCAAAGTGGTTATCTTGCAGTGGTAGTTTTCAGATGTAGTACGTGATATATATTTCCACACGAAATGCTTTAAATAGCCTCATTTAAACTCAGTGCTGCTCAGCAGTGTAATATCTGAAAGAAGACTTCCACATTCACTTTTCCTTTTGTTACTTACTATTTTAGAAAATAGGTAGTTACTGCTTTCTTACGCTTAATTTTGTTTTCTTTTTAGAGCCACATTGGATGGCGTAAAGAAGCAAAGCGACTGCTTCTCGTGATGACAGATCAAACTTCCCATCTGGCCCTTGATAGTAAATTAGCGGGGATCGTAATTCCCCATGATGGAAACTGTCATTTGAAAGATAATGTGTACATCAAAGCTACGAGTATGGTAAGGTATATGTCATAGATTCTGTCTTCAGGGAAGCAGTGTAAAACTGCATACAGGAGGTTTTTAGATGGCTGTCAAAGCATGGCTTTTATTTCAGTTATTAGAATCGTATTTTTCCAAATAGGCAAGTTGTGAAATGAAGAATCAATCACTTGGAAATATTGACATTCTTTTTGTCTGGGACAAAGTATTTTGGAGTCCAAGATGACAATACACAGCAGAGGAGGATATGTTACTGGGTTTGGTGTGTTTTTTTATTACCATCTCATAAAAATCACACACATTTTGTATAAAATATACGTAGGAAGTGTCGGGTGTGGTATTTTGCATGAGAAGCAGCTAGGAATATGTAAGAATTGCACAGTCCTGCTAATAAGGCAAAGGTAGTGGTCATGGTTTAGGGTCAGCAGATGCGTAGGTGCGTTGATGGAAAAGGCTAGATAAGAGTGAAACAGAAGGCGTGCAACAGCAATGAGCTGATTCAGCCATGATGGACTAGAAAATATCCCTGTGCCACAAAGCTTTGCTGGGGTAATGTAGTATTAAATACATTTGAATCTCACAATATAAAGCCAATGTGTGTTAATACATACCTACGCAAAAAAGTTGCGTCAAATCTGCCGTAGGAAAATAACACGCCTTCTGCAGATACGTTTAGCTACCAAAATAATTTTTTTTCTAAGGTTTGTAATTTTTAATTGCTTTGGCTATTTCCTTGAATAAATACGAATTATTTCTTTAAGAAACATGAATCGCTACTTAATTGCCATGTAACCACCAGAAAACAGAAATATGAACAGGGATATCATCGGAGCACATTACAGTTTCATTCTCAGTGCCGGCTGCACGTAGTTAAAGCGTACAGCCCCTGTTCAGCCCGAGCCAGCGACGTGCTAGTGAACTCGGGGAGGGCTACGTGTAAGTTGGGCGAGAGCTGCATTCAGTCCCAGAGGTCGGTGTTTAAAGGACGGTGGGCCAGCGGGAAGCGACCGCCGTATGGTGTGTGATCATGAAATACGGGAGGTTTCTGGGAATGGCTGGGTGTTCGGGGCCTTGCTGAGGAGAGGAGGGAGCTGAGCGTGTGCTAACAGGAAGGTTGTTTGGATTTCCCATTATCAGATGTTCTTGCGTTCATATACTCCCTCTGTCACCTCTTGGATATTCCCTCACAGATGTCAGGATTATTTATTTCCCTCTGGCCAGTCTGTTCAGTTTCAGTATTTCTATGGCGTCCCTGGGATAAAAACAACCCCTGCCTTATTCTACTTAAAGCAAATAATCCTGAAACTTTCCTTTCCCAAAACAGGGCGTACTTACAGGTTATGGTGTCCCTATCTCTGTTTCTTCCTCCACCCCCACCCCCACCCCTAATTTCAGTGCTACAAATGAGAGGAATTTTGCTCTGCTTATTAACAATTGCTGAAGGTCCAAATCTTACGCTGTTGTTCAGGATTCCTTTGGTAATAAAGATACTGGGTTTTTTCAGAAAAAAAAAAAAAAACCAACCTATATTTATTTTCTGTCCAACATGAGAAATTAACTTCTGCTTCAGCTGAAAAACCTCACCGATATAAAATACAGACAAAATTAATTCATCTCTTTCTAAGGAACTATGACAGATTGATGGTTGGCTGAAGAAAGTGTTTTCTGGATTGTGGGCTGGAAGATCATGATCTTACTGTCCAATTTGGAATAAGAAATCTCCATGATTATTGCTGTTGATGCCTTTTTTGAAATGAGGTAGTCTTTTTAGCCACCCGAATGAAATGACCTTGAAAGATGCTTAGATCTGTGGTGTCACGTGTTGGCCTGCGTGTTTTCTGGCTGATAGCCCATATCTTTTTCAACCGTGGGCTACTTCTTGCATGCCCACATGTAATAGTGGGCAGGCACTTAGTAACAGAAAAGGAGTAGAATGGAAACCTTTCTCAGTATTAGATATTTTCTGGAGTAGATTTGACATGATAACACAACCGTGTCTGTAAGGGTAGGTGTCCTGGTTTCCTGCTTTTTTTCCTTCTTGGCAGTGTGTAGCCTGTGATTATTTTAATCGTAGAGATCCATAAAGAAACTTCAAATGAACACATAAAATCGTGTGGGAACGCAATTTGATACTTAAATGAAATGTCATGAAAGGCCGTCAGCTTTTTAAAAAATACACAATTTGAAACATTTTTGCTTTTTTTCCTTATCATTGCAATTTTGTTGTGCTATGCTAAATTAAAGAGGTGTCTGTAATCACATTGTTTTCCTACTTTGATCCTTAGCTTCTGGTAGTCTTGAGAAGATTGCATTTTGGCATATATTTATTTCCTCCTTGTGCCAGTCCAGAGGACTTTGCTTTATTTATTGGCAGAAGCTTAACCTTTATATCAGAAGTGTTTGCAGTTAGTCACTTCTCTGCCTGTTTCTTTCTAACTTTTGCTAAGCAGTCATGCAGAGGTCAGCAAAAAAGCATAAAATGGGAAAGAAATCTAGTCCGTTTTAATTAGATCTGTGCTTGGTTAACTCCCTTTCTGAAATACTTAACATCTGTATTAGTTATCTTCTCAGTTTAACACAGTAGGTTAAAATAATAAAATGAATGATGTAATTGGAACAAGAAAGATGATCTAAAATGAAAGTACATTCGTCTGAGCAGTAGTGGGAAGAGATAAGATAAAAATACATAAAGTACAGCAAGGATTTTAGAGCAAGCAAAATGAGGCTCCATGAGTGACCAGCAGTTCCTCATGTCATCTCTTTACATGCTCAAAATGAAAAAGATAGTGTGGGTCTTTCGATGCTTTTTTTTTTTAAAAAAAAAAAAAAAGTCTCTTCTAATAAAAAGAAGAATTATCTTTCCAATATGAAGTGAGGCTTTAATGTACTACTAACCAAGCGGGACACTCTAGTGCGTTAGAGCTGACAAGTATACTTGTATGCAGACTAGGTAGTTGGGGATGTAGTCCTTGCCATCCTTGCATTTCTATGCTTGCCGTCTCTTGACTTCAGTAAGCTCCATCTGAATAAGTTTTTGTTTCATGAGGGCTTGGGAACCTATTTCTGCTACCACTGATCCCAGAGTTTTGCTGATCTCTTCTCACAGGTAATTAATGACAGAACAAGAGGGAATGGCTTCAAGCTCCAACAGGGTAGATTTAGACTGAACATTAGGAAAGAATTTTTCACAGAAAGGGTTGTCGGGCATTGGAATAGACTGCCCAGGGAGGTGGTTGAGTCCCATCCCTGGATGTGTTTAAGAGACGTTTAGATGTGGTGTTGGGGGATATGGTGTAGGGGAGAACTTTGTAGAGTAGGGTAGATGGTTGGACTCGATGATCCCAAGGGTCTCTTCCAACCTAGACAATTCTATGATTCTATGATGTTGAAGGGCAGTTTTTCTGGAATTCAGACATGTCTAGTTTCATGTACTAAGCAGAAGACTGACTTATTTGACCACCATCTCATGATCTCTCAATCCTGTCCGGTCTTTAACACATTTATAGTGTAGGAGGTATTTACAGAATGTCTGGCTTCACTCGCCCGTGTCCTAGGACCACTTGGTGTGTCTGTGATCTGATCTGCCAGCCAGTTGCATGTGGCCTGTAGGGCTGTGCAGGCACAACGGAGGCCTCACCACTGTGGTCTGTGGTCATGGAGAAGGCAGGAGGCCATAGTACTGTGTTGTGGGCTATTGAGAATGGCAACAAAGTCACTGCTGTTGCAGTTCACCCACAACTGCTGTGTAGTGGGAATGCATACTTACTGGACCCTCGCGAATGGCGCACTCCCCAGCTGCAGCTGTAAGAAGATCTGTTTATTGCTGCCTTTCACCACTTATCTTAAGCAATACAATCTCTTACCAAAGGGTAGAAAAATTGAGAGAGGCGTGGACCCTGGCTGAGATCAAACTGCAGCAAGAAACTCCTTTGTTCTTTCTATACGAGGCTCTTTATAATGGTGCATTATGATGGAAAATGGATTTTGCCCCCTTGCATAAGTTTGTCTCAGCTGTCTTAGCGTTCAGATTACTGTTAGGAGAACGGTTGACTTGCAGGTTGCCTTGAGCAACAAGTGGCACTCTGAGGAGGAGTGAATTGTGCAGGAAAACAGAGTGTGTTTGTGCAAGAGAGAGACAATGTGGGGCAGATGGTGAAAAACATCAGGAAGAGAAAGAAAGCAGAAGTATATGCGGTAAAGAGGTTGAAGGACCCAACATAAGTGGTGTCCAGATGAAATCTATGTAAGGCGAAACACAGGGCAAAGCCCCAGTCACTTCTCTCTAATGACATAGAGCAATGTCTTTACTGGGAAGAGACGTGAATCTCACGCTACCTTCTTCAAGCACAAGTGTGGTTAAGGAAATGTAACAGGTCATTGCAGTGAGGACTGGAGGCATCGCTCCTAAGGCAGGTCTTGGACGTAGAGAGGAGAAAGCTGGCAGCCGTAAGTGAGATGTGTACAGAATACTAACATTGCTAGAACCTGACCCAGTGGCTGCATTGAGCTGGTGTGCCCGATCCCTGGTGCCAAAATACATTTCTGAGAAACAAACTTAATTACTCAATTTGCCGTTCCCAAAAGCACACCTCATCTCAGTGCCCTCATGTTGTACTTTCGCTCTGAATTTGGGGCAAGAACCCGCCTGTCATTTTCAGGAATCTTGTTATTCTTCTAGTCGGACCATGGACAATGTCATATCCATATTTCTTAAGCATCAGACTCAAACCACCAAAATGGTACTGTATGAGTTAGTCCTCCCACGGTGCAGCACCCTTGCATAGTTGGCAACAGATAGGCCTGTCACAGTCTAGCTGATGCCTTGATGATTTTTTTTTTTTCTCATGATCTGTTTATTTGGTTGGTCCCACTTTTTTTTGGATGTAGGCCTAGCATTGCTCTGTACATTTAGAAATAAGGACTGAGGTGGTTTTGGAATCCTGTATTGTGTCATATGTGAAATATAATGTTTTTCCCTACTAATCTGCAGTCTTCTCTTTTCTCTCGTATTTTGCAGGAGCATCCATCTCTTGGGCAGCTCTCTGAAAAATTGATTGACAATAACATCAATGTTATTTTTGCAGTTCAAGGAAGCCAGTTCCATTGGTATAAAGTAGGTTAGAAACCTGATTTGCTTTTCCAGTTTTGAAAGCACAATATTTATGTTAAAAATTAAAACTGTGCATAAACGTTTGTATTTTTCATAGGATCTGTTACCTCTGTTGCCTGGTACTGTTGCAAGACAGATAGAATCACAAGCAGCAAATCTCAATGATTTGGTGGTAGAGGCCTATCAGGTATGATGACAGTGACAATGTTGTATGCCGTATTTGTACAGGGATTTTTCACCTTTTATAGCCTAAAGTTGGAATTTCCAGGATGTTGGCTTCTACCTGAAGTCCACAAGGATAAGTTCCCTACTCTTCTGAAATTCCAGGTTGGTGGGTGACACTGTCCCACAATAGTTCTCAAATTCCCAGGCTGTTGGGGTCTCAAAGCCAAAAACTAGCACTTTTTCCTTTCCAAGGATGCTTCGAAATATGCTGTTTGGTTCTCTGCACCTGTTGCCGTGTAACTTCAAAAGAAATGTCTGACTTTTACTTGAATTTCGGCATCTCAGATCTTTAGTTACAGACAAGACACCACCATCTAGGCACCATATAAATTCCCAGCAAAAAGCTAGTGCAGTATCTAGAGGGGTTTACAGCATAATTCTTAGAAAATGGACAACAGGTGGGAATTTAGAAGGAGGTAGTTTGACAACAGTGGATATTGTGGAAAACAGGATTTACACTGCACAAAGCAGCGTAATGACTCAGGATTTTGAGGTATGGCAGTGAAGAAGAGTTTTGATAGGGATTTGGGAGAGAACAATGGAAATGGCACTGTGAACTCTTCCCTGGAGTTCTCAACTGAAAGTAATAGCATGGGAAAGAGAAAGTGGTAGTATGGTAAAGAGCATAAAGATGTTTTGCGCAAATGATTGACAGGGAACGGCAGCTTGAAATGGAAATTGGCATCTTGATAGCGAATGAAAGATAACCTGGTAAAAGGGGGCATAAGCAGCTTTGAAAATGAAGCCCGGTAGTATACATTTGATGTACTAGAGCACAGGGAGCCCATAGAGCAGCATCAAGACTAACGTGATGGGTTAGATGATGGTTGAATGCTGTTAAGGTGTGCAAGTTACACAAACATGCAAGTTCCAAAAGTTGAAAAATCAGTTACAAACTAAATGCAAGGTATCAACAGGTATCGCGTTATTTTTAATCACTTGGACATGGGAGGCTGAAATTATCCATTGCACTAGGGTGAACATCTAAATCAGGCTATTTTGCTTTCAGAGAATTGGCTATAATGAAGAGCCAAGTCCCGTGTCTGTTCCTAGTCAACAGAGTGGGTTTGTGTACATTTTCCTCACTGTCATGTTGGAAACGTTGTGCAGAAGGCAAATACATTCAAAAGCAGAGGAGGTTATACGTAATCAAATTGCAGAGAAGCTCTCATTGATGTTGTTCTTTCTCTTACAAAATGGAGAAATCTCGTTTTGAATATGGAGGTTTGCAGGTAGCTGCTGGCAAAAAAACTTTGAAGATCATAGTCCTTTTGTATGCCACTTTTACACTGTCCATCCTAAATTGTATCCCAGTTTTTAGAGCACTGTGCAGGGCCAACATTCAAGGAGAGGAAACAAAAATTTACAAAATAATGATTTAGCTCAATGGAAGATTCTGTGGGACTTTCCTGTTCCAGCCACCCCCAGCTTGCTCTTGTCTTATTTTCGTTTTTTACACAGTATCTTCCTTCCCATCCTAAACTTCATTGGATTTGATACTTTGAGATTTTTATCATACTTTTAGGGGCTTGTAATATACAAACACACAGTGAACAGTGCTTGAATGTTTTGCTTTCTTGAAAGCAAAAGTACTTAGATAAGAAAATAAATTTAGTGTTGATGTTTGATGACAGTGGGCCTCTTGCACTCTTGTCCTGGGCAGGGAAACCTTAGCCTTAATTGTGGAAAACCCTGGCTGAAAATCCCTGGCGAAAAAGCCAAAGATGAGTCACGAATTTTCAAAAAGTTACAAGGATAAACATGTGTTCAGAGTCATGTAATTAAATTTCCATTTGTAGCAGTAAAAATATCCCACTGAACTATTTTTTTTTAATACTAATATGCCAGGAATTTTGATAATCTCTTTGTGCAATTTTCAGCTCGTTGGTGTGTACAGCTTTAATAAATTTTTAAAAGGTCAAGAAGCAATATTCTTTCTTGGAAGAAAGTAGGATTTTAGAGCATGCAGTAAACACAAGTTGCAAAGTAGCAGGCTTTTTCATTATTTTATATTGTAAAAAAACGTAATGGGCATCAACCAGTTGTTGACTTATATAGTCCTAGCTGACCCAAATAAATCAGTAAGAGTAATCCCAATAGCCTTTAGGTCACCCTAAGGTTTGTTCAGAGAAAACTTTTCCAAGACAGATGCAAAATATCAGAAGTTTCTAAAGTGTCAAGTCAATTAGGAACCTTTTCTGCTGGATAACAATAGTTGTATGTATGTTTACTGTTTTATTTTAAATATGTGGCTAAAAAACAGTGTAGTCTCTCAAACAATGAGCAGTTTTTGTTGTGCACGGCTGTTAGACTAGATTTTCAAATTGCAAAAAATACAGCCTCAAAACCATTTTAGAAAAGCTGAAAACGTTTTTATCTGGAAAACGTAATCCTCTTTATCAGAATTACCAGTTCACTGGTTGTGTATATTTGGAATGTAATTGGGTCTTTATATGGGAAACAATGCTTTAATTCATTGCTTTATTCACACAGACAAGCCTTCTTCGTTTTCAGTCAGACACAGTAGCAGTACTCGGTGTTAGTCACTAATGCACATTATATGTAGAGACGCAATGTGACTAAAACTTGTTTTCTGGTTACAGAAACTAATCTCTGAAGTGAAAATTCAAGTCGATAACCAGATCCAAGGTCTTCATTTCAATATCACTGCAATCTGTCCTGATGGAAGTAAAAAAACTGGCATGGAAGGATGCAAAAATGTGGGATATAATGAAGAAGTATGTTGATGGTTCTTGTTCCTCAAGGAAGTGGAATACTTGTTTTTCTGTTTGGTTGGGTTTCAATCGTGTGAAATCTTCTAGGGATTTACTTAAACTGAAAATGGATTTATGTGATTAATGACCACAGACTCTCTATTATTCTCTGGTTTTATTTTTCCTGAATCTTATTTTAATTCTCACTAATCTCGTGGAACTAAGGCTCAAAGCTTTTCCTGAAAGCTAATGTCCATTGAAACTCTCCTCCTTTGTCCTCCACTGGGCACAATGGCCTTGTTCATTGTGATGAAATCTGTACGTAAAGAGGTTGAAAGATAATCACTCGGTGGAAAAGAATCACTGGAATTTGTATTCCTTGGGTCTGTACTAGATGCCACCTTTCCCTCTCCTTGCTGTAGTAGTCTTCATGCACAATCAGGGTTGTGGATAATTAGTTTATTTTATAAATCAAATTAATAAAATGATTTATCCCCGTTTGGATCAGTGCCACCTACTGAATGAAACAAATTGTAAAACTGGAGCATCATGCACCGTAAAAATGCGGGGGAAGATGTCTGGCTAATAAAGAGACCATGGTTTTCTTCCCAGAACAACTTCTCTGTGCCTTGATATATTTATTTAATTGCTTGGACTAGCAGAGTAATTCATTTAGCCTGCCAGGAAGAGGTCTGTGTTTCTGGAGAGCAGGGTCAAGGGGTTCTTTCCTTCTTGACATGTACACATGTCTCAGCTGGTGTGATTTTACTTGTGTCTGTGTGTAGAAATAGTAAAACAAATCGATAGACTAAAGGTGTGAATTTTAAATATCTTCTTTTAGATGCCTTTTGTGCTCTTCTGAGGTGTATTTTATACTCTTCTGATTTTTTTCTGCCTACCCTGCTGCTGATTAACTTCTACAGTTTAAGAGAGATTTTCTATGTTTTTCTTAACTTGTCTCTTCTCCAGTGTTGTTCCCTGTGCATGTCATAAGAAATAGGAGTGGAATTTGTTCTGTTTAATGAAAAGAAAAATATTTATATCTGTTTTCTTTTTAATAAAAAGCCAAGCCAGTTGATTATAAAAGATTGCATGTGGTCCTAAACCTCTACTGCTGTTGAAAATGAGCCACCCTCAAGAGATTCATTTCTTTTAACCGTAAATCATCCTTTCAGTATTTGTTTACAGTCAAAATGCTTTTCCTTAATTCTTACATTCCTTTTATTGTCTAATCCTTCTTCCTTCCTTTTCTTACCAAAACATCAAGTGTATTATATTCTGGAAGAATCCTGTGGCCCCTTCGGGGCACAAAACTAACTTTGGCTATTAGCAAGTGTCAGTGTTCACAGCGTATTATTCAGTTGCAATACATTTAATCTTTCTGCTGCTGTGTTCAGACCCAGCAAATTTCACGACTTGTACACAAGACGTGCTTTGGCCTTCCCTCCCATCTCCCTGCCGTTCCTCCAGTAGTCTGTTGTCCATGAAGGTGATGTTTTCTAGCAGGGCTCTGGCTTGAATAAAAAGCACGTTTTCTAGCTGCAGCCTGTCCTCCCCATGTGATGCGCACCTGCCACATGAATTAATTAGTGCATAGCCACACTTTTGCCCCGTAGCCAAAGGGAAGACATCTCATGCACGGAGAGTGTAGGCAATTGAGGGGTTATGCGTGTAGTGGCGCATTTGACAAACAAGAAGAAAAGCAAAGGGTGAGACAAAGCCTGTGTGCCCCCTCAATACAACTATAAGAAGTGCCTGCTTCTGCACAGCATTCTTCGCTGTTGTCCGTGTAGGCAGCCACAGTCCCGCTCGCCACAAAGCCACCATTGTCCCCAAGGGCTCGGCTGTTCTCATGGTAGGGCACAGCGGGAGGGGGAGACAGCGATGAGAAATGAATGGTCTTAGTCTTTGTGGGTAGTTTCCACCTTGTATGTAGTCAGTTTCTTAGGTTTTCTCTCTTTTACTTTTTTTTTTTTTTTTCATTTGGAAATCTGCTTCTCTGGGGCTCCTTTCTCACCTTTTCCTCTTGGTTATGTTGTCTCTGTGAGGAGGCGAGGAAGAGTTGTTTTCTGTCAGCAGGCTAAATAGCCTTCGTGAGAATACCCTGTCAGAAGCCTACCGGTCAAGAAAAACCAAAAAAACCAATCGTGAAATACAAGATTGCCATCCACTGAAAGTATCACAGATGTCAGAGCTGTCAAAGAGGTTTGCTAGTGATTGATGCAAACTCTGTGGCAGTCACCCAATGACCGAAGTGATCCAGGGTCCTGTGCCAGGACTATGGAAATCCACGGGGGCTGCTGCTGCAGTGGGCACTACTGGGGTGAGGACCTGGAGCATGGTGGTGATGACCATGACACGGCCGGGAGCTAGGCACTGGGTCCGCTCTGAAGCAGCACTTGGTTTGCCCGGGACCACAGCAAGAACAGCAAGACTCTCTTGCTCCATCCTCATTGTAGGAATCGGGCAAAATAAGCTGATACTAAGGTGTGAGCCGTTTCTGTGTTTTAGTAGGAGTAGATAGGCCCATCCAAAAAACCTGTGTCGTTTCTATTTGCACAGATCATTTCTGCAGCAAGAACATTCGTTATAGGGTGTTTTTTTTTATGAAGAGTATCTCTCTTTCTGTTTCTCTATTGTCTTGCTCAATCTAGTCCCAGTTCTCATCTGAGTTTTTCTATAATACAACAGAATGTGCACATTAAATAAGATCAGGAGGATGATGAGGGTAATTCTGTTGCTATTTAACTGGTATCAAACTTGTCGTCTGCACCTATGCTTTTTTAGCATGAAAAGTAGACTGCTGTCAGTCTTCTATTGTTAGGATTTGTGATGCCTGTCATTGCTAATATATCATATTTGACAAATGGCCGCTGTGTATTTTGTTATTAGCTAGTGCACATTCATATCCAATGTAAGATTCTGCTTTATTTATGTGTTAAAACTTTTAAGCAATTTATAAGAAATCATAATGATGTAAAATCTGTTTTTATTTCTTCTTAGGTACTTTTCAACGTATCGGTTACAATGAAAGGATGCGATACAACTGGAGGAAGAAAATATGCGATACTTAAGCCTATTGGTTTCAATGAAACCGCCATCGTCAATGTGCAGAAAAGCTGTGCCTGTCAGTATGGAGACAGCGCAAGGCACGACAGAGTATGGGTTGATGAAACTCTTTCTGATGGCAAACAGTCCCATTGCAGGGACGATAATTGTAGCTCTAATAAAGATACGCTTCCTTCTGAGAGGTGCAGACGACACCAGGACCAGCCCCTCTGCAGTGGGCAAGGAAATTGCATAGACGGAAAATGTTTCTGCTACAAAAACAAGCTAGGCAAGGTGTATGGCAAGTACTGTGAAATGGATGATTTTTCCTGCCCCTATCACCAGGGAAACTTATGTTCCGGTAAGCTGCAGGGGTTTATGTCTCTGATTTGGTTTTGTTTGGGTTTGCTTTTCTTTGGTTTTGTTTTCTGAAGCTTATATACGTGATGCAGCTGAAAACAATGATAGAAGGCTGTCAAGTACAAGAATTGCATGTGCGGAATTAGTGTGTGAAATGTCCTGAACAGCCTGGTAGGAATTCAAGCTCCTGAGCTTTCTTCACCACAGAGGTATGCACTGCCTTCTAAGCTTCAGCACTGTTTTTTAGGGCATTTATTGAGTTTTTTTCTAAGCTTAGCTGTGTTAAGATTTAAATCTCAAACTTCTTCGGAGGTAATGATACTGATATCTTGGATAAAGCAGTAACATTATTCGAGAAAGTTGATAAAGATTAGGAGGAATCATAATTTCCAAATGAGGTTCTGATTTTCTAACACCCTAAATGAGTCTTTTCAGAGCTACAGTGACACTTGATTTCAAATACTGATATATATGCTAACACTGTTCAGAACACCTGCTCCAAAAAGGAGAGTGAAAGCGCAACATAAACAGGGAGAGTCGTTAGAAATTCTTATTCTTTTTGTGGCCTACTTTATGTTTTTTAAAGGAAGCATGCAAATAAAAATTGCATATGGACAAAATACAAAACATGTAATTTTAAGTTAAAGTTACAAAGGAAAAATGGAATTGAATCGGTATCATTACTGTATCTCTACCAGAATATTTTTTTTTCCCCTTTACGATGTAATTAAATATTTTAAAATCCATACTCAGGGACCAGTTGAGGGATCAATTTTTTCGACTGCAGTTGGATAAATTTAGAGTGATACCACGGGCTTTAGTAGAGCTATTTCAGTTTTGCTCTACCGGTGACTGTGAACTTTACATGAAATGAAGAGAAATAACGTTACCTGATCCTTTAAATACTTCATTCCAACACAAAGAATTATGGTTCACCTTCTCACTCTTTTTCCCTGCCCCCAGCCAACTTTTCAAATTTACTATTTCTTAACCTAAGGAGACCTTTCAAACTTACAAACTCCCAAAGCCTGAGATGGGGTGCCCTGGTTGGCAGAGGAGACAGGGAGGCCTTTGTCTAAGAGGTGCTGGAGATTGTCACATGTGATGGAGTCCTGCCCTCGGGTACCACAAGGGGAACCTGCCATCTGGGGCCGTGGCTGAGCAGTGTGTCTCTTCGTGGGATATTCTCCACTGCAGAGCCTTGCTCTGGGATGTCCTATGATCCCCCGTCCTATGATCCCCCCTCCATCTTGCCCGGCCCAGGTGAAAAAAAGAGCAGCCTATACCTTGACCTCACTCCCATTTAGGGGATGCCGTCTGCTAGAACGGCCTGTCTTCCTGCAGCTGCTAGAATGTAGATATGAACTTAGGTACTGCTGAGGCATAGTTGAGGAGACCTCATGAGATTTGCCTGTGCTTTATGCACTTTTTGTTTCTATATTTCCTAAAGGTGCTTTCCCACGCTGTAAAAATGTGGTTTAACATTGTCAGCATGTCAGTCGTACAGCTCCCTAAATGTGCTACAACATGGAAAACATATGGATTTTCCCCTAAGGTTACCACTGTTTTGCCTGGAAAATTGTAAAGGCCACCAGAGGTTCTTCATAGCCTTTGAATCCTTGAGGCTGTGTGTTTTAAGTTCTTATTAAACAACCTACAGCCCATAAGCGCAGCATACCCACCTGTCCAGCTCAGCCATCTGTCCTTGAGAAAGGCTGAAAAGCAGTGCTATCGTGTGCGCTCCTGAAAAGAAAAGAGAAAAAAACAAAACAAAACAAAACACAACCTGGCATGTGCACATGAACTTGATACGTCTTCCTCCACTGAATCTTGCTGTTTATTTGAATTGAATGCTTTCTTGCTAAAGAGACGTTTGTTTAGTTTGCCTGAAGACTGTTTTCCTGCTCGTTGTGTAATTTTTAATCCACACTGCTTTGATCCAAAGCAACAGGGAAAATTCTGGTAAACTGTTTTAGGATGACATCAAGGTAGCAGCTTTTGCTCAACTTAACAACAAACCGCAGCCATAAATATGTATGATGCTTTTAACTTCAGCCCAAATTGTTAACTTAAATACTAATTAGCAAGCCAAGGTCTACACTAGCTCTGTTTAACGTAAAGCAGCAGCAATACCAACGTATGCATATAAAAACTGACTTTCTGTGTTTTCACAAAAGCGTATGACTCAAGGCTATCTGATGTTGTAGGTAATGGTGAATGTGAAGCTGGTAAATGCAAATGCTTTGCTGGCTGGGAAGGTGACCGTTGCCAGTGCTCGTTACAATCAGCAAAGCACTGCCTGAATTCAAAGGGCCAGATTTGCAGTGGAAGAGGAAAATGTGTATGTGGAAAGTGTGAGTGCACAGATCCAAGAAGCTTTGGCCGTTTGTGTGAATATTGCCCTACTTGTAACAAAGCCTGTGAAGAAAACTGGTACGTTTCTTGTGCTGGACTTGACTTTTTAACTCTGTAGTGGTGAAACAAGGAGAAATATTTCTGCTTGGCTAGATGTGTGCTACATTTCTTAGATATTTAGACTGTAGGAAATTGAAACAATTCACACTTGAGACTTTTCTCTATGTAGCCAAGGGGTTCACACTGGCAATTAAGAGAATTGCACGTCCTTATCTGTGTTGAGCAGTCTATGTCCAACTTTCAGCTTTCCGAAGTCAAAGGAAGCGTGTCCTATGAGTATCTTTTTTTTTTCCTATATTTATTAAAAGATGATTTTTCATGTGAAATCTACTGGGTGGGAAATAAAGCCCATAAATTTGGAGTTTTAAAAATGGACAGTAGCTCCTACTCTTGAATGCCACCAAGTCCAATAATAATCTCCAAGTTTGGTTTTGCACACACCTTGTGCATCTCAGCTGAAAGACGGAGACGTGGAACAAGAGTGGTACCTGTGCATCGCCGTTGCCATCAGTCAGCAGCGCAGAGTTGGTCTTACCCGGAGAACAACATTCTCTGTCACTCAGTTTTAAACCACTCAGTCTTCGCTGTGCTAGGTTTAAAACATGCTGGTTTTCCTTAGCCATGTAAAGGAAAGGACAGCGTGGAGGTCAAAATGAGCAGCCCAAGGAGGAGAGGAGCTAGACCAAGCTGCCAGTGGCGCTCAGGCTGGCGCTGGCTTAAAGAGTCAATGAAGCCCTGTCTTTGGGCACGGCTCTTCTCCGCCTTCCCGTCAGCACGTATAATCCTCCGCATCCCAGTGTGGCTGAGAGGGTGAGAGATCAGCTTTTAGTTGGAAAGGGAATTTTCATCAAACCAGAATTCTTGTTTATTCATATTCATTTGAAATATAGCTCATCTGGTGAATATCCTGGAGAGACAAACTGGGCCGTGTCTGAAAAGGGGACTGCTAAGACTTCACTAGATAAAACGTAGTTAGCCTTGCTGGCTTACACTTGTTCAAGGTCGCTGTGAAATGGGTGCCTTTAATGAATTCAGAAGATGGCATAGCTTTTTTAAAAAAATTCACTCAGGGCTGTTTCAGGATCCCTTGTGACGTCCATCTTCCGCAAAGCTGAAAAGTGAAGACGGCAAGGCTGACGGCACTGCCCCCCACGGTGCTGCTGCCCCTCTGAACTGCCCCGCAGCGGGACCTTACGTGGCTTTGTCTTAGCGTAGCGTCCAAAAAAGTCTTAACAAAACTGTCTTTCCTACCCCTATCTCTTCCCCTTCAGTCCCAGCGTGTATCCCAGCGACCTGGATAGATAAAGAAAGACTAGGGCTGAACTAGAGGCTGACAGCTGAAGAAAGGGTGCTGGACCCTTAGCTACACCCCCTGAAGAGCACGCACCACGAAATGCAGAGCAGGGGCCGGATGAAGGTGGCTCGAAGCCAAAGACATGTTGACATTACTTCATGACTTCTTACTAGCTGGTTTTGAGAATCATCAGAGGGATAAAATGCTGAGAGAGGCATCACATTTCAGAAAAAAATAAATAAATGTCGCAATGTTTTTACTAGCAACAGGAAAGCATTATGTGCAAGTGATACGTCAGCACATCTCTTTAAGGGGAGTGGGGAGAAAGACATGGGGTTTTAATTTTTTTTTTTATTTTACAGGAATTGTGTTCAGTGCCATCATTCTGACAATGCATCTCAAGCTAAACTTGACCAGTGCACAACCTCATGCGCTTACCTGCTGCATTATATTGACCAAACTTCAGGTATGTGACATTTTCTAGGTCATCTTAAGAAGAGATGAAAATCTGTTGAGGTTAATGATTGAATACACCACTCTTACAATGTCTTTCAAAAGCGTGTCATATTATTACAATAACAAAGGCAGCGGGATAAAGAGAAAAATCGCTCATAGCTTCAGGGAAAGTAAAAGATAAATAATAACAGGAAATGTGATTATCAAGCATTGCTAAATCAGATTCCCAGCTGCTTGAGAAGTCACCTCTAATCATAATGAATCCTTCCTGAGCAATGCTTAAAGAAATATTTATAAAAATCTGTTACGGCGTCTGTATGTTTTATTACTTTGGATATGCTTACATTGTTTGACATTATCAGAAACGAGGAAGAATGAAGTAGAATGCTTACCTCACGTTCAGTAATGTTTAAATATTCCTTTCGAGTATACAAAACTGCACAGTTATGCGTTATGTGGAGGAATAAAATCTTTTTAAATAGAATCTCATAAAGCTTAATCAGTCCACGCTGTAACAAAAATGCAGGTAAATTATTACCTTTTGTCACTTCACATTTTTGTACACCTTTTTATCTTACCATTGTTCATAAATGAGAAAACTAACTGCGAATACTTTTCTCATAACTTCAGTATTAATTAAAGGAAAGCTTGCTGTATGAGAGAGGTTTACCAGTGAGAAGAGCACTGGACAAAGATTCAAGAAATCACATTTTCTTTCATATTTTGCCAATGATCTGCACTATAATCTTGGGAAGGTTAAACTGTCTCGGCCCCATTCTTCTCTAACTATTCAACCCCTCTATTTCAGCTATAAACTCAACGGCCTACAGAGAATTTGTGGTGGCCAACATAGCAAAGCCTTAGTTTTAGTTTCGTAGATTAAAGGAATAAGAGTTTCACCGTTTTTCTACAGTGGATCTTAATTGGAATTGTCTTTCCCAATATGCCTCGCTTTAAAAGCTTGCATATGGCAACTTTTCCCCTTGACTTCCCTTAAGTTATTTTCCCTTAACTTTTTTCAGGCTCTTGATAGATTTATGCGACATTACCATGCAGGGGTAGATATAACTGCGTTTCAGGGATGTGTTCCATACATTAGGCTTTACATGTGTGTTTTCCTTTCGTTGCAGAATGTTTCTCTGGACGAAGCTACTTTAGAGTCTTTTCCATAATCTTTATAGTTACCTTTCTGATCGGGCTGCTTGTTGTCCTTATCATCAGGCAGATAATTCTGCAGGGGAGTAGCAATAAAGTTAAATCTTCAGCTGATTACAGAATATCTGCAACAAAGAAGGTAATTGATTTCAGAGCCATCATATTCAGTAATCTTTTTCTTGCACATAAAAGTTAGCTAATCATTGATAAAAATTGTATCTTCTCCTTCAAGGATAAGATGTTTTTGCCTACTGTTTGTACCAGAACAGTAACATACAGACGTGACAAACCAGAGGAAATAAATATCGACATCAGCAAGTTACGATTAAATGAAACTTTCAAGTGTGAATTCTGAAGACAGTGTGTTTTCTGCAAATGCCTATTTCCATCGTGCTCGACTTTTTAAAAGTTGCCCTTTGTACTCTGTGGGAGTCTTGACTGTTGCCATTTGGGTTTGTGTCATGCATTTTGTTGAATACTGTAACAAAGTGACATGTAAGCATATTCACGGAATGTGACTATGTTTGAAACGATAGCTGCTGTATTTTTTTTTTTTTTTTTGGAAAGAGAAATGTGCGTTACTACTGTTCAGGAACGTTAGTGTTGATGTAGCACTTTAGCGTATTCTAATTTATTTAGTTACGGCCTAGAATGTAGATACGAACCGGTCTGACAAAGCACTGATCTCACTCTACATGTAGCTAGTACTGATGTGCTCTGTGGGAATGGACAAAAACTGTGACTGAAATATTAACGTTGCTGTATATTATAGCAATAGATAAAACTATTCAAATGCTCTTAAATAGAGTAAACGGTACTTTTATAGTTCTGTCAGTTGACTAAATTCCACTGATTTGTCTGCTTTAGCCTCTTAGATTCTCCTCATTACTTAATAAAAATGACTGGATTTAATCAGTGCTTAGTTACTGGTGTGGGTGTATAGTTGTGTGTGTATATGCACACACGTGCGTGCGCACGCACACACAAGTAAATTATATATATATAGTTTTTTATATGTTACGATGTCACTTAAAGGTAATTTATATCTGATAAAGAGTAATTTTTAGCTTTTTTACTTGTTTCAACATATAAATTTATATATGAATTTTAAGGTATTTGGAAACTGAGTGGCTACAGAAAACGAGTTCCTCTGTCCAACAGCATAGTCTACATGACGATCACTGCCGGCTGACTTCACCTTTGGAGTCAGCAGCATCAACTCCATTGCAAGCAGATAAATTACACCAGAGCTGTGTTTGCTTTGCTAGCTACATGTCAGTGTTTTGCCAAATAAGGCCTTTGTTCTTTTCGTATGGTGCCAGACTGAAGTCTGGTTTTACACACGTGCTCTTTTCTCCTGCGTAAATTAGTTGACAGGATTAGATTTCATGAATCCTTACACAACCACTTCAATTTTTGTGACTGTGCATTGAGAAATGTGTCCAGTGTGATGTGGAAAAGAACCTGCAATTTGGAAGAAGGTGAGGAAAACAGGAGTCTCTTTCTCAAGAGAACACATTCAGTGACTTCATAAATGTGGGATCAAATTCCACCTTTAGAAGTGGGCAAAACTCTGGTAAACACAGCGGGACCAATATGATTTATCTGAGAGCAGAATTTGATCTACAAGGTCAAGCAGAAGCATTTTCTTACCCCCGAACACAGCTATAGTGGTAGAAGACGTGTTGTTGTTATGCGCTAGTTGGAAAAGTCAGCCAAGGGTCTGATTTACTAACTTTTTGCTGCCAAAACCCTACCTACGAAAATCTGATCAACCTCTGATGCACTAAAATCTTGCCGGCAAAAAGAAAAATCATCTCAGAAGACAGTATGCAGCGTATCATTTTAGCAACATTAATTACTGATACTAAATATTGAATCATAGAATCACAGAATCATAGACTACCACGTTGGAAGGGACCTCGAGGATCATCTGGCCCAACCTTTCATGGACAAAAGCCCAGTCTAGACAAGATGGCCCAGCACCCTGCCCAGCTGAATCTTGAAAGTGTCCATTGGTCTGTACGTGTCATAGATAAGAGTTGCAGAAACAAAGCAGGACCTCTTTACGTGCAGTTTTTAGAAATTAGTACATGTTTGTATTTCCTATTCTGTATTTATTCTGTAAATTCCAACTGAAATCTGAGGGCGATACATGTGAAAGGAAGGCAGGATGCAGAACAAATGATAAGCGTTATGTGAGTGTTCACAGTTTCTTGGGTCATGGATCAAGTGGGATTGAGAAAAATAATACAGAGACAGCGGGCCTTCCGTTAAACTGTCATAAAAGCTTTAGATTTTAGAAATTGTTTTTTTAAAAAATATAAACTGGACTGTAAAATGTTTCTAAAGCAGTCTTTAAAGTAGTCCCTGAGGTTTCTACAATATAGGTACAAGTGTCTCATTTAAAGAAAAGGGTGTTTCCTTACACTGACCCTGACTTTAGTGGTAGCTTCATTGTAATATCCTAATTATAGATTAATTCTGTAATCTATCAAGTATACCTTAAACTTTCATTTTCTTTCAAAACATGTAGAGCCATTTTCCTCTTAAGTAAATTAACAGATTCTAAAACACTGGTTTCAGTGGTATTAAGATAAGAGGTTGATAAAAGTTTACCTGCTATTGTCCTTGTCACAATACATTAGTATTTCTAAGTGAGTAGGAAACAAAGTCTCTGGTTATCTGTTTCACTTAAAAAAAACAAACCAAAAATAAATAGTTAAAAGTTCAGTGGAGAATATCTGAGTATATAACAAAAGATGTGATTATGCTCTTTAAACAGTATGATTTATTTTTTTTTAACAAAAAAGATTCCTCACATATATTTCCCATCATGGCCTTTAAAGCATTTACTGAAGCGACAGCTAATGTTTTTTTCTTTAGAAACTACTTTTCACTGGTAGAGGGAGTTAAATTATGTGGGTAGGGGATAGTGGAGCTGGGGTCTTTGTGGAAGAAAGATTTGAGCTGTAACACCCATCTTCCAGGCACATCACACTGCTACTACTTTCCTTCTGCAGTGCTGCCTGTGAAGGGGCACGGCCAGTGTGTCCTCACCGGATACCTGCCTGAACGTTTAAAATGCTCTGGTCAAAATAGAGCAGGCTCACAGGACAAATTGCACCGTAAGCTGCTTGCTGTCCTGAGGTTAAAAAAAAAAAAAAGTATATTAAAAAAAAAAAAAGTATATTAAAAAAAAAGTTTTTTAAGAAAAAAAAAGAGAGAAAAAAAGATTTTCGTGCCTCTCCCTCCTGGCTTTGCTGTATTGTGGAGGAGGCTGGTGAAAAAGAGTAAGCTGCTGCTAATGTGACAGGTCAAGGCTTTTAGAAGGCCCATGGGGAGCTTATACAGAGCAGGATCCTTGGGAGAAGGCTTTGTTTCTAGGCATGGAATCTATCCATGAGAAACTCTGGCTTTGCTTGGTACTTGTTTCCCTCTGCCTTTGACCATGTTTTTCAGAAGAGCTGCTGCAGGAGATGAATAGCCCAACAAAAGCCTCACTATTTAGGGAGCTGTGTTCCCTCAGCACATGACCTTAAATGAGAAAGCAGCCTGTAATTCACAAGGAATTTCCTCAGCGATTGCAGGGCTCTGCTTCCTATAGTGCTTAGTATGGGAGATATTAAAGACAAATTAGTTCGTATTAGTTTTCAATGTATTGTGCGTCAAAGATGCTTGTAAAAATAGAGGAAAAAATATCTAGCCTCGGAATAGAAAGTTTCAAAGATCTGAAATAAAACTTCTTGTACTGGGCTTCTTCAAAAAGTGAAAAAAAAAGTCAATAATTTGACTGCATGCCTATCCCCAAAAATATACCGGCAGATACAGTTGCATCTCATCATTGGGTTTGGGAGTTGTTTTTAGATGATTTTTCACAGCAGATTTGTTAATGTTAAAATCCATACGTATAATTTTCAAATTCTGATCCCACTTTTTTTACCTTTAACTGCTTATTTGTCTAACATTTCGGAAATTTCATGTTTGTGCAATTAAAAAGCATGCATTTTACTTCAGATTCTTCTAAAATGAAGAAATACTACGAATTGATTATTTCCAAGCATCATGAGTACGTTAATAACACTGCTACAGAAGTGTGTGGGAAAATAGCTGTTTCATCCAGAAAACGTGCGCATGGTATGCCAGGAATTTTCATTGTGCCCAGCTGAAATTCCCTTACGTTCACAAGGAATGTTGGAAGTGAACCTTAAAAAGGAAGGACATTTGTATAGGCATAGTTTACATTTTATCCATTTATTTATCAACTGGATTTATTTTTTCCTCTCTATGGTGTCATGAAAACCTGCTATGCAAAGTATTCTTCAGAACGCAGTGGAAAAATTTATTTTCCCAGTCTGAGCATATGTCATATTTGTTTCCTGCTTAGTGTGCATCCCTAAATGTGCATGTGCTGCAAACTGGGGGAGTGAACATGAGAAGCAGCTTCAAACAACCCTTAGTCCTGGAAGCAGCCGTAAGGCCTAGAGATGCCCAAGGCAGAGAGATGCACGGGTGGGTCTGCTGCTTGTGCAGGGATTTGGAAGAGGGATGACATCCTCGGCAGGTGCAGTGTGCCCTACAATTCCCGGAATTGGGAATGATCCTACAGCACCCCTACAGAGATGATGCTCTAGACCATATGTCAGGGTGAGAAGCCTCTTCAGAGCAGGTTGACTTGACAAAGGTGGTACGTTTTCCAGCTTGGGCGCTTGGCCACACGCTATCCTCAGCCCTGCAGGCTTTTCGCATCTTTGCTCATCAAAAAATACTTGCATGTAACACAGCAAGGGACCGCCTGTGCCAGTACGTACTATAAACCTGGATGCTGCCGACTTCCAATAAGGCTTCTGGGAGGTCTTTGGGCATCTGCCCATTGACTTCCCACCAGCCCCAGGATCTCCACCGGCCAGCCTTAAGGAACGTAAGCTGTAGCTGGGAAAGGACGCTTCTCCTAGAGGCATTCGTGCTGAGTCAGTGCCGGGTGAGACTTACTCCGCTCTGACTGTAAGTAAAGCGTAGTGCCAGTGTTCTGGCTGTCCGTTTGCAAGGGAGGGGGAAGATTTATTTGCTAAGCAGAAATGGAGCAACAGTTAAGAAGAACACTACTTTTTAATGATGATCTCGACGCTGCTCCAATGCACAGACATCTCATGGATCTTGCAGAGAATTGGAATTCGTGGAGAGGGAAAAAAGGTTAAAATTAGCCAGCGTCAAGGTGTTTCTATAGTGAGCCAAATCAGTGGGGTTTCACTGAGTGCAAGCCAGCTCAGAACGGTTGGCCTTTTGGGGCAGGGGGGAGAAGAAAAAGAAAAACACTAAAATTAGTAGATTCTGAAGCTTTAGAAATGCTGCTCCGGATTGCACGTTCTCTTTGTTTCCTTTTCTGCACGCATTCTTAAAAAAAAAGGTACCGACTTATTAAAAAAAAAAAAAAAAAAAGTCTGGCATTTGTTAAAATAATGGCTTCTACCCAAATCCTAATGTTTCATCCTGATACCTATGTTGTGTTTGGGGTCTTTCAGTTGTAGTTTGAAGGGAGATGTTGAAAGATGAAAGATTCTTTTGGGAAGGCATTAGTGTTGGATGAATTCACTGTGCTAACATCTTCTTCACTTTTACCTACTACTGTTTCAAAAAATAAAGCTACTTTAAAGTGTCTTATTTAGCAATGGTGTGACAACTATTAATAATACTGCAGTTTTTAACTTTCTATTTAACGTATACTACCTTTTGTAAAAAATTATATACAGATAAATAATGTTTCTCTAGATTTTATGCATAGAGAATGTTAGTAAGGGAAGAGGTTTTAAATAAATTTATAACTTCTTAGTGTTCATTTTACATTTTAAATCACTACTTTTGTTTGTCTGGAAATATACTGAATATTTTATTATTTAAAACAGTATACTTTTATAGCTGTTTGTTAATTTCAGTTGACTACTAACTTCTATTTTGATATTTATTAATGAGTTGACACTGTAGTATATTGAGATGTTTATTTTTCTATCATCAGAGCTGTAACAACTATGACATAGCATTATTTTAATGCAACATCATTGTACTTGCTCTCTAAAAAATAAAATCAATATTTAATCCATATGGATTTTTCATATTTTTAATGTTTAATATGTCTGTGATAAATTAAGGAAGAGATGCTCACCTCCTTTTAAAAATATAAAGCATTTTCATTAAGGCGCACAAATGTCTGCAAAGGGAGGCGTGTGATTACAGTCGTTTTCCAATGGAATAATGGAGAGATAAAATACGAAGAATGCCGTGTTTATCAGATGTAGGCAAACAGATGAATGCACGTTCAGGGTGAACGGTGGGAAGGAACACGATAGCAGTGAGCAGTTTGGTAGGGCAGCTGGTTTACCTTGCCCAACCCAACCGAAACACGAGTGCACCAGGAGGTGTTCGCGCTTTGTAGGGGACGAGAAGATACATTTTGTTGAAATACGATCTATAGATTGGTAGGCGGTTACAGTAGCCTTTCTTCTGCTTTGCTGTGTTGGGTGATAGAGGAGCTGGTTTTCTGGGAATGGGTAAATCTCTCCGCAGATGCCTCATTTACGCCACTCGCTTCAGGCTTGGGTTGCTTTACCAGTACTGGTGAAAATGCATCACTAGATTGGGAAGGTGACACGCGTTCTGTTCTTGAGCAGGGACAATAACAGCGTTTGCTTTGCACAATGCCATGAAGTATCTCATGAAAATAACTCCAGACATGCTGTGTGTAAGGACATTCAAAATTTGTGCTGTAAGACCATGATGCCTCAGTAAGAGACAGCTGTGGCATTAAGACACCTGACAAACATCACTGATCAAACTAGTTGTTCACGTTCTAACGTGATCCAGTCTTTGCTCTGGGAATGAGAGAGAGAGAAAGAATCAAGTGGTATATGCTCAGTCATAACGTCACTTAGTGTCCAGGACTTAACAATACAATAGAAAAACCTGGGAAAAGGCGTACAGCAAAACTAGAAAGAAAAATAAGCAAATATTATGAGGACAATCTGTTCATCTTTTTTGCTTCTTCCATCAAAGCAAGGAACGTAATCCCAATATATGCCTGATGAGATTAAGGCTGAGAAATATCCTCTCACAGAAGCAGTCATCAGCCTTCACTGACAGGCAGAGCAAGCACGGACCACCTGTCCTACAAGCTGAGAAATACACATTTTCCCTGAAAGCTCTTGACTGAGGGAACATTAATGTTGTCACCAACTCGGAGTAAACATAAAGCTAGATCCGAATTTCAGACGCGTAATTTAAGCACGTAACTCGAGGTACAGGCGTAGAGCTTTATTGTGCCATTTGATAGTAATCTTGAAACTAAGGTTAGCGTTAACACTTAAGTCTCCTATTGACAGTGCTCCTGGCACCGAGCTGTCTTGCATACCCTATATGTTGTGGAATGATGGTAAGTGACCTGTATGAAGTCTTTCTTTCTTTCTGTGTCCTTAAATCCAGCAATTAAATCATGCCTATATACCTTTAAATGTCCAGATAATGACTGATAGGGGTTTTGACACTAGTGGCATTGTATTTAGCCAACTTTTATTCACGTCCATGAAGTTGTCAGTGAGGGCACAACGGTGCCCTAATTTGGCTCTAATGTTACAAAACTGCTATTTTGTTGCAGATACCATTGACAAGAAAAAGGCTTGCCACTCAGTCTCTCCAAAGAGGGAAGAAACCTAAGTTACAGCCTCTAAAGCCGGAGGAGGAAAGAGATCCTGATTTCAGCCACTTTTTTGACACCAGTCATGTAGGTGCACGCTGTTACAGAATTTCTCTCCCTGCATGATTCCCTTTGTGGTAGGCGCAGAGTTTGATCCAATATACGGAGAGGACGGGAGGAGAACAGCTCGGCATTAGGGACAGTTGGTGTGAGAGAAGATCTCAATATGCATGATGGCAACCAAAAGGCAATAATTAGAATTAAGAATAAAAACTTTGTTAACAGGCTGATTTTAACTGGTAAGGAGTTAATCTGAAAAGTGGGTGATTTCTTCTGCTTTCAGGTCTACAACAAAGACAAGAACCTTGGAAATACGTTCCTGCTACCCTGGGTTTAAAACCCAACAGTTTAAATGTATTGTATGAATTCAATAAAAATTCTAGTTTTACAGAAACCCAAATGGTCTGAAGCTGTGTTTCGAGCAGAGGGACTGTCGGTGTGGTGCAGGGGCTTCTGGCTGCTCATCTTCTGCTTGGGAGTCTTGGGATGGTCCAAGATGGGTTGGACTGTACAGAATTCATGCTACCCAGACGCAGGCTGCCGGTCTGATTTATTAGCTCTAAAGAGGCCCCGACATTCTCATCTCCTGGCCCCTTACCCCAGGGAAACTGTGGTGGGTGGCAGAAAGCAGCGTCTCCCTTTTTGCAAACCGTTCTGTCATCTACTCAGCCCAGAGCATAATATGGCCTCTGATTATTTTCTTGGCCTTGAACTGCATGATTCATGAAGGACAGTTACTGTTTAATAAAGATGATGTGTATGCAAGCTGATAAAACTAAATGATTAACCACAACAGCATAATATTGCCAAGTTTTGTCACATATGCTTATTGAAATCGGTGCACGTGATGTATTTCTTTCAGCTTTTCAGCTTGCCAAGTCCCCCTTTTGGGGCCCTGAGCCTCATCCTAAGCCTGTTGTTTATGCCTCGGCAATCTGGAGAGCCCAGGACCTGTTCCTGAGTGGGGTTCCTCTGCTCTCGAAGCCACTCACAGGAGCAGCCTCTCCCACAAACCGCCTTCTGACCCTTTAGCCTTTGACCACCGCCCTAACACAGCCGTTCTGAAAGCATCACCGAGGCTCTGATACACGTGGCTGAACTGCTGAGGAGACAGGGGACATGTCAGTGAATAGGTTTTCCCCAGAGCTTTTTTGACACACCTTCTCTTCGCTTTAGACAAAGCAGGAATTTTAAAGACTTCTGCAACTTAGACATAGTGCTCTCTACCTAAGTTATCTTTGTCTTCAGCGGTGTTTAAGGTGTACAGCTTGTGGTTTGGCTCCTGTGAAAAAAAAAAAAAAAAAAAAAGAAAAGACAGCTAAAATAAATACTTCCCTTCTTTCTCAGCTTCTTGTGCATCTCTCCACATCTAAATTGGGCTATCAGAGAAAATTTTCCGCCCTGTGCCTTCTTCGAAAACTGAGGACGCTGAATCAGAGGGCTTCATCAGTGATAAGGAGGGCTTTTTTATTTTGGGGGCAGACAGGAACGAGTTAAAGTCTGTAGTGCAAAGCTAAACAGAGCATCTCTGAACCTGGTCAGACGCAGTCCCATTCCTCTGCTCTGTTCCAATGTTAAGCAGTCAGGGCTATTTCTTGGTGAATTAGCCAGTCCTCAGATACTCACAGGGATTCTCCTGTTGTAAGCTTTAAATCTGATACCCTCACAGCTTCTGCAAGGTGTATGCAGCATACAGAGAGACCCATTTCCCTTCCAGTACCATCATTCTGATGGCAATTGTTATCATTTGTAGATATTTCTTCATTTGTGTGTGTGTGTGTCTGCGTATTCCATCCAAATCAACTTTTCCCCAGCATCAGGAAGTCCATCTCTGACTGCTAAATAGCCTGTCAGACCAAATTATATAAATACATGTACTATATATACAAATATAGTCTCTCATAACTTTTTTGTATATATTTAAAATGGGATTCCTCTCCTAATTTCTCATGCATAGCAGGATCTTCCTTTAAAAATTTCTATACCTATCCCAGTTTCTGCTAAGGGCAATGCTGCTCTCATGTTGAAACCGCGACTTGAAGTGTTCCCCAATGTTCATCTCCTTGAGTCTTTGCGCTTTTATCTTTTTTGGCTGCTGCCTTGCACATTAAACCTAAAGCATGGAAGACAGACACAGCACCTTACAAAGGGATTCTTGGTTCTCGAGTAGGTTCTAATCATGATGTTAAAAATAGCAAAATAATATTCCTTTAGCCAATTTATTCCTCGTGGCTTCGAAAGTGAGGTCTTGCTTTTTAAAAAGGAAAGAAGCATTAGGTCAAAAGGAAGAGAAGGTAGTGTGTCAGACAGATCATTTTGCAAACCAAAAAAAAGTGGCATTCTCAGAAGGAAGATTTGTTGTCATACGACAGACGGAGAGTGTTTCATGCTGCCTAGAAAACCAAGTAGATTTATTTCCAGGCAAAAAAAAAAAAAAAAAAAAAAAAAAAGAGAAAAGAAAAAAAGAGAAACTTTTGGTTTCAACAATTTTGTCCAAGGTTCAATCCTGTGAAATTTCTGGGCCCTTGCGGTTCAGCTGCAGACTATATTAGGAGTGAACATGCTGAGCATCTTTGAATATCAAGTCCATAAGGTCCCTTTTGAGATCAGATATGTAACAGATTAGGAATGTTAATGTAACATGTGTTATATTCCTTCTTCAGGAAAAAAAAAAAAAACGGTTTCTTACAGAACCTGTTTGGCAAGCAAAAACCTAAGAAGCTTTATTTATTGTCTTAGCTGATGTTCCCTCTTGGCTCACAAAAAATTTACGCTACCAACTATTGTGGAGTATTCTTACATTTTCTATTTATCCCCTTTTCACTCACTGAAAGAAGAGTTTGGATTTGAACTACCTGAAAATAGTGCAGTGTATAATTCACTGTAAATTCCTGTACTACCCAGGAATTTTGCTGGTCTAGTTAGCTGGCTTTTTGTCAGGTGTGTTAATGTACTCAGTTATTTTTGAGGAGGGGAAAAAAAGGAAAATTTCATAAATGCCTGTCAACGTTACTTGAAACGTCTTGAAGGAAAGTGTGTTACTGAGTTTAATTGCTATCATTTAAGCTATTTGATACATTTGGTGACCTAGTTCCCATGGAATTCAAGTGCTTTTACCTCGCCAAATTTTACTCCCTACTTGGTGAGCGCCCAGTCACTGCTGCTTCCCCAGGCCGAGGCAGGGGCTTGCCGACGAGGTGAAGTCTGCAGTGGCCTTTGAACCAGTGAGATAAGGGAATTGTTATTCCTAGGCAAGCTGTGGCAAAGAAGATGGTATTATAATTTTGCTATGATTACAACACCTGGGTTATTGAAGTTTTATTGGATGTAAAATTTATAGTCAATTTATACACAGCCACTCCTGAAGTCACCGGTGCGGCATACCTGAAATCTTGCTACTTCTAAGGATTCTTGTATGAGGGACTTGCTTGAAGAATTTTTTTTTTTTAATTAGAATCTTTTTGAGGTATTCCCTTGGAATGATATTTTTCAGATACTTCATTTCCCCGGGGAGCCTCCCTACAAGATGTTAAAATATGGTTTCACTCACAGTATTCACAAAGAAGGTGAGCAGCACTGCGCCTTCCTTACCTTAGAGTGCTCTCAACACCAGAACCGTGTTCTGACAACAGTGCTTACTTTTTATACCAGTCTCTCATGACAATATACAGATTTTTTCAGACCTAGAGCCCATCTAGCCCAGTGTAGCTGTCTCCAACAGTAGTGTGTATATTATTTCCCTGAATTTCCCCCAGCCTCCAATCATTTTTCAGCTTAGGGAATTTCCTATATCTGATTAGTTTGTTTAATCAGTAACCCTCACTTTCAGGTATGTGCCATTGAACTTACTTTTAAAAAAAAAAAAAAAAATCCACCAAGTTCGGAACTGCTGCATGAAGAACCACTTCCTTTTATTTTGAATCCAGCACTTGCTTGGTGGCCCGTAGCTTCTGCATTCAAACAGAGCGGACACTGAGCCTCAGCCACTGTCTTCTGTAGAACTTGTCACATCCCCTCAAGTCACACTTCCCAGCCTGCAGAATCCAAGCATACGTGGTCATTCTTTATACCGAAGCCTTTTCTTATCTTTGATCATCTTTGCTGCCCTTTTCTGATCCTCACTGGCATCTTCTTTCCTCCCTTAAGGATGAGGGAATAGAGCTATTTTCAAGATTCAAAATGTAGACGAACTGCTTGTTTACATAGGGAGATACTGATGTGAGTCTTTTACTATTTTTTTTCATAATACTTCCTTACATTTTTATGACTTCATTTGATACAGAATTTTCATGTCTTTCACCTTAACAGAGGTCTCATACTGAATTACCATCCTACTGTGTTTAGCTCTGAAACCACTGAATGAAGGTCTCAGCAGAAGTAAATTACTTTTTTGAAGTCTAAACTGTTCAGCAACCTCAATGTGTCCTCAATGAACATCTCCATTAGCCCACTTTCCTCCGGGTCAGCTATCCTACCCTGATATCCATACACACATCTGCTGGCTTCCCCACAGGGAAAGCACTTCTCTAAGTCTCCCTCTCTCCCTGCAGGAAAAGGGAGTTCTTCCCTCCTTTCACCTTTCTGAATAGGTGCAAGAGCAATTCCTAAATCAGTCTCTTTTGCCAGCTGGTCCTTCTTCCGTTAACCTCCCATAGCACAAAAAAAACCCCAGAGAGCCACCGACCTCTTCTGCTCCTATGACTCTACAAGAGTGAAAAATCTTGTCCAGCCACTTACTTCCAGACTACCACTCACTCGGTGGTAGAGATGGCCTTCACAGCGGAAGGCATTCTCGCCTTACCTCTGGCTCTGTACCTGCAGCTGGCTGCCCTCCTCCTACTTAGTCCTATCCAAACTCTTCCCAGACTGGGTTGCTGTTCTTGAACGCCCTTGGTTGGCTACTTGCTTGGCTAATTAGCACCTTGGCTCTATACAGAGGGTTCTTAAAAAGGGAAAATTTCTTAAATGTGATATTGAATTAGTCCTACAACCGGCAGAGTTGTAAGAGGGATGTGGAAAGGAATTTTATTTAGGGAGACATGAGATTTACAATTGAAAGGATTGCAATACTTTAAATTTTCTTGTAACAGAACTAAGTTCTTTAGCTCCTAGCTCGGCCTATTACTTCTTTTTAGCTTTTCTACCTAGTAGCCAGTCCACAACTTCCCACAATGGGGAAAGTACCCTATAACATCACAACAATTGCTCAGCAAATTTGCTATCTCCTGGCTAAATTTCTCTGTCCGTTCCTCATGCTTCATAGCACAGCTCCTTCAGTGTCTAAGCCTGGTTTCCTGTGCATCGATTATTCTGTACTCTTTGAGATCTATCTCTTCCTATCTTCAGAACTTCAGCAAAAGTATTTTTGGGGGAAGAGGGGAAACAAAAATACCAACCTTAATCTGTGGTTTGGTTACTTAGATTCAAACTCGGTATATCTTAGACAAAGAGTCTAGAAAGGCGTCAAGGTTTGGGGGCCAGAGTTAAGGGTTTATGCCTGAGTCACACAGGAGATGAAGCTTTTATATATGGGCCCCAAACTGTCCTGCTGTGAATTATATCATCTGATAACCCGGTCATTCGGTAAGTGAGGCTCCCTGATTTACAAGCTACCTTTTAATTAGACACAACTATGGCAATGGGAAGGACTGTTTCTAAGACAAAAATTAAAACGAGACAGAAACAAGGGTGTATCCGAAAACAGTTAAAAGAAGGATTATAGTGTCCTATACTGTAGTGACTACCACCTTAAAAATGGTCTTTTGGGGGTGGGAAATCCTTATTTCACTCCTAGGCTTCGTTCAAAGTCTAAAGTTCTGAACTTAAAAACTTTGGCAGAGATTCCTCCAACTTTTGGCACAGTACAGGCCGAAATGCACTCCTACGTTTGTTGAATCCCAAGAAGTGGAAAATTAAAAAACAAGAAAAGACTACTGGGATAACTCTGAAAGTAAGAGTCTGTACGGTGGAAATCTATTAAGATATTTTCCACAGCACGAATCTGCAAGTCTTTTCCACATGGGGTGACTATTTGGATTAAGATAGACATCTTGACAGGCTGGAGGAACGGGCTGACAGGAGCCTCATGAAATTCAGCAAGGGCAAATGCCAAGTCCTGCACCTGGGGCAGACTAACCCCTTGCACCAATCCAGGCCAGGGTCTGCCTTGTTGGGGAGCAGCTCTGCTGGAAAGGATCTAGGAGTCCTGGTGGACACGAGCTGAATGTGAGACGGCAGGGAGCCCTGGCACCAAAGCAAGCTAACAGCATCCTGGACTGTATTAACAGGAGCACAGGGAGTAAAATGATGGAAGCTATTGTTCCCTTTCACTTAGCACTCATTAGACCACATCTAGATATTGCATCCACTTTTGGGGCCTCAGTACAACGAAGACATTGAGAACCTTGATCAAGTTCAGTGGAGGCCACTGAGATGATTGGGGTTGCAGCGCTTGCCCAGTGAGAAGAAGGTAAGGGAGCTAGGTTTGTTCAGCCTGGAGAAGAGATGGCTTCAGGAGACCAAAAAGCAGCCGGCCAGGGCCTATGGGGAAGCTAACAAGAAGATGGAGACAGCCTCTTCACTAAGGTCCATGGTGATATAATGGACATAAGTTGAAACAGGAGATTGAGACTGGATATAAGGAAAAATGTTCATTCTGAGGGTATTCAAGCATTGGAAGAGGTTGCTCAGAGAAGCTGTGTGGTCTCTGATCTTCAGTGTTTTCAAAACCCAGCTGGACAAAGCCCTGAGCAAACTGGTCTGATGCAGTGTTGACTCTCCTTTCAGCAGGAGGTTGGACTAGAGACCTCACAAGGCCCCTTCCAACCTGAATAGGTCTGTGATAAATGTGGAACCTGGTTAACTCCAAAGAATACATTGTTGTTCCCTTCCTCATTACCTGCATTTACTTCAAGAGGTTTGCTATACGCAAGGGGTAAGGGGTACCGCCAGCAACAATTTACTAAGAATCTGCTGGGAAGGAAAAGCTGCGATTTTCAAACTCCTTTGCAAAGCAGACAGATCTTCTTCACTGAAGAAATAGCTAAATAAGGAAACTCAATATAGTGAAATTTATAGCATATGTTGATTTTTGAATGTGTATTTCTCATCTGGCTGTGGAAGAGTTTTGCCATCTAAACCAAAGGACCGTATTCTGCTCTGAGGCATATACAAATCCCCTTAGCTTCAATGGGAATAGCATATACATAGCTGAGGGCATGGTTTGGCCCATGGTCAATAGCCTCCTAAAAGCGTTTTTCCTATTTTTTTTTTTCTTGTAGTATTCATCTTTTTCCTTTCCAAAGATTCTGATGTCATTCCTGTTGCTGCACTTATAGAGTTCAATTTAGTGGGAACATCTTTGAAGCCTAATTAGATTTCTTGAGAAAGACTCACAAGATCACTTCAGGCCAAAAGTGTCACACAGCGGTATTAGACCAAATATTATGCAATTGTTCTGTAATTCATGCTCTCTTCCCACTCATGAGTTGGGTTTGAAAAGCTTGTGGAATATATATGACATATAAGAGGAGTGCCAAATGTTCCTCATATAGTCCATTCTCGCATTTCCTATGGAAAATGTCCCTTCTCACAATCTTCTCCTTCCTGCATTAAGCTGAAATTTGTCCATTACACCAGGGTAACATCATCCATGTCCACGAAGCTGCAAAGCATATCTTGGTTCACTGCAGTTTAGAAATACTGTATATTTAGAAATACTGGAATTTAAAGGGGATATATTGCATGTGTATGAGAAACTTCGCAACAGAGTGACGTCCACCATATGTCAACAAGGTGTACCGGTGTAGAAAACTTTCTATATAATATTAACATTGGCCAGAAGTGGCAACTGCCACAAGGCACAAGAAAATAACAACACAGGACGAAATGCACTTTTGGCCTTATCTCACTGGGGCCAGCTCCATGGACAGGATAGCTCCTGTGACTTTCCCAAGGAAAGCCTCATGTGTACATGAGATCTGTTCTCACTGCAGTGTCCAAAGCCAGGTACAGACTGCATCCATAGAGCTAGCAAGATAAAATATCGCAAAATAAATGTAGCTGGCATCGATGCCTTTTTTCTAGATATGCATAAGTGGTTATGCAGAATTATTCATATAGAACTATAAAACCTTGAAAATTGAACCTTACAGCCATTCTGGACTGGTCCTGGCCTTATCTGTCTGCCACAGCGTCTGTGGTGGGTGTGAAGTTGGGTCTGATTTGCCTGTGGAGGCAGAGGCAGGGGGTAGGGAGGGGGGAGGATGAGTTTACACACACACAGGCCCATGCTTTGCTTGGGTGGCCCCTCACAAGGCGCACTGGGAAGTGCTGGGGGAGATGCCTTATCCCACCTTCTAGCATCTCATCCCTTCCCTCATGCCCAACCAGCAAGTCCCTCTGCTTTGCAACACAGAAGGAAATGCGGCACGGACTGCTTTTACACTACAGCAACATCTTGTTTACAACTGCAACGTTTTCAGCCCAGAAGATCCTGAAGTGTATTTACAAACTCTAAGTTAAAATTTACTCTTAGTAACTTACTGTTAAGCCATGTTCTGTCTTCAGTGGAATAACGACGGTGAAGAGTGTCAGGCTTGTCCTGAGACGTGACTGTCTCCGTGGGCTGAGCTCAGCCATGTTCGTGGTGAAACACCACAGCCGCCTGACACTGCCGCGCTTGAGGAGGGGGAGCTATGAAGAAAGGCTCACCTGGCTGAACTGCGGCAAGAATTTAACTAGAGAGATTGTAATGCCACAAGATGAAATACGGGTGACACACCAGCTTTAACAGTCCGGCAGCTGAGCAGAGAGCAAGGCACCTCGGTGCTGGTGGCAAGTGCTTGGTTCGTGGCTCCTCAGCACTTGTCCCCACTGCTCTGCCAGGGATGGGCACCCCACGGCCACCTCCTCCCAAACCCTCACTTTTCTTGGAGGTTTCTCACAGAGGCACCAAGCAGGTGTGACCCTAGCTAGAGATTAGGAGACTGTAGCCCAGGGTTGTATGGCGGCAGGTCATTACTAACGCGCACTGAACAGACTAGGAAAAAACAGTTGAGTTTTCCACGTAAAAACCTTGAAGCGATGCAATAGAAACCATAAAATGCATATTCATGTTGCTCAAGGTCATACAGAAATGTTGTTTGCTCTTTTCTGTTTGTTTGTTTTTCCCCCTCTGGGCATCTATAATATTGCCTAAACTATTGTGATGCAGCAGTAACATTTTTCTTATTAAATTGGGTTCCTAAGGGGAAAACTCTTCTCATAAATTTTTGAGGTGAAAACAACTGCAGGGATGGCTATAACTAAGGGAGAGACTTAAGCCCTTAACTCCCGACTGATAGTTTATAAAAAAACAGAGTTTGGCAGGGAAAAGTATGATTATGAGAAAGCTTAGTCCACTGTCAAATATTTTATTGCATTTCAGAATCAAATTGCAGGCTCCAAGCTATTTTAAATATTAAACAGAGGAATATAACAGAGAGATTCTATAAACAAGGCAAAATGTAATGCCACTCAAGATAACTCTAGGAAGGCACTCTGATACTACAGCGGGGAAGGTAGATTGATTTCATAGGAAAAAAAAGAAGGAAAAGACACTAGATATATGTATAATTTTATTAACGGTTTTCTTTTCCTGTCAAAAAATTGACTGTTTGACAGTGAAACTGCAGTAATGTTGATATGTCAAAGAAAGAAAAAAAAAGAATGAAGATTTCTCAATCTGGTGTTAATTTCCCATTTTATGTAATAAAAATGTCAACAATGAGGCTAAAGAAAAGTAGTATGGAGTTCAACTTAACTTTTGCATCTGTGCCTTCTCTGATGTTTTGAGACTGCTTTTTAACTTGTTTAACACAAGAAGAAAGGTAGAAGTCCAAGATTAAGACACAAACTGAGTATTTTCAAAAAATATGCATTATTAGCTTAATCCGTAAAGGATGTATTTCTATAGCTCCAATGAAACGTTCTTTAAAATAAATTCTAAACCAATACATATTCATTTAATCTTCCTTGAAATTCAAGGTATAATACAGCATATACCTGTAGCAATTGGAACTAACAAAAAATAGAGCTGCAATTAACTTTGCAATGTTTAAAGTTAAAATAAACCAGACCTGATTTCTGTTACTTTATGGGCTATATATAAAGAGAAATACATGTCATCAACTTACTGTCTTATATTTTTCCACATCTTCAAACATGAGTGCAACAGCTACATCTGACCAAACTTGGTCTCTTCACAAGTACTCCTGGCTAATGGGTCAACGTATACTTCTGCAAGGGTCTGCAAGGGCAAGACTTAGAGAGGTGACCAATGACCCACATCTTTGTCAGCAGGTCATGATGATGGCAAGCCACATGGTTGCAGTCCATGACATTTCCTTTCTTTAGTGGATATGAGGAAGCTTAAGATCCCAGAAGATACCTGGAGGTGGGATGGTATTTCTTAAGGAAAAAAACAAACAAACAAACAAAAAAAAAAACCAACCATAACTATTTCAACTTTTTTTTTCTTACAACTTAATCGTGCAATAGCTTATGTACTAACCTGGGAACAATAGACACAAACTACTCCTGAGACCAGTGTTCTCCCTATTGGCAAGGCGCAGGTTCTGACGTTTGCGTTGTTCACTTTGCATCAGGATAGTAAAAGGGAAGGGCGAAATCTGGCAGGACTTAAATCAATAGCAGATCTCTTATATCAATAACACCGTGCTTTCATCAGGTTTACAAGAAACTCAGTGTTGCAACTTGGGAAGGTAGCCACCTTAAGGACAGCTGGTTTCCTTTGCATTGTTTTGTCACCAGTGTCAGGAAAGCCCTTTGTGCTTCCAGCCAGGACGTATGGGTTCTTCATGGGTAAACTGTGTGGCATAGACCTGTCACTTTGGCATTGCAGGAAAAGCGATAGCAGTGCGCCGTGAGTAAGGCTGCCTCACCTCCCGGGGAGCCGCTTGGCTTGTTCCAGGTTTCGTTTGCCATTTGGGTGACCAGGAGGACATGGCTTCAGAGCAAAACATGAAAGACACCAGCTTGCCAGTACAGATGCCTCATAAACTTCCTACGGATGCTGTGTTTACATCTTACAAAGCTATCACACATTTAAGTCTTCATGTGACAGATCAGCACACAATGACAAATATTAACTATCCCAAATATATTGCCCAACACTTCTGTTTCATAACATATTCCAATTCTTAGTCCTTAGTCACAGTCCTTTTCTGAGGCAGCAGTAGGAGACTCGCAGTGCATTTCTTCTGGTGGACTCATGGCAATGAAAGTTACATTCAGTTGTTACTTTTTCAACAGGTAATAACTCTGATTGATAGCTAAGGAAAAACAAACTATTACATCTTTTAAAAGGCAGATTCATCCAAACATCATTCTAATGTTACTGTAAATGCCATTTACAAAGCTGGAGTGATGCCACAATGAATCAGGCCTCAAAGCTACGCACTGTAAACAGATGGTTGTAACCGAATACAAGCTTTAATTCACACGAAGGGATCTGTTGCTGTTTGTGGGTTGTGGCATCAGTAAAGCTCTGAGAATAAATTAGGGGCCTACAGTATATTTATTCTATGGGCTCTATTCTCTTGACAATTGCTTTAAATTCTTTATGAGAAATAAGCACTGAATGTGCAGAATGGAAGGCTTTTATCCACAAAGCTTTAATTTTAGAGACACCAAAAAACTGCTGATTTTGCCTGTGCTCCAAATAACTCTGTGTGTACCTTTAACTCCGTTCAAAGTGGGGTTATTAGTTATGCTACAGAAGCAGCCAAGATCCTGGTTACTCACCCATTGTGCTGTGGGCCGCACAAGCCCCAGGCAAAAAGACAATCCCCTCCCTGGGTGTCCATCGAAGTCAGGATGATCCGTCTGGGATGGTGTGAACAGGAGGAGCATTGGTTTGGGAGCGTTTGGTGGGTGCCTCAGAGTGAGAGGATGGGAAACTGCTCTCCATCGTTTGGGTAGGACCACACAGGCGGGCACAGATGCGTGTGGAGCAGCAGGGGGGGCAGGAGGGTAGAGGGTTGGGTAGGACACACTGAGCCAAAACCCCCCCAGGTGGACCTCTCTGACCTATGGTGTTTTCTTCCTTGCTTTCTGTAGCAGCTGTTTTATAAAGCAGGAGGGGGATGAGAGCAGCATAGCGGTGCCGGGGGGCCACGGACAGCGAGGGGCAGCTCAGGAGGAGCCCCATGGGGGAATCCCAGCCCCAGCTCAGGATTTGGGCACTGTAACCACCGCTCCATCATCACGGCCGCTCTGCTCAGCTACAGCAGCGCCCACACAAGTCAGCAGCTGCCCTCTCTATTAGTGTATCATACTCCTATTTGCCTCTTTTTTCTGCATTTTAAATGCTCTGAGGAGAAAAAATTAAGATCCCTGACTCACATGCCTTCTATAGGAGAGCCAACTTGTGCGCTAGAGACTGGTGGTGTGCCACGGCTTCTCTTCTTACAGAAAAGCGAACTCTTCCTTTATGCTCATGCCTCGTGTTTGTGTAGGAGTCTTTGGTAATACTAAGTACAGGCTTTTTCTCAGTTTCATCCAGTGGTTTTAGGTCTCAGGGGTACTACTCCTTTTCCCCGTCAAGGGGATCCCTCCTCCACACATGAACTGGTCAGCTATTCATACAAACACTGTTTATTCTTCTGTTTTTGAATTATGCCTATTAAAGAATTTGCTTTGCTGCGAGAGCGGCGTCCCTGGGATTTGGAACTGGCCACATGCCACTGTTTCCACATGCAAACCCTTGTAGCTACTCTCAGCCTTTCCATCATGGCTTTGTGCTTCCACAGCCTTCACGGGTGCCGTTATTTATTTATTTCTCCTTTTTTTTGATGTGCATCTGAAACTAGGCATCTGATTGTGCCCTTAAGACTTTGAAACAAGTTAAAAAAGCGTGAGTTGTGGATCCGATGAAGTCTGGTTGCTCTCCATCCACCAGAAGCCTCCCCATCGCTCCCTGATAACCCCAGCAACCTGTCCCATGTCTAGTTTGGCTGGTTGGTAGACCAGAGGTTGAAGCAATGTGTGCACAGGATCAGCAGACTGCTGTGCCAACAGGCCAGCAACAGCCAGCTTTCGGAAAGGGTAAGGGGACACAGCTGTTTTCATGTCTTGTGTCCCCAGGTACCATTTTATCCCACCCCAAACTGGGAGAAATTTCTACATTTAAGAACTGTAGGCTGCTGTCATCTTTCAGAAGTTATTAAAGGCAAGCAGCCAACTGAAAAACAATGTGATCGTGCAAATTTCTCTTTTCTCCTGCTTTTTTTTTTACTGTTATTTTTTAGAAAACCACAATAAAAGCTAAATCAGCAGTTCTTGAGCTGTTTTCTGTGGTTGATCTGGGCTAACAACGGTGCCCACCCACTTTGCAGTTGTCGCTGGGTTTACAACTCCCCATGAAAAAACAGTCAAAATCACAGCTGAAAATGGATTTGGGGAGAAGAGGTCCCATATGAGCAATAGGCTGCCAGTAAAGCCTATCAAAAGGATGCCGCTGCTGTTGCTGTGTATTATTATTGTACTACCAAGGTTGAGTATCAGCCTTATATGACTGCTTTGTTCTTGAAATGCTACTTGGGCAACAAGTAAGATATCTCACTGGCAGGCAAACATCGTATGTCATAGCCTTTTGTGTTATGACTTACAGAAATCTTCCTCGCTTTTCCTCAAGGGAGGAAAAAAGGTGTGGAAGCTGGAAGCTTTTTTTTTTTTTCTTGCTGTTAGCAAGAAAAAAATCAAGTAATTACAGTACGCTCGACACCAGGAAATAGAGGCCTTGAAACAAAATAGGCAATGGGGTTCCAAAAATCTCAACCAGGTAATTACGGATGTTTCCACAAATTTAATGTTTAGACCTATTAATTGTAATTTATTTTCAAAACAATAAGTATTTGACCAGGAAGCCTAATTTCATTTTGTCAGACCTCTATAATTCCACATTTTCATCCATTTTACTTTTTTCTTTTTTTCATTAATTTAAAGAGAGTGAAGCTGCATAAACAGGAGGGAAAGCAAAGGTCTGTGTTGTGACAATTGTTCAAATAGTGGTTTTGGTTGATTGACCTATTAAAGTAGTAATGTTTGCGGGACATCATAAATTGCACAACGATAAACTATACTTCCCACTTGGTGTATGACTTTGCTTTTCTAGTCTGGTTTATTCCACTGTAAATAAGTATCTTGCCTCTGGTTTGATTTGTTTATTCCCTTGCATCTGAAGAAAAAAACAAGCCAGTTTTGCAATAGTTAAATAGAGCAATTGTGCCATCCAGTGGTTAGCTACGTTAACTCATTTCTTCTCCTTCCACAAGACCATTTGGTATTTCCTGTTTCTTATTCAAAAAAAAGTCATTATTACAATGTACAATGTTCATTCCACTGCTGCATCCCATTAATATGTGTAATAAAAATGTTAATTCTATTCACACTTTTTTTCTAATAGCCTACTCTAATCCTACTAATATCCTAAGTGAAGGCCCAAAAGAGAAGAAAGATGTGCCATATATTCTTCTGGATCAATTAGAGATTTTACAGGTTACTACACATCCTATCATCAAATTTCATGGATCACTGAAAACAGTGACCCAAGAAAAACACAGCTCTTGACTCAGCTTGTCTACTGTGCCCATGGACCATGGCAGAGCCTTTGATGAAGTGTTCCCAATATAACTTTTTGTAATTACAACCATAATTGGGTTTATAAATTGGTTCGTGCAACGTCTCTGTGACTGTTTGAAAGAGTCAGAGGGGGCAGACAATAAGACAAAATAATCCTGCAGTATGACTACATTCTTATATGATCAGTCTCACTCATTTCACCATCATGATTTCTAAAGCAATTTTCTGGAGCACAAGGTGAGATGTGGTCTTTTGTTGCCTGAGTCTGTACTGAGTAGAATGGGAGACGCGTTAACAAGTCATGACTTCAAAAGGTCTCCTCATTTCCAAACCAAAGTCTACTGTCATCACTTCTGAGGAAGAAGGACCTTCCTGATTGCAACGTTTTGTTGGTGAACCACAAGCCTGTTTGGGGGGAAAGCCTCATTGCGCAAATTAACTTTCTGGTATCCGTTTGAAGCCTCCAATTTGGACAAAAGCAACACACAGGAAAGAAAATAAACAAGGAGAAGGTGTTCATTGGAGGGGAAATGCAAAGGAAGAAGCTCAGACGTGTAATGCTACACAGTTGCTACAGCGTTGAAGAAGGGAAATGGATTCTGAGGGACTGCTGTGGCTTGTTTTCCTACTCCTGTGTTTTGAGACCTTCCATCACCCTGAAACAATAACCTTGTGAAGACAAAGTTGCATATCCCAGGGACTGTCACCTTGAGAAAAAGTGGATCGTTAGAATAGCGTGGTGGCCTCATGCTGTGGGTATGGCGCAGGAAGGGAAATCTGACAGTCCCAGCGTACGGTTACAGCTCGGTTCTCGTACAAGAGCCCTGCACTCCCGTGACCCTGGCAGCGAAGAGGAGGGGAATGCCCAGCCACCTCTCTCTTAACAGACAGACTGTCCGTTTATTTTCACTTGGGTTTAATTGCAGCTTTTCAGCTTCTTGGGCTCTGCATGCAGTCCAGCTGAGGAGTCCTTCCAGGAGCGGCGTAAACACGCGTTGTGACCCCACGCAAAGCAGCCTACTGCAGGTACAGCAGCCAATCCAGCCCCCATTCTGGCATGTCCTCCCCGTCTCCCTTCTCCACTACATTCCCAACATTGGTGTGACTCACTATATCTCAATGTGGTTCCTCGAGGATTAAGTATTTCCCAACATATTTTCTTGAACACAGGCAGCAACTTCCCCTCTGCCAAGAAGGACTTCCAGGGAAATCTCTGTATAATGCTGTGCTGCCTTTTGGGGACATGAATCACTGCACATCGGTGCCTTATGTGCTCCACCGTGCTGTGATACGAGAGACTAGTTGATAATCCTTCTGCTACAGAGACACAGAAGGCTCTCCCACAAGGAAACTCTTTGATCTAAACAAAATTATATCTTGGCCTGAAGTTTAGAAGGTGGCTACATTTAGAGAGTGTCTTGGTTTCTAGAGGGCAAATCTAAGTGGGAATTAAGGCAACTTTTCTCATGGCAAAAATCCCGCATTTTCAAGGCTTCTTAAAAATTAGGCAGCAAAATCAATGGTCCCTTTTGAAAGTGTCCCTGATGCACACAGCTCACATTTACAAAACAGGGTTTGTTCACACCATACCTCCACACCTGGAAAGAAGATTCATATTATTGTTTTAATTTTAGGTTTCACCAGTTTCTCAAAAATGGGAGGGGTGGGGGAGGGGGAGGGAGGTTTTATATATAATATGTACTATAGTATGTACAGATTATTTATATTATGTTATGCTATGTAATGTTATGTTGCATCATATGTTATGCTATGCTATATTTATTATATTACATTATTTATAACATGTACAAATCTATTCTCCAACTAGAGACAAATAACAGCTAAATACAGTTCTCTGCTAGTTGATTTCTTTCTTTTCTAAATAGTTATTAAAAAACTAATGCATTTAAAAAAAAAAAAAAAAACCAAAAAAAAAAAAAAAAACAAAACAGAAAACAAAGCCTAGCATCGAGACATCAGGAGGGATGAAGAAACAAGAGCTTCCCAGGTCAAATTTTTCTTACCTCCTCAACGGTGAAAATTTAAGGATACCAAATGACAATTTTGAATATTTGTGAAAGAAAGAAAATAAATCCTCCCCAAGAGCAAGACCCAGACTCCTGAGGCAGATCAAGAATTCACTCTTCTGGGGCCCTTTGAAGAAGGGAAGTGCTGACAGTCATCACTATTTCGCTCCCACTGAGCGTGTGTCTGCCAGGCAGACCTCTCATGCCCCTCCTGCACGGATTCCATTGATCAAATCCGGCTGAAGTTGGGACCAGGTGTGGCTACAGATTTGTGGCTGAGATCAACGTTGCTGCGATGACCGTGATTCAGATCAAAGGAGAAAAATGTTCAGTTTGAGCCCTCTTGAAGAAACATTAATGAATTTTTCCTGAAGAATTTTTCCTGAATAGATGACCTCATGTGGTCTGGGAAAGCTTAACAGTTTCTTACGGCCTAAATGAATATTTAATGGGTTTATAGTAAACTGCAGTCTTCACATTTAGCACCAAGAGAAGAAAGCCGTATTAGTGCTTTAACAAGGTTAATATTCTTGCCATACAGTTAATAATGATCCAAATGAAAAGAAGTGCTGGTAGGGATATTTTTCCATTCTCACCATATTGCTACAAGTGTTCAGCACAGCTTTTGGAGTCAAATCTGAGCAGGAAGGAGGTAAGGCCATGACCATTAGCTAGAGCAAGTCTTCGTCTCAGAGGCTGTTACAGTAGCTTTCCAATTTGCATAAACTGCTGAGCATTAGGCTTGGTGGGGGAGATTTTTTCAAAGGCATAAAACGAGTTTTGGAGTTTTCAAAATTTCCCCACGGTATCTATTAACCAGAAGAAATTCTAAGCTGGTCCCTCAGTGACACTTGGTGGTTTTCAAAGCCTTACTGCTCCATCCTGGAGCAGCTCATTCATCTAAATTCCTTAACTCTGATGAAGCCCCAGCAATTTCAAAGCAGCTGTGGTGAGACTTCTGCTACCTTTCACCGGAACATGCCACCTACACCCCAGAAACCCAGTGCTTTTCACCACAAGACCCCCACAATACACCCTGCCATACTGCAACCTTTGAGAAGGTTTGAGCTAACTGCGTCCACGGTAGCTGTCAAATCAGATGAAAAACAGCCCCTCTACTCCTGGCAGCGCCTCGGCTTCCCATGCCGAGAGAGCCCTCCACCGCTGGCTGGCACCAGCGTGAGCATTAAGGGGTCGCTGGCGTTGAGAACGGGAGCTCTGAGCTGGGACTGGGGCCCTGAGCTGGCGTAGTCACTCGTGGCTGCGCATGATTAGCAGATGAATCGTGTGCTTGGTGGAGGTGGAAGGGGAAGTGGACACGCTAAATACCCTCTGCCCGGTAAACCCACTCCGTTGGTGCAAAGACTGGACCTGCAAGCAACGCGGTGGTCACTGGGCTGAGCTTTCAGCCCACTGGGATACGTGTGGCTTCAGTTATCCCGCTGTGTTCAGATTCCCGTGTGCTGGGTTTTCATGGTTCCCTAATTAAGTCCCTTCACTCCTTTCCCGTTCATTTTTGCCTTCCTAAGCCTAGCTGCCCATGTCCCTTCTCCTCAGAGAGCTCTTTGCCATGCAGGCATGAACTCCTGTTGAAATTAAAGCTAATCTCTGATGGTTTTGATATGCCCTGGCCATCTTCCAGGGTCTGCTCCATAAAAGCAGAATCACAGTGATAAGTCAGGCTCATGGTTTTTAGGACTCTGTGTTTGCCCCATCTTTGGCTTATCTACAACAGGAGATAACAGCCAAGCCTGACCTCTTCTTAGGACACATTTATTAGCACAGTATTAAATGGTCATTTTCATTTATCATAAAAAGCAACTGCCACGATATCGAGTTTGTAAGGAAAACTTTGTCAAAAGCAGTCATCAGAGATGAAGAGATGATTTTCTGTCCTCTTCCAGCTATGAATTCTTCTGCAGCAGTAGTATTTGTGAGCTACCCTGACATAAATTGCTCTCGATAATTAATTTCTCTCGCAGCCTGAGTGGTTGCCACCCACGGGGAGGATACCAAACCTCTTTTTGTGCTGTCTTATTAGTCACGAGTAATGAGCACGTGTACAAAATGCAACTCTGATTCCTAAAACTTCAGACAGGGAGGCGGTGTCAGGAATGAACTACCAGAACTCAGCAACAAGTTTGCTTTTGGTTGCGCTGCTTCGTGCCCACAAGCAGACCTACAGCCACTTGGTAACGTGCATTCACTCATCGTTTCTTACCATCTAAGGTTATGGTAAACAGACGTTTTCCTCATTTTTAGTACTGTCATCCTACATATCATTTTACTGCTGTGTTTTCAAGTGGACTTTTCATGCGTAAGACTCTTGTCTTAGGAATTCATGTTCACTTTTAGAGAAATTGTAGGTTTACTTTAAAAGTCTTCAGTAATATGTTGTATCAAAAGCTCAGGACCCAGTCAGCAGCTACTACCCGCTTTCAGTACTAGTACGGAGTCTCATAGATGTGACAGTTCTCCAAATTCTTTCCAACATTCCTGTTCTCCTAGGAGTATTTCTGTTGCTGTGATTGCTGATTTATGTAATAGAACTGTGAAGAGAAGCAGATCACCTGCAGGATAGTCCTAATTTGTAAGAGGCTACCTGACCTTAATTTTTCACGAAGCAACTTCCAGAACTTCACATTCACTCGTCATCTTCTTCCACATTGGCAGCATCACTAACCTTTTGGGGAGGAAGCAGAACAATTAAGTAGACAAGCTCGGGACTATTAAAACATTGGTAGTGTGGAAAGGTACAGGCTTTTCCCCACCACATCTGGCCTTGGCCTTCCTATGACACGGGAAGCAGATTTTAAAGTGGTTTTCTCAAAAATATGCTTCTGCCTCAACCACCTTTGGTGTGTACATGGCTCAAAGTCTGGTTTTCGTACATACCTAACCATGATGGGTCATAAATGCACATTGTGTCATTACAGGTGGAGTTACTAATAAGGTAACTGATTATACATGGTTACAAGAGACATGAACTCTATTTGGAATAGATGATCCTCAGTCAATGTTAATAACCACTGCACATGGTGTAACTTACAGATCAAAGTAGCTCCGGCACTGCTGTAGCTTTCACAGCTTCCAAAAAAAATTTCTCCTGTTGAAACCTCCCAGGATTCATTTCTGCCTGATTTTGGTTGATTTGATGAATAACTGTTGATTTTCGTGGGTTTGACTTTTCTTTCTTTTTTCTTCGGAGTTTGCTACCATTTCATACAGCTTTTGTGAGAGAGCTTTATGGAAATACCTTTGTCACATTTGGGGACAACTTGCAACGAGGTGCCCATGCTCAGAGCAAAATGCAAGCAGGGCTTCTGTGGTCATCCAGGAAGAGCCCAGCTGTGGGGCAGATGTGCACTGGCATGCACCACCACATGTGGAGCCAGGTGGCAGCTGTGTGAGCTGGATCCCCAGTGGGGAAGAGAGGCCCCACACCCCATAGAGAGTGTCACACCGTGTACAGAAACATCACAGGGCAAAGGCTGTGTGAAGGCAGGAGCAGAGTGATGTGGAAACCAGGCCTTTCTCTGCAGGTACAGTTTAAGTCACCAAAGTGCTTTCATTTTGGGTTAGTCCAAAACATGGAGAGTACCAGCATGGAGAAAATTCACCACCATGAATGATACCATGTGAAGATGAAGGACAAAAAGATGTTTTTCTGAGATGAGGTCAGCAGAGGAAAAGGAGAAACAGGGCACAAATTAGCACAGTTAATACAAAGTTTAGCTCACCTTACTGTAGAAATTCCGAGGTGTATTCATTTTTACCACGATCCAAAAGAGAATTAAGATAAAAGTAATTGTGTATTGAACGAGAGGCAGACAGCTCCTGCAATTACAGAGATATGCAGTCTTCTCTCTTGCAATTCCCTTCCAAGTCATTGGGAGCTCCTCTGCACAGATGGACATTTCACCCTGATCCTGTAAATTAAAATTGGTCACAGGCAGTTTGCTAGACCTGGCCATCAGGCCACCATTGGCATGGGAGAGCGAAGCTGAAGGGCAGAGTAGCATTATGGGCTCAGTTTGCATATGACCTCTTGGAGTTGCTGTCGTGTCACTAGCACAAAAGGCATGTGCAGAAACACGTTGACCAAAATTCGGCTGAAAGTTTGCTCTCTGCAAAAATTGACAGTGCAAGTCCTAAGGCAGTTTTCAATTCCAAATTCCTTTTGTAAAATAAAATGGGCACAGAACCATTGCTGGCTTTTTCTGAGATAAAATCACAGACTTGGGAACTTGTGGTGACTTAATCAGTTATTCATTTACTTTTTTATTATTTTTTTAAACAGGCTGCGTTAATTTCTTTCTAAAAAACTAGAACAAAGGCTTTTGCTGAGTGTTTGCTGGCAAGATCTAGGAACTGGTGGCACCAGATCAAATGCTGCTGCTTAGCAATCCAGTTGTCTTTTGCCGAGGACAACGGAATTGTGTTACTTTATTTTCTTTCCTTCTGTTAAAGCGGCACAAAGACGCCCTAATCAACATCCAGCCTTTCCATGTCAGATGCAACGCACAAAGATGTATCACTTAAATGAATCTGTTAACACAGAGTAGGAAAAGAAGGGCTTAATTTTAGGGAGAGAAAATCGGGAAATTAGGGCAAAGCAGCAATGAAGTTGTGACAGGGGATACCCAAGAACAAGCACTTGTCGAAGGTCAGCTGCAGGGACGTGGCTTTGCTGGCAGTAAGTAGATATATTCCTGCCTGCCTCAGGGTAAGTTAAAATCTGAGTGCAAGCAGATGTGGAGCTTATTCCCACATCATCGCTGCTTCTTATTGCAGATATTTCCAGAGTTGAAGGTAGTTTGTTTTGTAGGACTGGAAGCCCTGTCATGCAAGAAGCCCTCCTTTCCTCCCCCACCGACACTGAATTTAGGAGCTCTAAAGAAAAATACAGCTATTCAAAGCAGGTAATACAGTCTACTGCCCCTGTACAAAATTCACTTGCAGGTACCAGTGACAATGTTGACAAATATGCCTGCTCCCAAGTATAAGGTCAGGTTTTCAAATGTCTACCACCCAGAAGCTGTTAGTCAATGGGCACTTGAAAAAAAAATCTGTTTTCATCAAGAGTTCTTCTTCCTCACTTATTCAACAATTAAACTCTCAGCCTTGCTCTCCACAATTAGTGAATAAGTTGTTGAGAAGTTATTTTGGAAGGAACTCTGATGAAGGACTTTTTCTACTTTTTTCCATTTGAATAAAGTACAATAACAGGTTTGGGGAAATAACTGGCTTTTGGGGACAAAAAAAAAAAATATGTTCTTTCATCAAAATAACCTGGAAGATGAGAATATATTTGGGGGGGGGAGAAGAAAAGTTTAGATTTTTTCTCCCAGAATAAAGTGTTAGAGTGGTGTATTTGAGGAGAAAAAGGAACAGAGAAATCTATTTCTAAAAAGTCGGAAGAAAAAATGTAACAAGTCATAATTCAGAATTGATGAAAATCGAAATATTCTACTTTTGAAATCCTGGTTTAAAATGCTTAGGAGTTTTGTTGTTGTTGTTGTTGTTGTTTGGGGGGTTTGGGGGTGTTTGTTTACCGGATGTACACGTAGGATTTGGTAACAGTTTACAAAGTGTTTTTGCCGGCAGGAAGCTGTGTTTTTCCATGGGAGAGAAGGGTTGTTTTCACCTTGGATCCACTCTCAGTTGTAGGATCTGCCCCAGCCCAGCGCTGCCAGTAAGAGGAACGTGTAAACTACACCTCTGCTTCTCGCCTCGCTGCTCCTCTCCAGTACTGGCATCTCCAGCTGTACCCCCGGGCGATCAGTACGGGAAGACAGAGTCCCAGAAGCTATCCTTTGCTTCCAGCTTCTGCGTTTGTATTTTAAGTTCAATCAGTAGTTGAAGAGTCCAGAGCAGTAATGGGGCTCCAGGGCCTCAATGTCACCCAGCAAGGGTCCAAATCTCAGACACAGCACAAGGCTTGGTCCTTTCACCGCTCTGCTGTTTTCTAACCAGCTTCATCAAAGAGAACAGGTCCTGTCGTGGTTTGGAGGCACTGGAAGGCTTTGGGAAAACCCCAGGCTTCAAATGCCACGGATAGTTGTTTAATACAAAAGTACAAATGACCAAAATGGGCGAAAAGTTTCATTTGATTTTGCCTTGTTCCTTTTCAAATGTAGTCCCGTTCGTATTTTCAAATCACGGTCTCCAGTTATTGCAGTGGGCTTATTCATACAGCACCAGAAATTCTGACTGAAGATGTGTTGGTTTTCTAAACTTTCTCCAATATGTGGCCTGAACAATTTTCCCCTCTTAGACTTCCCACTTTTTTTCCATTTTACTCATCCAACAAAAACTACGCAGCCTGGCTATTTCTGCATATACTCTCTATGGTTTTTCAGTTAATTACTTGATCAATTTTTGCAACCCAGAAACCAGGCAATGTGAAAAGCTAGTTAACTCTGGTTTTTTACATAATACTTAATATTTAATTTATTAATATTATTAATACTTAATAATTAATCTGTGGTTCTTAACTTGACATGTAAAGATAAGCCTTCTATTATGGCAAACCTTCTTTTTCCCCCTTTACTTCTGGGCATCCCTCAGAGGCCTTCCAGTTGGTATTAGACAAACTGACTCAACCAAATGCTGGCTTCTTTCTTTAAATGTGTCCATACTTTAATGACTAATTCAAAGCAGCCTGAACTTTTGTTTCCTCCTTAAGTGCTGTGTCAGATCAGATTGCACGGAGTAAATATTATCTCAAGCTGAGCAAGGTATAAAAGCCACCAGACTGTAGTACTTTCTAATATTTTTTGGTCAATTTAATGAGCTTTCAAAAATGTAATGAAAAACCTGTGAAGTGCGTATTTGGAACGGCTCAAGCTACACAAACCAAGGAAGGGCATCCCAAGCATCCTCTGTCTGCAATTGGAAATGCATAACCTGACAAGACTACTTGTATGAGAAGGCAGTGCCGCCACAGCTGCCACACTGACCAGCTGCCACTGCCTTGGAAGCTACACAGATCTCCTCTGCACACCAGCAGTGCTCCTCTCCCCTTCCTTTCAGCTATAATGCCCACCTCTTCCTGCCATTAGCTCCCTACGTGCTTGTAAGATTATGGGATTTCCCTTTAAAAAAAAAGAAAAGCCCAACCAATCATTTACAGAAGCACCAGTCCAGATAGGACAAGTACATAAGAAATTTTCTTATGTGCTCGTTACCTAACAGAATATTTTTCACAGTGTTAATAAGCTCAGCCTCTTTCATTAATCACATAGAGAACAGTATCCTTTGATACCCTTATTGTTGTCAGCTGGACCGATCTGCAGGTGCAAGTAGTTTCAACAATTTTTTCTCCAGTATAGAATCATCATAGAATCATAGAATCATAGAACGGTTTAGGCTGGGAGGGACCTTGAAGATCATCTAGTTCCAAGCCCACTGCCGTAAGCAGGGACACCTCCCACTAGACCAGGTTGATACTTCCAGGGATAGGGCTTCCACAACATCCACTGGGCAGCCTGTTCCAGTGCCTCACCATCCTCACTGCGAAAAATTTCTTCCTGATATCTATTCTAAATCTCCCCTCTTCCAGTATGAAACCATTGCCCCTCATCCTATCACTACATGCCCTTGTAAAAAGTCCCACTCCAGCTGTCTTATAGGTGTCCTTGAGATACTGGAAAGCTGCTATAAGGTCCCCCCAGAGTCTTCTCCAGGCTGAACAACCCCAACTCTCAGTAATACAGGAGAAATTGGTATTTGGCTGAAAGGTACAATGCCATGGAATTTTTTAGTTTGATGAAATTTAAAGATTGTTTGTGTAGTGATTTGGATGCAGTCATCTCTTCACATGCAACTTGAATGGCAGGATTGCTAGACCGAGCTACTCAGGTGCTTCCCAGACCAGCATTTGTGGGGTTGGGTTTCTCTTCCTCTCAGAAATAAATAAGTAGAAGGCCAACTGTGACTATACAGGCTTGGACCATTTAAATTATGAAGGAAGATTTATTTATCTTTTTTTTTCAGAATATTCGATATTTTTCTGTTCCCCTTCAATTGATGTCAACATAAAGAAAAACCCTTCCTAAATAATATGATTATGGAATTGTACCGTGAACTGCAGTGCAAGCTGGAAAGCACTTCTAACTAGACATCTTTAGGTTGCAAAGGGAGACTATACTTCTTCAAAGTAATCTTCCTTTAGAGATTTAACTGCACTGCATGATTTAGAAATACTATAAATATTATTTTTTCTGACAGCATTTTGGCTTTTCTACTTGCAGTCCCAGCTGGGTCCTTCAATTTTGAGATAAGCAGATATGAAAAATAAACTTTGCTAAGAAGAGAGCCAACTTGAGCAAACCTCCAAAAATGCTGGATACTGAGTTTGGAATAAACCCAAATACATTCCTTTATGTCATCCACTTCCATTATCTGACATCTGAATGGTGCATCAGAAAGAAATCTGCATTTCAGTGAAGGTAACAGTAGTAAATAGTTAACTTTCAGGAAAAACACTATCTGCTTTAACATTTCTGGGCTATTATTTTTGATCTGTTTGGGGTTGGGTGGTTTTTCCCTCCTTTGGCTATGAAGGTTTTTTATTACTTTCCTGAAAGCGTGCAGCGTGTCTTCAAGTTCTCTGAATTGGCCATCTCCCCTTCACATGGCTTACACAGGGGAGTCTATTTTCCATGGGTTTTTATCTTCTTTCAGGTATTAAACATACAATAAATAGTAAGTTAGAAAGCCCTATGATTTTTGCAGTGCCAGTGAGGTCTCATGTGATTAACCTGCCGAGTAGGGCATGAAATGCTAAGAAACAAATGTTCCATGAGACAGGAACTGCACACAGTAAATGGAGCAAACCATGTTTTAATGTATGTATATGAATGGTTCTGGTTTGTTTTCCTAAGGGTAAGTGAATATTTTATTATTTTTGCTTGATACATGGAAACTGATAAATGCACTAATGCCAATTACAGATAACAGTTTATGAACAAAAATTAAGCAAACTACATATGTGGGAGAGAAAAAGGCATACAGTCCTGCTCTACTTGAAGACAAATACATGAGTTTCAAGCTTAGCTAAAAAGCCTGACCAATCTGCTTCGTTTACAGATCAAGGCCACTTCCTTTACTCCAATAAGCTGGATCAGGAGGTGATTGTATTTCTAAGTAGCTCTTATTTCCGAGTAGCACTTGTGTTTAGATCTGTCACGGTGCCTCCAATAACTACAGCTACAAGTTATAGGTAAAACCACAGTCATCCATAAGGGTTTTGCTTTGGAGCCTAAAGATCCAGCTGGAAAAGCATCTGGAAGAATGAGAAAGTTTCTGACCAACAGGGAAACATTCACCCAAAATTTGCATGACGTGAAGTGAACTTGCAATCCAGCCATGTTTAGGGCAGGATAATAGTTTTGGGAAACAGCTGCCTCCACAAAGCAACACAGATCCTGGAGAAAATTTTCACTTCACATTAAACTTTTTTTCTTCGAGAAAAGCCTCATACTGATCTCCTTTGCGTGGCCAGTTATTGCTTCACTGTATTTGTGCAAATCCGCACCGGCTCCAGCTTGACTTGCATTTTTCCATGTAGTGTGCAAGTGCATGAAGGAATAGCAGGTACTCCAGACACATTTTCCTCACATAAGAAATCAGTGGACTAACCAAGAAAAGTCCCCAATTTTAGAAAGACTTCATTGTATTTAATTCTGCTTTCTCTTTCCCAAAGAAGTTGCTATATTCAAAGTTCAAGTAATCCCAGAGTAAAAACTGGTTCTAACTAATGTTTGGCTGCGAGACCTGTGCAAACCCTGTCACAGCTTTCAGTTGTCTTCCTCTTCTTCAGGCCTTTCATCATTGTATGTTCTATAAAAATCAAAGGACTGGCTCTTGCATGCCTCTGAAGAGAGAACTGAAATATATATAATGGAATAATTGAGATACGTATGCAGTGGAATAAAGGAGATCTTAGTGTCTTATAGAAGTTTTTTGAAAACATCTGAAGTTTACCAGGTAAAAATAATAAATTTGCCTCTGTTGCTATTTCATTTTTCAGGAAGCGGGATGCATTTCAGAAACCCTCTGCCCAGAAACCCTGTCATTTTAAAGTTGTTTTGACACTAAGGTCAATCTTACTTGTCTTACAGGTAAGATCCTGCCAACCCAGACATTGGAAATAACAGGGAAATTAGCCACGGGGATAATTTGAGACAGGAATGAAAGAAACGTTAATGTCTTTTGGAAAACTCCAGCTGAAATGCCACACTGATAGGAAAAATGCTTCAAGTGTTATACAGCAGATGTCAAATTAGGCTGGAATCTGGTTCAGTGAAGACAGGTCAGAAGGACAATTGGGAACTTATACTTTTTTTAAGGAGAGGAAGCCACAGCTTTGTGAATCCCTTCTAGATGAACGTGAAACAATTCCAGCCTTCCTGGGCATGGTTTTCCCAGGTGCTGGAGGAAACGATATAGAAAATTCATCTTTACTGTGTATTTCAGACTCCCATTTCTTAAGCACAGACATCTCAGAACATGTAGAAGATTTGATCATGAAGAAATAAATAATCATCCTTACCCTTACAGGTATGAAATTATATGACAAAGACTTAACTTTTGTGGCAGGTCTTTTTATCAGAAAGTAATTTAAAATTTTCACTACATTTTTACCCAACAGATGTTCACATATTATCACAAAGGCTGAAAATGCTCCATGTTGTATGGAAAATTATTTTTTTTTGCTATGTGGCCACTTACCAATATTACGAATGACCTCCCTAAAAAGAGTATGATTTTTGTGAGAAGAAAACCACCATTTTCCACCAGTAGCTCTGAAGTTTTTGTTTTATTTTTGAAAAATTAGATGGCTTCCCAAAATTTAAAACTGAAATCTTGATCTCCCCAGCTCCCAAAACACACCTCTGTGCTGATTCCTGGTCAAGAGCATGCCTGTATCAGCTAAAACTGTGGCTTATGACAGGCACAAATTTATAAAAGTGTCTAAAACGTCTTTTTAGAAAGAAAATAGCTGAGACTATAGACAAACTTATACCTCTACATTTTTTACATCTTTTTGTTACCGTTTACATCCTTGTATCGCCTTGTTTTGATGTTACAGACACTGTCGCGCTTACAAGGCTGTAAGCGTACCGCCCCCTGGGCTGACTTACAATGCAGCAAAATCCAGTGCAATATGAAGATCTTTGGTATACATCAACCTGGTAAAACAAGATCAGCTGAGCTGTACCCAGAAAGGATCAGCTTCTAAATATTGGTCTTGCGCACCAGGGCAACTCTTTTATCTTCTGCACAGCTAAGCAGCTGTGCAAATTGCCTAGCCCCCCTGCCAGTGATGTTTGTTCGGATTAATCCGTTAGCATTAGAAAGGAACGCTACTCATCACAAGGTCTTGCTATGACTCTTCCTTATGGTATGATGTGCATGGCAAAAAGCAGCTTTTTCATACTGAAAGGTAAGCTGAAATTAACCCCGCTCCCCGTTTCTGCCACCTTGTATGAATGTCAGGAGCAGGTTCCGGGTTCATAACCTTTTTATCTCTTGAAAATATTAAACATAAACCGCCCTCTGATAAGCAGCGATAGAGCATTTTGCAAAGGAGATGTGAAACAGATAAGGCAGTTAAGAAACCTGACTTAAAGTTTCCTCTCTGGCTCAAGGGAAGTTCCCGCTCCGTGCACGCAAAATCCGTTTACAGGAGAGAGAGCAACAAGCAACCAAATGAAGGTGTCACTCCTCCTGCACGATGACTGCAAGTTGTAAATTACAAGGAGAAACGGGAACTGTGGTTTTCGTTGAGTACATTCTGACTCCTCTAACAAATCCATCACGCTCCCCCTGCCTATTCATGGCCCCTTTGGTGGAGGAAAACACTTTATCTCCCTCTCTGTTAGTGGTTATATCCAGTTCTCTGCCTGCCACTGCCTGCCGACTTCCAGGCTATTTGCTAGTAATTTGTTATCAAAAGTTTTCAGTCTAATTTGATTCTGATAACTGTCCCATTAAATGGAGATGAGTTTTAGTAGCAGAGTTCAGACTAAGCATTGGCCAAACCAGTCACCAAATATATCCCATCTGCATATCCCACACCAGCCCATATCCCTCAAGGGCCTTTGTGGAGAGAGGGACACTTCGTATCCCAAAATTTAACTTGCCTATTGCTGCAAATTATGTTTTTACCATCACTTTCCAGATTTTAGTGCTTGATTTTGTAGCTGGAGCTCAGTGCTAGGGCTCCGTATGTCTTGGCTAGGTTTACTTCACTGTGATTGACTTAACCAATCATCTACTCGGACACTGTTCCCCAGTTTATTGTTATAAAATAAGGGAGATAAAAGGTTTTGCTGCTTCACTAGGAAGTCGAAGCCCACACGATAATGTAACGCTTGCAAAACATCTTTAGTCTCAGATGACAGTCGCTATCAAAACTCAAGATATCACTAATTTAGGGGTGCTAAGTAAGAGCAGGTCCAAGAATAAAATTATTCCCACTGTGAGGGGGTAATGGGTGAATACCGAGCGGGATCAGAGAGGGAAGGGAAACATCTGCATTTTCCTTTGACGCCCAGGGATTTTTCGGTTTGCTCCGCGAGTTCCTACAGAGCAAAGGCTGGGCCTCCCACCGCCTTCTCTCACTGGTGGCACACAGCGAGGGCACCTGTCCTCAGCGACCTTTGAGAGGCACAAGGCAGGGACAAGCACAACTGAGCCTGGCCAGCAGCTGCCCCAGAAAACTGGTGAGGCCGGTGGTGGCAGAAAGGAGGAGTTATTTGAGGTTGAGGACAGAGGGGAGAAAGAATAGCCCCAGGAACTGGAGCAGGAGCTATCCTGGTTGCCACAGTGCCTTCCTATAGGGTTGTTTATTACTACACAGCGTGCAGCAGAGGGCACGTCTTTTATAGCGGGAGGTAAACAGGAATGACCTCAGCGCTGCGCTTCAAGTTTTTTAATTAGATTGCCCTTCACATTTTTATCACATGTTTCAGTTAGAGCCCAGGCTGCAACTGCTGGTTGCTGCAAAGTCAGGCTGAGCGTGTCGGTACACGCGCGTGTCCTTGCATACTGATAATTCACCCACTTCTTCAGCTTTTTCTTACTGTGTTTCCACTGGTGTATTCCGACTCTTTTAGTGCCGTGGCAGGGTTGTTACTGAGGCAAGAAACAGCGCTGGCTTCAGCTCCTGAGATCTTTTTCCTGTCTTTTAAATAAATCGCTCAACATACAGGAGAGCAAATGAAGGAGGGAAGGGGACTTTTTTTTGGGGGGGGCATTTACTGCCTATGGATTTGCAGACCTTAAAAACGATTGTGCTTCAAACGCTGATAACCTGTTCAGTATCGGGTGCACATCTGACATTTCTGCCTGTACAACCTGGGCACTTCACGCTTTCTTTGCGTTCTCACAGCACTTCTGTGGATCAGGAAAGCTGTATTTCATAAATTCCATTTCATAAATAGATAAATACTTAATAACCTCAACAAAATCCTCTTCTTTTTTTTTTCAGTGAATGCGGGGAGAAAATTATCCGCCCAAGATCACGCCAGTTAGTGGTAAGAGAGCTAAAAGGCAAATAAATCCTAACTTTCTAGATCATGACATCTCTAACAATTGTTTTCTAAAAGATTCAGAGCAAAAGTCCCATTATAAGAGCAGGGGAGTGACAGGTATAAGGGATCTAACGTAAAGAAGGTTTTCTGTGGAGCATCAGTTTAATTCTCCACATTCAATTCCTTGAATAAAGGTTGAATCAATCACTTCAGTGTCTGATTTGCCTCTCCTATGAACTCTCTAGCTTCTGCTGAAGGAACTGCAGACTATTTTAACTCAGGATATGCACATAAAAGCAGATGCTGGTAATACAGTAACACTCCTTAATTTCCATATTCGTGTCGTCTGTACTCAAAGTTTCAAACCCTATTTTAAGGAAGCTACTTTGAACCTTCATTTTGCGATACTTTTAGGAAAGCTTTTGGAGCGTAGTATTTTGACGACTATAAAAATAATCTAGCCATTTGGAGAATCTTATTTAATAAAATTATATATGAAAAGCCATTGCCTTTTTGTAGCTATGTAAAAAATAATTTGCCCACGAAATAATTTTAAATACATTTTTAAAACTTCCCTGAATGCTACAGTTAGTGCAAGGTGCTCTTCCTAGTGAAATCCATGGGGAGAGATTCCTTCTTTGTGGAAATGCAAACCACCAGGAAATAACCTGAGCACTACTCAACATCATAGAAACATAGATGCTGTCATGACAGCAGCGTTTTAGAAATACTTCAGGGTTTTTCACTCCTGCTATTCATCTATATGGAATTTTAAAGTTATAACATATCCTTTCCACTGTCACTGCGACACTTAGAAATGAAGTGTACATCTCTCCTTGACTCTCTATGCAACTTGTAACTCTTCCTTGCCAGTTACGATGGCAATATTATGCTACGTTGGTGTAGACAAATTTCATTATTTTATTTTCTTGTATTAAATGTGCCTTAACGGGTAGGATAGGTCTTGCCCGTGGCACTGCAGCCTTTCTTCTTCAATGAAGACATTTTAATGAGGACATCAGTAACAGCAAATTTTCTCCAACACAGTAACACTCCTGGCTTTATATAAAATTGACCATCAAAGCAGAAGAAAATAATACATATGGTTTTAAAACTGTGGATTTTAGCTAGTCTCTTTTCATGTATGTGACCATTGACACAAGCCACACAACTTTTCTGCATGTAACTACTCAAATTACTAAATGCAAATCCATAATATTTACCAAATTCTTCAGTGGTTTTGGTTACTGTAAACTCATAGTATTTTCAAAACACATGTTGACACGTGAAGGAAACATCAGACATCAGAAGGAAACAACCACAAGCACAGTTTTTTATAATGCAAGGTTCAACTAAGTCAAATGTTCTTTTTTGAAAGAGTGAGCCTTATGTACTGACTCGCAGACAGCAAGAAGCACAGTTAACCTAAATTCAACCTAATTTTTAGGTCTCCATGAGAATATCAACTAAGACTACTGTGATTCTTCCAGTACAACGTTTCAACAGGATGATAGAGCTGAATGGATTCTGTATTTTGTTTATTTAAACAAATAAGACTACTGTGATTCTTCCAGTACAACATTTCAAGAGGATGACAGAGCTGAATGGATTCTGTTTTTTGTTTATTTAAACAAATAACGCGCTTACTGAAAGTTTTGATCCTCCTGAACCATGTTCTTTACAGGCTTTCACCTGGGGAAAAAATGGTTTGACATTTGCAAAAATGCCATGATGTACCCCTTACATTCAAGTTGGGATACAGTTTCCGCATTTGGACACATCTTTTCAGATGTCTGCTTGTAAAGATGTCCAGCTCCCATTACTGTCAATGAAGATCTAGTCTATAGAACAAGTGAGATATCCAGAGCGCAGAAGTCGGGTCGACACGCATTAAAGTAGATATCTACATTATTGACTAGACTCCGACAATAGTTCATATGCCGGCATCAACATGTAGTTACATAAATGTAGGTATCTGAATCTGTCAGCTGAATCCCATTCCCAGTGTAGGCTACAGAAGAGCCAAGTGCAGTCCCGTAATTTTCCAAAAAGAATTTTAATCCTCCCCCACCAGCAAGGAGAATTTGCTAATCACCAGGTATCTAATCTTGCCTGTAAAACCACTTCATGCTGTGTACTTCACTCGGCATTAATTGTACCAAAAGCAGGACTCCAAGTGCCCTGCCAGCTATCGGACGTCCCACCAGCACGACTGCGTCTCCTCTCTCCCGCTGCATCGGCACTTGTGTCCTGGCACTGGAGCACCCTTTTCCTCTGGGGGGCTCAGAGCCGGACCCGTGACCCACATCCAGCAGAGAAGGAATTTAAATGTTGTGTATCCCACAGCGTTCTGAGCTGCTGGTAGAGAAGGGCTTCTTGCCCTCTCTCTTGATCATTTTTAGCAGTTCAGTGAATCTTGGCTTTGTCTTGTTCCATGCCTGGACTTTTACACGCTTTTGGTGAGGGAGGGATTGTTTGCTGTTGGACTCTGGTTGAAGTTATCATAAACTCACACTGGGGTCTGGGGCTGGAAAAGAGACAATAATAGCTTTCTTGATTAAAAAATGAATAAATCTCCCAGCTCTCAGGAGAAATAACTGGTTCTGAGCCTAGATTCATTTTTACCAGGTTTAAAGGTAGGGGAGCGTTGCAGAATGTTGCTGTTCTACAGCATTACAATACAAATGGGTTGGAAGTGTAAAAGTGAATGATACATGTTCAGATTATGTCTTTTTATTGGCTATAGGATAGCATCCAATATAAATAGAGTAAAAAAAAAAAAAAGTCCAATGTATTCACAGTGACACTGAAAGCTCCTCCTGATTGCTCTCTTGGACATATGGTATGAATTTATTTGTAATTCATTAAAAGATTTTTTTAAATGACATCAAAAAGGAAAACACAGAGTGCGTGTTGACATCAAGGATATTTAGTAATGAGTAGTGCAGCTGGGATCTTCTAATGATTTCCATAAGTATCAGTTCATCAGAATAGTACAATGGGGTCCTAGTGCATGACATAGATTGTTATAAGGAGGAACAGGAGGAAAAAATCTCTTTTTTTCCTTTTTCATTGACCTAAATAAATTTATATCCATTAATAAATCAAGGTAATATTTGAGTAACAACCATTTTAAAACTGAATTTCTTCTTTTTCTTTGCCTTTACTTTGGTGAAACTGATCCCAAATAGTTACTTTTTAGAATGTTTGTTTTACTATCATTCTGCAATGCAGCTAAAGATCCCATAAAACAAAGGGATTCTCTGAACATAAGTTATTTTATGGGCCAGTTAATTAACTGATATGCTACCTGAATTCATTCCTAGACTAAGTCATTCATTAGACAATTATGAGACCCTTCAGGAGCTTCAAATAGATTTTGGTAGTATAGCATAGACAATTTGACATCCTTTTGAAAGGAATAAAGGAGAGTTAAAAAATACTTTGTAACAGCTACAGTGATTTTTTCAATGTTCCTACCATTTCTCTCCTAAGCACAGGCACATAAAGGAAGATCAATATATTTCAAAAGGCAGACTCTGATAGTCTAATCTTTTTTGGCAGTCTGTTGCTAACTAGAAAAGCCTAACCATTTCCTGAATGTTTAAGAGCTACTCAGGTATGTTCTTGTGCATACCTTGGAAGCACAAACTCCTCATTAAAAGGAAATATCCTTCATCAGACCTTTTTGATGCCCATGTTAATTTAGATCCAACCAGAAGTTCATTAGACTTCTTGTAATCTGTTTAGAAAGTAGTACAACAGAAGGAAAGTTTGGTGAAAGCCTAGGTGTGACTGTGCAGTGATGCATACAGAAACATAAACTTACATAACTAGTTTAATATTGCAAACACAGTTAGAGCTAAAAGTTCAGCACTGCATGAAAACAGTACAGACAGTCCTGATCTCGGGTTTACATCAACAGGACAAAAAACAGGGTCTATATCTCACTAGCCCCCTTAGGTGCCTGAGCACTCCCCGGTCCACGTGAAGGGTTTCCTTCACTCTTGTGAGCATAAATTGTTAAAGATTACACTGGAGAAAACATGCTCCTCAATGTTGCTCATCTGTCAGCTGAAGGGCTGGGTCAGGAACTTATGGGAAAAGGAGGTAGTTTTAGAATCACAGAATAGAGTCATAGAATGGTTTTGGTTGGAAGGGACCTTTAAAGGTCATCTACTCCAACCTCCCCTGCAATGAGTAGGGACACCTTCAACTAGATCAAGTTGCAACCTGACCTTGAATGTTTTCAGGGTTGGAGCATCTACCACCTCTCTGGGTAACCTGTGCCAGTGTTTCACCACCCTCATTGTAAAAAATTTCTTCCTTATATCTAGTCTAAATCTACCCTATTTCAATTTAAAACCATTATCCCTTGTCTTATTGCAACAGGTTCTGCTAAAAAGTTTGTCCCCGTCTTTCCTGTAGGTCCCCTTTAAGTACTGGAAGGCAGTGATAAAGTCTCCCTGGAGTCTTCTCTAGGCTGAACGACCCCAACTCTCCCAGCCTGTCCTCATAGGAAAGGTGCTCCAGCCCTCTGATCATCATCATTGCCCTCCTCTGGTCCCACTCCAACAGGTCCATGTCCTTCCTGTGCTGAGGCCTGGACACAGTACTCCAGGTGGGGTCTCACCAGAGGGGAGCAGAGGGGAAGAATCACCTCCCATGACCTGCTGGCCACGCTTCTTTTGATGCAGCCCAGGATACAGTTGGCTTTCTGAGCTGTGAGTGCAAATTGCCATCTCATATCCAGCTTTTCATCTAGCAGTACCCCCACATCCTTCTTGGCAGTACTGCCCAGCCTGGATTGATAGCAGAGGTTGCCCCGACCCAGGTGCAGGACCCTGCACTTGGCCTTCTTGAAGCTTTTAGATCCCAGTCTGCAGAGTATGCACATAACTAAAGTTAGTGAATAATGTTACTTCTCAAGTGGAAGGAGGAAGAAGCAGAAAAAGGAGACCGTAGTGACAGCAGAGAGTCTACCACAAGGTACTCAAAAGGGGAGGATATTTAGAAGATGTCAGCATCTTCCTTTTAAGCACTGGAGTTGGACTAAGTCAGCTTTGGGAAATGGAGTTCTTGCTCTGCCTCTCATCACAAGCTATCTACGCGTCAGCCAGGTGTAATACTTTGTTCCTCCCCTCAGACCTGTCAGTCAGTCTTGTTCCCTCTGAACCAGAACACAGTGCCATGGAAGCCAGCATCAGGACTGGCCACCACGGACACAACAGTCTGAGACACAGGAACCATGGGTTGGCAGAAATCCTACTGCAGCTGTTGTCTGAAGTGCTAAAACATTTTTCCTCGGAAAATAATGGACAAGTACGTGTGAATGGGCTGTCATGGAAAAAAAACACCTACCCCCAGGTCTACACTGCTGAAAATATCTAACTCCTGAGGAGGTCCACAGCCTTCACGGTTTCAACAGCTTTTATCCACTTTCTCAGAAATAGCCCCTCTGGAGTGGACTGACCACATTTCTATGGCCTCCCACTTAACCTGAGTTTCCTTTGCATCTCGTGTGGTACACCCAAAACCGAAAGACATACTGATTACTTCTTGTCTTTTAACAGTCCATAGTGCTGTGTACGAGGGCTGACCTGTGTCACAGTGACTTTACTCAGAAAGTAAAAACACAGAGAGATATTTTCATAGTCTGAAGTGAAGGATATGCATTGCATGCTCCAGGATATATCATGACAGTGTTTAGAAATGAGGGCACAAGGACCATGTTCCAGGACTGCAGAAGGTGGGGAAAAAAAAAAAACAAAACTGTCCTACAGAAGTAAATTCTGGCACTAGACTTGGAAAAGACAGGGGGCGTAACCGGGCTCCTTAGGAAGATGTCTGGGGCTGGCAGAACTTCAGCTCCCTCCAGTAAAAAGAAGAAAGGACCAATAGCCCAGCTGAAGTGCTTATACACTAATGCACGTAGCATGGGCAACAAACAGGAGGAGCTGGAAGCCATTGTACACCAGGGTAATTACGATGTAGTTGCCATCACAGAAACATGGTGGGATGACTCACATAGCTATAGTGCTGCCATGGATGGCTATAGACTCTTCAGGAAGGATAGGCAAGCAAGGAGAGGCGGGGGGGTGGCCCTGTATGTTAGGGAGTGTTATGAATGTCTTGAACTAAATGATGGTGATAATGGGATTGAGTGTTTATGGGTAAGGATCAGAGGGAGGGCTAACAAGGCAGATATTGTAGTAGGAGTCTGTTATAGACCACCCAACCAGGATGAGGAGGCAGATGAAATATTCTATAAACGGCTGGGAGAAGTCTCAAGATCGCGAGCTCTAGTCCTCGTGGGAGACTTCAATTTGCCGGACATCTGCTGGGAATACAATACAGCAGGAAGGGAACAGTCTAGAAAGTTCCTGGAAGGTACTGGGGATAACTTCTTAACACAACTAGTGAAAGAACCAACTAGGGAAGGTGCCCTGCTGGATCTGTTGTTTGTAAACAGGGAAGGTCTTGTGGGGGATGTGATGGTTGGAGGCCGTCTTGGCAACAGTGACCATGAAATGATAGAGTTCTCAATTCTGGGAGAAGCAAGGAAGGGGGTCAGCAGAACTGCCACCTTGGACTTCCGGAAAGCGGACTTTGGGCTCTTCAGGAGCCTGGTCGACAAAGTCCCCTGGGAGGCAGTCCTCCACGGCAAAGGAGCCCAGGAAGCCTGGATGTCTTTCAAGACGGAAGTCCTAAAGGCGCAGGAGCAGGCTGTCCCCGTGTGCCGTAAGACAAGCCGTCGGGGAAAAAGACCGGCCTGGCTAAGCAGGGAGCTAGTGTTGCAGCTTAGGGAAAAAAAAAGGATATACGGCCTTTGGAAGGAAGGGCAGGCCACCCAGGAGGATTACAAAGAGGTAGTAAAGCGATGTAGGGAAAAAATCAGAAGGGCCAAAGCTCAGCTAGAGCTAAACCTGGCTTCTGTTGTCAAGGACAACAAAAAAAGTTTCTATAAATATATTAGCGATAAAAAGAGGACCAAGGATAATATCTGTCCTCTAGTAGATGGGGCTGGTAACGTAGTAACCAAGGATGAGGAAAAGGCTGAGGTACTTAATGCCGTCTTTGCCTCAGTCTTCAGCAGTAGGACCAGTTGTTCCTTGAATTCTCCGACCCCTGAGCTAGAATACAGGGATGGGGAGCAGAGTGAAGCCCCTGTAGTCCAAAGGGAAATGGTGAGGGACCTGCTTCAGCACCTGGAGGTGCACAAATCTATGGGGCCGGATGGGATCCATCCAAGGGTGCTGAGAGAGCTGGCGGAAGTGCTCACCGGCCCACTGTGCATCATTTATGAACAGTCCTGGATAACTGGGGAGGTCCCAGCTGACTGGAGGTTGGCAAATGTGACGCCCATCCATAAGAAGGGCCGGAAGGAGGATCCAGGGAACTACAGGCCAGTCAGTCTGACATCGGTGCCTGGGAAGGTCATGGAGCAGATCATCCTCAGTGCCATCACACGGCACATGCAAGAGAACAGGGTGATCAGGCCCAGTCAGCATGGCTTTGTGAAAGGCAGGTCATGCCTGTCAAACCTGATCTCCTTCTATGACAAGGTGACCCACTTGCTGGACAAGGGAAAAGCTGTGGACGTTGTCTACCTGGATTTTTGCAAGGCTTTTGACACCGTTTCCCATAGCATTCTCCTGGAGAAACTGGCTGCTCATGGCCTGGACAGGTATACTCTTCGTTGGGTAAAAAACTGGCTGGATGGCCGTGTCCAGAGAGTGGTGGTAAATGGAGTTAAATCCAGTTGGTGTCCAGTGACGAGTGGTGTCCCCCAGGGATCGGTGCTGGGGCCCGTTCTCTTTAATATCTTTATCAACGATCTGGATGAGGGGATCGAGTGCTCCCTCAGTAAGTTCGCAGACGACACTAAACTGGGGGGGCATGTTGATCTGCTTGAGGGTAGATTGGCTCTGCAGAGGGATCTGGACAGGCTGGACAGATGGGCTGAGGCCAATGGTATGAGGTTCAACAAGGCCAAGTGTCGGGTCCTGCACTTGGGTCACAACAACCCCATGCAGCGCTACAGACTGGGGGCGGAGTGGCTCGAAAGCTGCCTGGCAGAAAAGGACCTGGGGGTGTTGGTGGACAACCGGCTGAGCATGAGCCAGCAGTGTGCCCAGGCAGCCAAGAAGGCCAACACCATCCTGGCCTGCATCAGGAATAGTGTGGTGAGCCGGACTAGGGAAGTAATCATCCCCCTGTACTCGGCACTGGTGAGGCCTCACCTCGAGTACTGTGTTCAGTTTTGGGCCCCTCACTACAAGAAGGACATTGAGGTGTTGGAGCGTGTCCAGAGAAGGGCTACAAAGCTGGTGAAGGGTCTGGAGGACAAACTTTATGAGGAACGACTGAGGGATCTGGGGTTGTCTAGCCTGGAGAAGAGGAGGCTGAGGGGAGACCTTATCACCCTCTACAACTACCTGAAAGGAGGTTTTAGAGAGATGGGAGCTGACCTCTTCTCCCTGGCGACAAGTGATAGGACAAGAGGAAATGGGTTCAAGTTATGTCAGGGCAGGTTTAGATTAGATGTTAGGAAGCATTTTTTCACTGAAAGGGTTATTAAACATTGGAATAAGCTGCCCAGAGAGGTGGTGGATTCACCATCCCTGGAGGTGTTTAAGAAAAGGGTAGATGAGGTGCTTAGGGACATGGTTTAGGAGTGGTGGTGTTTTTATCAGGGTAGGTTAATGGTTGGACTTGATGATCTTAAAGGTCCCTTCCAACCTCACTGATTCTATGATTCTATGATTCTATGATTCTTGGGAGCAAACTCGGGAATAAACTGCTCTCAAAACCAAACCTCACTTTCATCTGAAAGTGAACTAATTGGTTCACTCCAAAAAGAAGACTGGAAGTTAATAAATATACCATGTCAATGACCCACCCCAGGATACGGACTAGGTAGTGAAGTCACTCTGCCATGTGTCCAATTTCCCATCTCTTACCAGCAGAAACCTTTGCCAAAACTATCGCCAGCCATTCCACAGACTCTTTAACCAAAATACAAGTTGTACCACCTTTGTTGTGCTTTGCCCTTCATTATGTTTATCAGCACAACAGAGAAAATAGAACCAATGAGGATCTCAGAAGACAATTTCATCTTTCCCCAATCCTCAAAACAAAACCATCTATATGAAATTTTTCCTTGTAGAAAATCACTTGGCTTGACCTGGGGAAAAAAAAAAAAAGGAAAAAAGGAAAAAAGGAACCATCTAGACACCAACAGCTCCATCAGTAATCTGGCCAGGTGCTTAACTATCGATAGAGTTCATGCCATTTTCCTAATATCTATTTTTTGTCCTTCTTACTGTAATTCAGTGCCACAGTAGATATTGAAGACACTGGATTACGTTGCTTTTGCAAAAATCTCTCATATTTTTCTAAAATGAATCACGTTTTCCACTACACCAAACCCAATTCCATTTGTCTTTCCTCACAGATCATGTCTTATACTCCTTCAATTTTGCTTTCTTCCATAATTTCTATCACCCACATCTTTCTTGAAATAACCAAAATTAAACACAGCATTCCAGCTGAGGACTTAACAGTGCTAAGCAGAGAAAACACTACTCCATGTGTTTTGCATATGACCCTTCTGTGCATTTTGCTTTTCACAGCAGTTTGACGTTGTTGGCTTCTGTTCAGTTTTCCATCCGGTATATCTCCTAGATGCTATTCTGCAGAAAAGCGGCCTACAAAGTCATTCCCAACCTCTACTTATTGATAGGTTATTCCTACACAAAGATCTTGTCCTTCTGCATGAAAGAATGAGTTCATATTTGTGTTTAAAGTCCATGACAAGTTTGTATTAATTGCCAACTCTTGCCTGCGTTGCCCAACAGATGTCCAGGCCTGTAATGGTTTCTTTAGTCCTTCCCGTTAGCTAGATTAATGAAACATCATCTTCCTAATATTCCTGCTCTAGCAGACCAAATACCATTGGTTTGTCTTTCTCCTGGTATAGAGAAGGCCCTAGAAAAAGGCAGTTCCTCCTTCCTTTCCCTTTGTCTCCTCCTGTCTTTCTGAAATAGGTGTGTATCTTGACATTCAGTCCTGTGAATCATCTCTGTAGGTCTTTATCAGCCTAAGTCACCATTTCGATAATGTTTGAAGTTTTCCTGCTTAAGCTGTGTCAAGGGTTCAACATATGACTGCTTTCTGCGCTTCCTATGATCTTACTGCTTATATCACTCTACTACTAAGGAAAAAATGTATTTTCTTTTCTTTTATATTAAGCAATGAATCACATTGACCTTACTTTTTTTTTTTTTTAAAGAATTATAGTGATTACTTGAGAAATCTGCAAATTCTTCATACTTACCAGCTAAGTCTCTTCTAAAACAGACGTGCAAACTTCATAGGAGAGAATAAAATGCATTTTCCTGGTTTTGTTCTTTGAGCAAACGTGTACTAACTACAGAGAATTTGTAAAACCATTTCAGACTCAATAAATTCTTGCAAGTTTTTCTGGTTAGAAAAAATTATGATTAAATAGATAACTTTGATGTAACTCTGTTTAGTTAAAAGAATCAGATATGTTCCCAATCCCCAATTTCCAGAAAACTACAAATAATTGTTTTGCTTGGTTACAGCGTTAGGACTTTTGGACAACATAGCTCAGTCTTTCTTAGAAAGTTCAGGAAGTATTGTCACATATTTCTTTACCGTATTTTTAATTCTTCCAACACTCACATCTACCCACACTTTTTCCATCCATTGCACCAAATCCCTGATAGCTCTACAGTTGCCAGTGTTATAGTAGCGTACATATAATTTGGTTTCGGTTGGCAGAATTACATTTTAGTTAGCTGCTCCCTGTCAAGAAACTAGAAAACTTCCTAACTTCTAGTTTGCAGATGTGATGAAAATCTCCAAACTTTTTGACTTACTACTTCAGAACAACTTTGTAGCACGTGCATCCATGGCGCTACCTCATACATTGAGGCACTGCAGAACATTCCACAGTAATACAAAAAGCATGAAGTAATCAAGGTGCATGTCAACAGGTGACACTCTCCTTTTGCATTTAAAACCAGAGCTAACTAGCTTAACCAGTGGTGTAATTAAGGTTACCTTAGTAACCAGAAGTTACGCGACTCTCATTGCCCCAGCCAGTAGTCTGAAACTATGGGTTTTCTATTTCGAACTAGCCCAGCTAGGTTTAGTGTGGATCACTGTGGCAGACAATGGGGAAAAAACTGTGTCCTCTAAAAGGCACAGAAGCCCACCACTACTGCAGAGGGGAGTCCTTTTCATTCCCCGTGGGTACTCGGCACTGCTGGTTTGTACAGCCCAACCTGCATCAGTCAGGCAGTGACAGAGAAAACCCCACCTCCCCCGCCCCACAGACATTAATTAACATTAGGCAGAATCTTTCTATTCATTTTTATATTGACAAAAGTTAGGTGCGTAGGATATATTCGTCAAGTCCCATATTCATAACCCAAATGGCCAACGTCCATAACCCATTACTCAGAACTTAGCATAACGAGCCACTCCTTTTACACCCACCAAAATATGACCCTATCTCAGACAGCGTAAGACCGCAGGTGCTGTGACATGACTACAGCTACTACCAGTGGTTATTAATAATACTACTGTTGAGCTTGAGTAAAATACCCAAGTCCCCGTACTACTGTAGAAATGTGGGAGCTGACTACAATTCATGGTGACCAGCCCACCAAGCCTACAAGACCTACAGTATAAGTGTTCCATTTTAGTCTGATTTCTGACAAATAAATAAGAAAACATGACTTCTTTATTTTTTAAGTGATTGCAGCAGGTCTTTTCTGGCTGAATCACAGTTTTAACACAGACGCAGAAGTCACAGAGCAACTAAGAGTAAAGAGCAGTGAATAAAGATAAAGGTCCACCCTGTTAATTACAACCCAGCTGCATGGGAAAGGTGGGTGATTAGTTGTGATTAAGGTAATGGGTGTAGTACTAGCCCTGCTGCCCCACCTGTGGCTTGTGAGTGCAGGCTGGGTGTCCCGCCAGTGATCTTCTGCTCTGCTGCAGAAGTCAAAAAGCAGTGAGTAGGTATGACGCTTGGAAAATACAATAGATGTTCTTTGTGTTTGACTCTCTTTTCGAGGAGGTGTTTTGGTAAAGTTTGGTGTCTATTACTTTCACATACCATGCATTGTATTCCCTTCAATGTTGATGCTTTGCTGGGGAAATGGGTTCTTGTGAGCTTGTGCTTTGGGTTTTGGTTGCGTTTGTTTGGTGGGGTTTTGTTTGTTTGTTCTTAATAATGTTGTGCTTATGGTTAATAGTTCTTTAAAGTAGATATCTTCTCTAGTTCAGTCGTTTACAGTTGGTGTTAATTAATGATACTTGGCTGCGTTTAATTTTGCTTTTCCTGTCATTGACCACTTTTGGATAGAGGAACCAAACACATGGAGTCATGGGTGAGTATTGTCTGTTTGGAATAGAGTACTTTTCAGATGCAGCATGTATTTTCCAAAGTTACATAAAAATTTCTGGATAAAAGAAGAAATAGTGTTTCCCCTCCAAGTCACACTACGATATGTTATCATAATATCCCCCCCAAAATTACAAGGGCATTACTGTAAACTACCATTTCTTGTGTTGCTTCTCTGCCTTCTTTTATCAATGGCAGTCTTCTCTGCTTGACACGTGCATGTTTTAGTCCAGAACTCTTGTTTCTGTGAAAATGTCAGATTGTGCTAGTTTATTTTTTATTTAGGCGCAAATTAGTTAGCTAGACTACAAGGTCATGTTTCTCAGTAGGTTAAATCAGAAATCTTTTTCTAGGAGACTATTTCTTACTCCTTCTTTTATTCATTTTCTTTTTTAATCTGTTTGTTTATGGTTTTGGTTTGTTGTGTCCCCCATGCCTTGGAGATGCTCATTAACCTGCATAGAGTACAGCATCACTCCCAAAGGAAGAAAGGGGAAGGAAGGCAACAACTTTCTTCTCAACACCACACGCTTCCCTTTTCTGTGCTATCAGTTCTTTGCCCTGCTGATCTCGCACCCACTTTTTGGACGGTCTTTTCTATGCAAGGGAACTCTGAGACTTTTTCTTACCAGGCATGCAGTGCATAGAGCAACACGTCTGAATGCTTATTGGCACTTTATTTCTACTGTGTGTGAATAACTGATAATGAAGTTTTGAGAAGTGTACGTGTTTCAGAGGTATCAAACACTCCCTAGCTGCCAGTAATCCCAGTGAAGACGCTCAGGTACTTAACAGCTCTGAAAAGTGGTCCAAGAGGTTTTTGGGCACGTACTACCATCGTTCCTCCACTTTGCTATCTGTGTGCTCTGTCAGTCCCACACCAATCATAAAACCCAGGCATTTGCTTTCTAAGTGGGATGTCCCTATGTTTAGAGTTTTATATGTGATGATAGTTTCTTCTGAAAATAACTGTTAATCACCTGTTTTGAGGAAACCTGAGACACGGTGAGTTGTTGTTCTTGCTCCTGTTGAATAAGAACAAAACCTGTTGCCTTCAGTGAAGGAAATGCTGCACACAGCTGTGAACCTCGGGGCTGGGACAGTGAAGTACTTCAGCTTGCTCTTCTGTCTCCGCTAAAATCTGCAAATGCAGATTCTTCATTGCTGCAGAAGCCAAACCTCTGCATAAATTTTTCTGGAACAGGGAATGCAGCAGCTAATGTGCATTATGCAGGTTTAATGTTGAGTCTGTAATATAAACCCTGGGTAACGCTAATGGGATAAGAAAGTACTTAAAAAAAGAATAGGTCCATCATGTAGGAGTTTGAATTGAAGTGAGTGTATAGGGTCCCAGAGGGCAGGAGACAACGATGCTTAATAATGCCTTTTCTTCTGAGATTCTTTCAGAGCATCATAACCAATATGTAAAATGTAATCTGAATCCTGTGGGGAAGGCAGAAAAGGGAAGCTTAAATTAGGCTGAGTCCTGAACTTGTTACTTGAGAATAACTTCAGCTGAGTAACTGGTTCAATTACCCGGGACTTGGCTTTGGGATAATGGCATTTGAGTGGATGGGAAAATAACTAGGAGTTTATTTTTCATAAACACTTTTAAAGTGTTTAATAAAGGCATTACTGGAAGCAAATGATAGAGATGCCAATATGTGTGGGTGGGGAAGCTGACGAAATGTTATTTTTAGGGTTGTGCAGAAAATCTAATTTGTTTACCTGATTTCTTCGGGGGGGGGGGGGGGGGGGGGATAAAAACCCACCCTCTGAGCTAACCCAAAACAAGAAACAGTCTTACTTTTGCCAAAACAATACCCCACACGAATTGTGGGGAGGAGGTGAGAATTAAATGAGCAAAACGTGATGTTTAGCTTCTGCAAAATCAATAGTTTAGCTAGCCTTGAGCTTCACAACTACCTGAGGGGAGGTTGTAGCAAGGTGGGGGTCGGTCTCTTCTCCCGAGTAACAAGCCAAAGGACAAGAGGAAACGGCCTCAAGTTGCGCCAGGGGAGGTTTAGGATGGATATTAGGAAAATTTCTTCACTGAAAGGGTTATCAAACATTGGGACAGGCTGCCCAGGAAAGTGAGTGAGTCCCTATCCCCGGAGGTATTTTAAAAACAGGTAGACGTGGTGCTTAGGGATGTGGTTTAGTAGTGGTTTTGGCAGTGTTAGGTGGATGGTTGGATTCAACGATCCTGAAGATCCTTTCCAACCCAGATGATTCAATGATTCTATGTCATTTAGAAGTGGGAAATGAAAACACTTCTTTTAATAACATTTCTTAGTTCAAAATCACCAGTGTATCTTTACTTTCAGCTGAAATTCATCAAATGCAGCAAAGCAATTCCCCAAAGCCGTTATTATGACCTCGCAGATCCCTCTCACAAGCCTGCATTTTACACCGGGCAAGTGACGACTCTTCCAATCCCCCCTCACCTCTGCTTATCAGCAGAGCTTTCCAAACCAAAATTCTTCTCGTTTTTAGTAAAGGTGAGACTCAGGGCGGATAGCGATACTCCGATAAGGGGGGCCCGGGGCGGCTCTCCGTGTGCGGTTTCCGAGGGGATGCTGTTCGGGGGCGGGAGCCCACCGACCGAAATCGCCCACCCGAGGTCTCTCCGCGGGCCCCCGGGCTCCTGCCCGGCTGCGCCACCGACCTTCACCTGAAACCCGAGCCGAGGGAGGGAGGGAGGGACGGACGGACGGCGGGCGGGAGGCAGCCGCCGCTATAAAGCCGGTGCCGGTGCCGCGGCGGGGCCCGGGGGCAGCGCACCCGGTGGCCGTAGAGGGCCGTAGTCACCCACGCGTATGGGCACAGCGTGGGTTGTGAAGGTAAGCTGAAATAACACGAAAGGGAAAAAAAAAAAAAATGCAACCAGAAATCTATCGAAAAGGGCGCTTTAAAAAGGAAAAAAAAAAAAAAAACCCACAACTTTTTTTTGTGTTCAAGTTGACTATGCATTTTGTTATCGTTATTATTTTAGCCTACATCAATTCATGTGTGGGTTTTTTGCCTTTTTTTTCTTAAAACCTGTGTATGTGATACATCAAGAAGAAGAGCCTAGGGAAACGTGGAGCATCAGTCCTCTGAATCTTGCTTAGCTGGCGTATGGCATAATGCATACGTGTATCTTTAGGCTTTATTATAATTATGATCCTGTTACAACTGTTCAATAAGTTTTAATCAAATACAAGATCATAAGAGAAATCCTCTCTTCTGTCATAGGTCATCCATAATAGTTTGTGTATGAATGATCTAGGGATTTAGCAGAAATGACTACTAAAAAAGGCTACTCAGTTAGGTTCCATTGTTATAGTTTACACTGTTCTTAATATCTTATTCAAAGCAGTTCTTTGTCATGCTGTTACATATTTCTTTTAGTCATTATATTTAAGTAGGACAATGCTGAGATCAAAAATGTAATGACTCATGGAAAAACCCACAAATATTTTTATGTGAACTCTTTAAATATCGACTATTTCTAAATGTTTTGTTGTTTTTTTTAATGTAGGTTTTGATTAATGTGACTTTATCTCACAAGTGTACAACAAAGAACAATGAAGGATTGTTTTGTAAATTCCACAGAAAAGGACCTCTCCGATGCTGGTAAGCCACAGGCATGAAAGCGGTGTATGTGTTTGAGGAATATATTCCATGGCTCCAAATCTAAAGGTGCATTATAAGTCTTTCCTGATTGCTTTAATGGTTTTATAGGAGGTACCACAATGAGTTTCTAGTGAGATAAAGCCACCACCTAGAAAACATTTGTGTATGAATCATTCCACCAAGTTCAACAAAATTCATTCACATGGGTAAAACTATTTAGGTGGGTCCTAGCCTGGCCATGAAAATGTTCCTAAAATAAACTCAGTAAGGTGGAAGCACATTATTGCCTTCAAATGGTTATGTAAACCAGTCTCTATAGACTGACTTACATTAAAAACAGTGTGTGGATAATTCTATTCATAGCGAGTCAGCAGTTAAGGTAAATGTAAATTGGGGATGGCTGGTGTGTGGGGCCCTTTTATCCCTGTGCAATTCACAGCTGGCTCCCTACTGTGGTTGCTCATCAGTTTCTTTATCCATTTATTACATCTCACTTCATGGATTTAGAATCATAACCTTTCTGGGGTACGACTCCTCTTTTGTCTAGGTTTCTAAAGCCCCCAGCATAAAGGAATTGGGACGCATGGCAACTGCTGCCATACAAAGAAATAATGAAGATGGTTCTTACAGGCAAAGACATGATTCTTCGGTTAACTCGCATCTATTGTGTTACCTACAGCAATTATAACCTTCACTATAAGCAATTCTACTTACTTCAGTAGGGCTTCTCCTCTTTGCATTCAGTTGTGTAGGTGTTTGCAGAATGATTAATTCTGGCTTTTAGTTTTTGATAGCCTTTCTGGATAAATACATTTTAATTGTAAAAATGAAGTTGGTTTCCATCTTGGAAATGGAGCTGGAGGCTTTTTTTCTGGAGTAGAGGAGATGAACTGAATTGAAAGGAAGTTTCAAGAAAAACTCACCAGGCTGTTCCATGAACATGAGGAAAAACTAGTCTTTAAGCTTTGATGCGAAAGACTCAGCAGTGAGAGTTGCATGAAACCGGTTCAAAAGATGGGATATTATGTTTAAAAAGTCTGGGTTTTATTTCACAGACCCTGCAAGCAAGGGGTATGACAACCCTTCTTTCCAACATGATGAAAATCTTGAACAAAGTGACCAGTTAAAGCATGGGAAAAAAACGTAGGTATTTTTTGAACTTAACACATTGGCCACTGGTGTACTGGGGGTGGGGGAGGGGGTTAATACAGCATTGCTGGGAAAAGCTCATCCTAATTAGTCTCTTGTATTTTCCTCTAGGAAGGAAAATGTGAAGCCAGAGAAAAAGGTGGTTGGCATTTTTGAATTGGTTAGTGTCCAGTTTGATGGTCAGCTTTATATTTCCTTTTCCTTATTTGCGAGTTGTTTATTTATGAATTGCAATTGATAAGTAATCAAAACTGCGGAAGAAGCCTGAGACCTACGAAATACTACTGCTGGTGGTAGGCCTCTTTAAAATTTGACCTCTTAGGTCAGATTCCCACCTCGGTGTACCGGTAGCACTTAGAGCCATCCGACCTTAGTGCCATTGGAGGCTGAAGCTCACCCCTGCTGAGGCTGATCTAGGATGTATATACTGCGCAGGCCCTTGCTCTATTTATAATGAATTTATTCTGTTTTTGACCTCTGAGGCATCTGCTGTCTGACAGAAACACTGGTAGGGTTTTGTGTCAGTTTTCTATACAACAGCTATTCCCAAATAACTCGTACATGTGGACTTGCTTGTTCTGGAATAAGAACTTCTATTCTTCTCTGGCTTATTCCATGTCCATTTACACTTTGGAAGAGAGTTAGGACAACCAGGAATAAAATGTTCTGATTTCAGATTAACGACATCCAGAAATAGCTATGGCAGTTTAAATTCACATCCTTCTTTAAACCAAACAAATGTTCAAGAATAGACAAGCCTTAAGATACGATCTCTACTGCAAACATTTTCTACTGGTAGATATAACGCAGGTGCTCACTCTTGTTTACATTTCAAAGGCATTATCTTAGCAAATATGTAACTTACTGGAACACAAAATGCAATATATTGTACAGAGAAGGCCATCGCTTAGAAACAAGTAGGACATACGTTTTGGGGTTTTTTTCCTGCTGAGTTGGGGAAGAACCGTGTGTCCTGCCAATATTCCCTTAGCAGCCTTACTGAGTATTGATTTAAAGATGTATGGGGCCTACTACAAAATTCTTATGTTCTGAGTTTACCTTCAGTTAGAGTGTTGTTGCTACTTAGAACATATAGGTAGAAACAAAGTGTGTTCTGTAAGTAAAGCTTTTTTTTTTTTTCCCCCCCTCTCTTTTTTTTTTTTTTTTTTTTAATGCTCACATAGTTTTGCTATGCTGATTGGGTGGATGTTCTTTTGATGGTAGTTGGTTTGATGGCAGCTGTTGCAAATGGTACTGGATTGCCACTGATGATCATTGTCTTTGGAGAGATGACAAACAGCTTTGTGCTAAGCGGCGTGAAATCAAACATGTCAGAAGGTAAAAAGTTAAAATTAGCCTTCTCTACGTACCAGTTATGATTTGCTACTGGAGCTAAGATTTTATTCTTTATTTTTCCCCAGACTGTGCACTGGTGCACATCTGAACAAGTATATACAATGAGGACAATTCATCCTGCTGCAAACTAACCGATTGTTTTAATCAGTCTTTGATGGCTTGAACAGGACAAAAGCAGTGCATTGGCTGTGCTCTTTATGAATGAACATCAACTTTGGCGAGATAGTAAGGAGCATGACCGCCTTCCATGTTATCAGGCACTGTAATTACTAGAAGTTAAAAAAAAAACTAACCGTGTATTTGCCAAATTATTTTGTATTTTGCAAAACCCCTCTTGCAAAATACTAAACATTCCAAAAACTGATGACCCTAGATTGCCATGCTTTATTTGTGCAAGTATTATACGTAGAAGATATTACTGCTTTTTCCTTTTGCCTTCACAGATACTTCAGTAAATAGTTCCAGCTGCCTGCCAATTCCAGGCATAGATATAGAAGCTGAAATGACAAAGTAAGAGTCTTTGTAGTAATTTTCTTTTACTGTGTTATCCCTTTGAGCAGAAGCCAAACGTTTGCCTTCTCAAAAAGGCTTCCCAATAATGTATCACGGGCTTCAGTATTTACTTTGATGGGGTAAATGAAGACTAGTTGTTGCTCTGTGTGTTTAACTTCTCTCACAAGATGCAGTGGGGTCATACAGCCTTTTGTTCCCTTATCACAGGTTTGCTTACTACTACGTGGGAATTGGCTGTGCTGTGTTGATCCTGAGCACCATCCAAGTATGGACGTTTTTGATTGCTGCTACGAGGCAGACAGCCAGGATCCGGCAGAAGTTCTTTTTTGCAGTGCTCCATCAGGAGATGGCTTGGTTTGATACTACCCAGATAGGCACGCTGAACACCAGACTGACAGAGTGAGGGCTCTGTTCCTTTTTAACCCCCCTAAGTATGACATTTAAAAGAAAACTGTCATTTATCTTCTATGGAATAGCCTAGAGAGAGTTTAGAGGAGGGGGAAAAAAAAACCCACACAAACAAATCCAAACCTAAAGTGTGAAATATTACAACTCTGAGGGAGAAATTCATCATCCTTTCCAGCTTCATTTGTGCAGTTTCTGTGATACATGCATGGGAAGGATTTTTGCTGTGAAATGCCTGACATTGGCTTTCTAATGTCCATGAAGTACATGGCAGACAGTACTAGATAAACAGCTCTGCTGTCTCCAGCTAGTTTACAAACACTGAAAGCTCTGACACTTTATTGAATGGAAATGAGCTTGCATTTACATCCAGCCAGATCTTAGACTGGACTCCGTCCAGTCAGTTAGTCTTTGGAGCTTTTCCATAGACTTAAATAGATTTATGGATGAGGACTGTATGCCCCAAGATGCAATGGGACTATATGCATGAACACAGATTTTTTTTTTTTTTTTTTTTTTTTTTTTTCTGGATTTTAAGGTAGCTTTGGACAGAGCTGTGTCCTGAAAGGTGTAAAAGAAGCTTAAATGAGACCACTCTCAGCTCCAATGACTGTATGTGCTGGGAAGGGAAAATGGGGAAGGAAATTTTTATGAAAAACAGAGGTTCTTCCAAGTAATGTTTGTTCTGACAGAATGGAGATAACCCTTGATCTGAGTGGGACCGTAGCCAAAATTAAGAACATCAAATGCATCAGAAAGCTGAGCGGAAGGATTCGTTTGGAGATGGTCGCGGGAGGCGAGGAGGCTGTTTGGCTGTTTGCTGGTGTTGCTCCATTTGGAAGCTGGATAAAGAAACTAGGTCACTTGTGACCTAGTGACAGGGCATAGAAACAGCAGAGAACGATGGAAAGTACAGAAAATGAGTCCTAAAAAATAGGAGGTTTCTGCTGTGTTTTGGCCACACAAGAGACTAATGGTACCGTTCAGTAGCTGTGGTTAGAAATTTCACTGTGCCAGTTAGGAAATGGCAAAGCTTCTGACATTAGGCCACACAGCGTGAAATAGAGGGGGAGGGAGGCAGAATGAAAGGCATTCAAAGCTAACAAATCTTTTTTTTATTATTATTGTTATTTAAAGTGACATCAACACCATCCACGAAGGCATCGGAGACAAGATCTGTATATTTGTACAGTTTTTTGCCACATTTCTGGCAGGGATTATTATAGGATTCATCCACGGGTGGAAGCTGACACTGGTGATTTTGTCAGTCAGCCCTCTGCTTGCTGCATCAGCAGCAGTTTGGTCAACTGTAAGTGTGTGGGGATTAATAAACAAAGCAAACCAGAAAAAAACATTACAGCTCTTATGCGCAGGAAAGGAGGAGAGAATGGGAGAAACCTAGAGTGGTTTCTAAGTTGGGAGGTTGGCCCCGTGCTTACTTTATGATTTCCATTCCTCCTGTAGCTTTGCTCTGGGTTCCTCAGCACATAGTTCCATGTCATATTCCCTTCTGTCCACATACTCTGTCCTCGTGCCATGTGGCAGAGGATAATCTGCATCAGACCATCTTCCTCGCGCAGCGCTTTCCTCGTGCAGAGCACTGGGGAAGCCTGGGCACGCGCTCATGACCCTCGCTCTTAACACAAATGCCCTCCAAGCTCTTTCCATCTGCACGCAGACGATACCCCATCTCTTGCAAATAACTTACCAAGTCTCATGCTGCGCACGGAGTAGACACCAGGACACATCTACAGCTACTGCAGACCGGAGTGATACAAATTAGTGAAACAGCCAGAGAGGTTTTCCGTTCAGATAGGAAGATATTTTCCCCTGGTGATCTGTTGTAGCCACATTAATGGGTACGGCTTGTATTCCCACATGGTTACTTACATATGATGCTAAGGATTTATTTTCTACTTAAGACATTTAAAATAAGCTAGGAAGAAGAGCATTAGAAGCTGTAATGTGACAGCCTTTCTTACTTCAATGTCTACTCTTGCCTAAGCTTCTGAATACCTCAGAGACCCCCCAGCGCAGGCACTGCACACCTCCCTGAGCCCACAGGCATCATAGTGCCGTTCATAGGCTGTCCTCGGCTTGGGAGGAAAGTGGGTGAGTCACGAAGCTCATCTGACGTAGCCTTTCGCTTTAATGAGGATGCAATGAGAGAGACTGAGCTGAATTTGGGGGAAATTCCGGGTACAGTTGACCCTGTCTTTCCTGAAACCTCATCTCGTGCCTTGAACATTGATCATTCTTATTCACCAGTACAGTGTGCGTACCCTTTCAAGTAGGCTGCAATAACATCTGGTTTTCAACTTTCCAGCTCCTGGCATCCCTTACTGCTAAAGAGCTGTCTGCTTATGCCAAAGCAGGAGCTGTGGCAGAAGAAATTTTGACAGCAATCAGGACTGTTGTGGCTTTCAATGGCCAGCAAAAGGCATTAGCAAAGTAAGTTTTTGGAATAATAATAATATTCTAAATATGGAAAAGGAGTTTGGCTGTGGGTTGGGTTTTTGGTTTGTGGGGTGGTTCGTTGTTGGTTTTTGTTGTTTTGTTGTTGTTTTTTTTCTTGGAGGGGTGGGGGAAAGGGATTTTGCTCAGTGTCATTTTATCCTTCTATAAGTGGACAGCTGACCTGAAAATAAAGATCTGTAAATAGACCTAGTCAGTGAATATAGACTATTTTGTGTTATCACTCAGCATAGACTCAAATTTCTCCTCTGACTGAGATCTGGAGTTGAATTTAAAGAGAAAATGGTGAGAAGGTGATCTTTACCTAGTAGTCAAATGCAGAAAAGCATGTGATTAATTGCTTAACTTCTAGAACATGTGCATTGCTGTTCTGATCTTTGATTAATGAGCTTGTATTTAAGCTTCACTGGATAACAGCCTTAAGTAAAATCGCATCACTGGCTTTTATTACTTTAGTGATTGGCACGTAAGATTACTAGTCCACCTAATCCAGTCTTGGCCCTAGTCACATGTAAAAGGTGAGGTAGATATGGCTGACCACAAATTTATTCACATATCATAAACAATGACATTCGGTATACAAGTACAGGGCATCACCAATCCCGTGCAGTTGGGAAAGGCAAACCAGCAGACCTGATCCATGCGATCCATAAATCTCTTCTATCTTTTTCAAGTCTTAGGTGTGCCCTGGTCTTGTGCGAATTTTCAAAGGTGGCGTTAGCCTTAGATCAGGGTCCTACAGCCTGCTCCTGCATTTGTGTGCTTCCAAGGGCTGAGCTCTATCTTATAGCACTGTACTCTGCTTACTGGGGTTTGTCCTTAAGTTGAAACAATATTAAGACTCTGCTTACACAGTAAAGGTAAAAAAAGTCCTAAGATGGCCTAGATCAGTTGTCCCTCCTTCCTTCATCTTCTTCTTGATCCCTGCAAATACCAGTGTCTAAAAATCCAGTGGTAGGGGCTGCTTCAAACTACTTTTTCTTCTTTTTTTTTTTTTTTTTTTTTTTTTGAGGCCTAGAGACAAAATAACTGATACTCAGGTAACTACATGCCAATAAGACCTTTTCTTTCCTCCATGGCTCACCAGGCGGCCTCTTCCACAGCTCCATGTCCATTTAATGTAAAAAAAAAAAAAAAAGGCATGGAACTGTTTGTTGGCTCTCCTAGGAACATCTTCCACTAAGGACAAACGGCTCCCAGGGTCTGACTAGGGCACTTTGCAAACCACGGATTGTCACTCTTACACAGCTCTTGAAAGATGGCCTCAGAGTTAGGAAAAGCAACCTTTTGCTGCACAGTGCCTCCACTGACCCCAAGTGTTTCCACTTGCAAGGGACCTTCGGTCATCCGCTTCGGGCAGTGGCTTGGCTCTTCCTCTGTAGTTGGGTGATCCCGTGTACTTGCTACAATGCTTAAATCCAGTTCTCATTTCCCTGGAGGTCCTATGATGCTGCTGACTTGAAGGTAGGGCTTGGGTTTTAAGAACACAACCAAGCCAGAATGTTTAAATGTATTTGAGTGGCAAATACAACATTGGTAGCACGTACGAAACTCACACAAACAAAACTAATGCACGTTGTCTTAAGATTCCTACACAGCTGACTGAATTTCGTGTCTTCCTACTATGGGGAAGTTTTGTATAGAAAATATGTATTAGGAAAAAAGTGCAAGCTGCTCAGTGTGTTGCTAACAAGTAAACAGATACACTGTTCCTAGTCTATACTTTCCATAATGAGCTTGAGTAAGGGCAAGCTATTAGCTGGAAACTGTAGATGAATGAATGTGAACTATCCTTAGAAGGAATAATTCTCTCCTTGAACTCGTGAGACTTTATACTGGTCTTCTGTATTCACTTGTTTGCTATATTGCCATATTAATCAGTAAACTAAGGGAAAGATTCCTGACTTCCCAGAACGGCCAGTAAGAGAATAACTCTGATGTCAGAGGAAGCTCTGGCTTTTGTTCATTTACCAGCCTTCATCCATAGTTCAGTTTTGGTTTTGCCTTTTTTTAAATGTGGAAGACTAAACCTTGCCTTTGATAGGTAACGTTTGTAAAACTTTTTCAAGGTTTCCTTTCTGGACTAAGGCAAACAAATGGCTCAAGAGTGGTATCTTGTCTTACATGATGACAATGAAGTTATGCTAACTCAATTGTTTTCTAAATATGTCTTCCATAGTGATATGAGAATATTGTCAGCATATGTCAGAGCATATTTATTCAAATGAATTCTATCCTTACTAGTCCTCTGTTTAAAAAAAAAAAAAAAATCTATTCTCTTTGTGAGACTTGAATTGTGTTTAAGGCAAAAAAAAATTTAATTAAAAGAGGGTACTGGGAAATATCAAAAAGAATGGCATGTGGTACCTGTCAAATTAATGGTTTCCTTATCTACTTTCAGATATGATGCTAACTTAGAGATGGCTAGAAGTGTTGGAGTGAAAAAATCCATTACCACCAACACATCTCTAGGTGTTTCACAATTTCTTATCTTTGGATCCTATGCACTTGCATTCTGGTATGGAACTAAGCTCACTGCTGAGGAAGAAAATTATGACATTGGCCGTGTGTTAATTGTAAGTACAGCAGTGCAGCTTTGAAAAACGCTCTGTAATTTCAAGAAAATAATTATGTAAGTGGTGTATACAATTATCTCTATTTTCTGCCCAGTGCTTGCGAAATCAGCTGTTGAAGACTTGTTTGGTATAAAAGAACAGAAAAGAAGGCATTCGCGTACTCTAGTTTTTGATATAACAAGTTTGAACAGGGCACCTTGAATTCCCACTCTCATCAATGCAGAGGCAAAAGTATCTGCAGAGGATTACTTTCCTCACTTGTCTTGGACCCTCTTGTAGGGCAGGATGAATAACCTAGAGCTGGAGCTTAGGGAGCAAAGACAAGTAAGCTGGACTGCCAGCAAAATTCTAGCTAGCCACTAGGATTAATGAATCCCACTGGTGTGCTGAATATGTCCTGGGAAGTCCTCAACATCTCATTTAGCCGCAACATCATCTCTGCAATTTTTTTGTTTATTTGCAAACATTTACTGTACATTACCAATATGTCTAAGCTGGTGTTGGTTTGAGGATATTCTGCTATCTTGCTGTGAAAAGTTTGGCTACATGCTTAACTTTCGTACTCGAGTGACTTCTGATGTCTGACTCCTCAGTATAGTTCCTCACAGCGTGTCAAGTTAATTGTGTGTTGGTCCCACTGGAGGGATTTCAGCTGAGAAACTCTGGACTAAGTTTTGCAAGCCTCTTAACTTTGGGAACATCTGGAAAGCAATAGAGAAAGATTTTTGTTCTATTTGTAGATGATAGAATATGCAAAAACATCAAAAAGAAAAGCCATTCATGCCACAAAAGCACATGTCAGTAGTTACCACTCACCTCAGGAAAATGGGGAGAGGATGGGAGTGACTTGGAACTGTATCTTTCGCTTCTGTATTTAATTCTCCTGGGAAGGGTGCGCATTTAACAGACGGGCACTGGTGGCTCTGTAATCACTGTTAACTGTGATGCTTCCCTCTGTCTCCCACAGGTCTTCTTCTCTGTGCTCATCGGAGCCTTCTCCCTGGGCCAGGCAGCTCCCAACCTGGAGAGTGTGGCTAATGCACGTGGGGCTGCCTATGAAGTATATCAGATTATCAATAAGGTAAGTATCTAAGTAAGTATAAAAGAAGCCTTTCTACCACACTTAATTTCCCCCCCTTCTTTTTTTTCCTCGAGAGATATAACAAAACCACTCAAAAGACCCTAAACCATAAAATCTATAGATGTCTATCGCTGAAACCCATAATATTTCCAAGAAAACTGCCTCTTTATTCGTTACAATGAATGTTGGGAAACCTGGCATGTGTATCTGAGATTTATGGATGAGGTCTTTCTCTAATATTAGACTTGCAATTCCGGAGGGAAAGCAGTAAGGCATTACGCTATTTTTTTTTAAAAATGCACGTATGCACAATTTGAGCTGAGCTGTTTTTTAGGGGGCGGGGGGAGTTGGTGAGAAGGTGATTAAAAGTGCTATTGAAAGCTATAATAATATACATCTATAGTGCTGATGTTGCTATGAAAAAGAGTTTCCACATTGTTATTATCTTGGTCATGCTGTGTTATGGAGCAATTGGATATCTGTGTATATAAAATATTCTAAACAAGTAGGACTAGAAAGACCACGCAGAAACGGTTATATCGTTCTTCTTGATGCAAGTATGAAATCCTCCTATATGGATATGAGGGCTGTGTTTTTGCTGCAAGACAGTACAATTAAGTTCTGCAATTACACATTTTCTGCTGTGGATTTTGTTGCGTTTGAAAACGTATTCAACTTGTCAAAGTAGAATTCTGAGTTAGATGTTCCCCCACATTCAGTATCCTGCGAGTAAAATGCAGCAGCTCTGCAATGGTGTACTGCGGTGTAAACCAGCAGCTCAGAAAGTAAAGGAGAGAACAATGTACCTAGCTGAGTTAACAATTTCAAAAGTGTAATAACCAGCAATATATTTCAAAAACCTCTTTCCAGAAACGGCTCATAGACAGCAGTTCTAAAGAAGGCTACAAACCAGACAAACTCATAGGAGAAATTGAATTCAGAAACATCCATTTCAGTTACCCATCCAGACCTGATGTTAAAGTAAGTGTTCGTTTTAATCTACTGCGCTGAAATTCTGCTGCCTAGGTCTATATTTTTTGTCTAATCTTGTTCTTTAATGCAAAATGCATTCCTGTCTTGGGAGATGAGACATTATTTTTTCCCCCCAATATTGCACAAAGACAAAGCTCTAGACCTTCTGCTACCTGCTCACCATTCTCCTCCGCTAGAGAAAGCTGAGTATGTGTTGCTCCTAGTGTAAATTGCTGTGAACAAGAGCTCTGATAAACCAAATCAGATTTTTTTTTTTTTTTTCAAGATCTGTCGTTAAAACTTCTAGACTTTACGCAGTTAAACCAGGAAGTTTCTCTTTCCAGCCCCTTGGTTGTTCTGAGTTGCTGTGATATCCCTTGTGAAAAATGACCAGTGAGATAGGCTTTACAGCAATGTGCCATCAAATGGATTGAAGCATGTCATCCTAAATATACATTTGGAAGTCAAATGTTATTTCGGGTAGATGTTAAAACTGCTGTTCAACAAAGAGATGTCCCTATTCTTTGCCAGTTGAACTTCCTTTAGTACCCTTATGGTGCAGTGTTCTGTACGTCATGTCGTGGTGATTATTTTTGTGGTGATACAGTTGGTTTGACCTCTACCATATTCAACAGTTCATAATCTTCTGAAGACCTTCATAAAGGGGAAAGGAAAAAGGGATTTGCTGATCTTGTTGCTTGAGGAAGAAAAAGGTAGAAACAGAGATTTCAAATGTCAACAATTAAAAGCTGGACGCGCCAATTAAGTGGTGAGAATGGGAAAGTGGCTCTTTCTTCAGACAGCTCTTCCCACCTCAGTCATCTGATGTCCTTCCCATCATGCATCAAAGCTGCTTCTAGGACACTGGGGCTGCTGAGGGACAGACCAAGCCAGGCTTTCTGCCTCACTGAAGTCAGTGCAATGCACCTTCTTTCACTCTTGGCTCAGCAATCACAAGTGACAAAGCTGACTCTTCATCCTTCTTCCTAAAAATGCTATTCAGGCTGATGAGCTATGTTATGGGTCTGCACGCCAAATGGGAGGGAAATAAGAAATATTTTGTCATGCTTCCCTAATCTACTGAGTCAGCAGCTCTCCCTACTGAGAGTATCAATGCTATTTTATAGAGCCAAAAAGGAGTCAGCAAAGATATGTAGAAGTTACCCCCAGTCTCTCAAGCAATTGATGTAACACAGTGTAATCTCCTCTGTCTAGCCTAAACCAAATCAAAGAGATCTAACAAGTCTAGTTATTGTCAGTTTTAATCTTGACAACACCTTGCCCTATAAAAGAGAGTTAGAAATAGCCTATTAGGTGGTTGTGACTATTTGCATCTGGAGAAGTTACGGTATCCAGAATATAGTTCTTGCTTGATAATGCAGGCACCAGGATATCAGCTTCTTGGAGATACAAAGCCTGCTGGATGTAACACATGGAGAGGAGAGCAATATTGCAACTATTTTAATCTCTCATTGCAAAAACATGTGTAGGCAAAATTATAAATCAGCCTGGTATAAACAAGAAGAGTTCCCATAGCAGCCAAATATCTTGGCAACTATGCAGCATTACTCGGATATGACATGAACATCTTTTGAGGTAAAATGTTCCTAAATGTGAAAATGGTAACAAAGATACCATTAATCTGTAACTACCCCCCAAGTTGCTGAGGCTGGTAACAATAAGGATTGGGATTTATTAAGGGCTTTCCAGCAGTTACATTGTCAAAACAGCCATTTATATTCTAAAAATAGAAGCAAGCAAGCTTGTTTCTCAGCAATAATATTTAGCACCGTAGAAGTGTTTTTCTGTGAGATTTCATGACTAAGTGTTACGCCGTTGTCTAAGCAGTGGAAAACAGAGGACAGCAGGAGAACTTAAAACCCTGAGCCTGCTACCACATCAGACAAATTGGAGAAAATGAGCTATCAAGTTTAGAGTACTGTGGCTGTGTCTATATTAGCTGATCTGAGCGTGCTGGGGAATTTTCCCAGGCACTGGAATGCGATGGCCTATGCAAGGGAACTCTTAAAATGTTTCTTGGCATGAACTTGGCCTGTTCCAGTTATCAATCTTCTCAAATAATTCCCAGGCTTGGTTTGGTAGCCAGAAGGATCCAGGGACCATTCCCAAAAGGCAGGTTGCATGTAGCCATCCTGTTTCCAAAGCCTAATACACTTCACAAGCATGGATGCAGTATCATCATATCATCATTTTGTATCAGTGCCCCAGAATGTTCCCAGGTACCCTTAACTTACTACCATACCTTCAGAGTGCGCCCCTTACTATTGCCTTGATTATGGCTACAGTTACCTTGACAGACTGTTCTCTAATCAAACTTGTCAAACTAAGATTATTAATTTTTATTATTTTTTTTTTCCTCCAGATCCTCAAAGGTCTGAATTTGAAAGTTCAAACCGGGAAGACCATTGCTTTAGTTGGTGCCAGTGGCTGTGGAAAAAGCACTACTGTTCAGTTGCTGCAGAGATTCTATGATCCTGTCCAGGGAGAAGTGAGTGTCTGCAAGTGAACTGTAAAAACTGAGAGCTTTTAGGATAAGCACAAGTTTCCCATATTGACTGAACCTTGATTTTTATTTCCTATTGAATTTGAGCATACCTCTGCATAGTTCAGTATTTCCACAATTTAAATTTCAAATGAACTATCTTCTCCTGTTGGCTTGACTTCATTATTCTCCCTCTTGCAGTACTATGCCAGAAGTAGTAAATACCACAAATCTTTGAATAGATGCAAAATCTGAATTTGAAATTATTTTCATTAACAGTTGGCTTTTAAGGTTTTGTAAACTTTTTAAATCAAACAGTGCTCTGCTGTATTTTGCTTCATTTTCACTGAATGTAAACGAAAACCTGGAGAGTGTTTTCTTATTTTAAACGGTTGTTTTCTTGGCTTATTTTTCTCTATCTGCTAACCTGCAGCAAAAGTTTCCTTTGTTACACATTGTATGTCTGCTCTACTACTAAACGCTTGATCCAGTCAGTAAATGGTAAATACTTCTCACAAGAAATTTCCAAAGGAAAACAGGAGGAAAATAAACAATTTTTAAGGAAAAAGAAAAAATTTTTAAGGAAAATAATATTTTTATGCTTAATATTTGAAGATTGCTACTTAGTAGTTGTTACTACTAGTTGGAACTAGATAAGCATTTCAAATATTAAACACTGAACTATCACTACGTAATGTATCAAGGTGGTTATCCATTATCAACACAGTTGTTTCTTAAATTTCTTGTTTCTGTGGCTGTTCATCCCTGCCCCCCTCCTTCAGTTTGCTGTTCCTCTCCTGTGATGATGTCAGTGTTCATAGGACCACGTTGCAAATTATCTAGGTTAAAAATAACTTTCCCTTCCTTTTTAGTCATCCTGGATTATTGCTTTGATCTGGTGTGAAGCGCAGCCATAGATGCAATTGTGTAGCTGCAATTGTGAGGGCAGCAAACTGGCACAGGGGCATGAGAACAGGGTAAAAAGTATGCATGGCTATTGAAGGAGGGGGGGAACCAACAAAAAAAACCTCCTGATGTCTTGTCTGTTTATGCTGCTTCTTGCCATTTCCTAGCTTATGCAGTGGATGGAAAAACTGCAGTTGTAACTTCTCCCCCAACATAGTTTTCTACTAAAGACAACACATTTTTCTTCTTTTCTTTTTTTTTTTTTTTGTTTTTGTCCTTGTAGCTGATACTTAAGTCAAGTAATAGTAATTAATTGATCTATTACTAACAGAATGCATTTCCTCAGTTTTGATATACGTTTTTCCTCTCAGATTACCTTAGATGGTCGGGATATTCGGACACTTAATGTAAAGTGGCTACGAGAAAATATCGGTATTGTGAGCCAGGAGCCTGTCTTGTTTGCAACGACAATAGCTGAGAACATTCGCTACGGCCGAGAAGATATTTCTGATGCTGAAATTGAGCAAGCAGCCAAGGAAGCCAATGCTCTCGACTTCATATCTAGACTGCCTGATGTGAGTTCATGAACTTCTTTTGAGTGGAAGAACGAAAGGTCCATTTAGTCTGGTGTCCTGTTTCTGAGAGGGAGAGCATGGGAATTCAAGTTGTACTATAACTTCCCAAAATACTCTTATAGCCTCCAGCAGCTTTCAGTTCAGGGACTTTCGGGACTAGATATTGTGCCTTTGTTTGGTTGCCCTCAAAGGATTTTTGCCTAAGTCTAGAAAAAATGTCAATGCCTTAACTCAGCAGAAAGGAAGCTTCAAAGCTGTATTACCATCCCTACCCATCTTATGAGGCATAGGAAGAGTTGGGCTTTTAAAGAGAAGATCCAGAAATCCAAAATCCTTTCTCAGGAGCTGTCTGCACATTCAATAGGAAATGCAGGGTGGAAGTAAATAAGTATGCCCTAAACCAAAGCCATTTTTAGCAGCTGGGAGCTTGAGGTTTCCCTCTGCCTTAGGTTCACAGCTTTGAGCCCTCTCCTAGTAGTAGATGTCTTACTCCTTTCAGGGTGGGGGTGGGAAGTGAGACAAGTCATTCAAAACACATCCTCAGGAATGGATGATGATACATCCTTCCACTTGGTTCTGCAGTTAAAAAGATGTGGACAAAGTGCCCACCTGGGATTTGATTTCAAATTCTTCTACTACCGCAGAGAACTCGACCCCCACCTCACACGTGTGCCATTTCTAGCATGTCAGTATTTTCCAAGGTTCCTTCTTCTCAGGAAGAGTTATTTGATCATATTTACTCTTAAACAGCTATATAATAAAAGACTACAGTAGACTGAGGCTTGCCACTTTGGAGTGCGTGACATAGTCAGTAAGAACCAAGCCATGGCTCCAAGGAGGGTGTCTCTGGTTTAGAGGAGGCAACATTAGAGGTCCTGGTGGATCCCTATGATCACAACCCTGTTGAAAAGCTAGGTAGTCATCAGTAAATACAGAGATGTCTTTTGCGGATTTGTCTTGAGAAAATCCAGCGTTTGGAGCACTCTCTGAGCCAGCAGTAAAGATTTCAAAGAACCGTACATTCAAAGTTAGGCATGTAAAGTACGTAATGGGGGTAGGAGGGCTTCGCTAAGGACTAGATGGATGGACGTAGTTGCATGTTTGCTCTGCCCATGCTCAATTCAGTCAGATAAATCTACCTTTTGTCTGGAAGCTGAGTACTTACGATCTCATAGAGAAGCAAGGATTTCATTTGAGGTATTCCACAACTTCAGTTTTGTGTTCTCCTTTCTCAGAAATTTAACACCATGGTAGGGGAAAGAGGGGCTCAGCTGAGTGGGGGACAGAAGCAGCGAATAGCTATTGCCCGTGCCCTGGCAAGAAATCCCAAGATTCTTCTTCTGGATGAAGCTACATCTGCACTAGATACGCAGAGTGAATCCATAGTGCAAGCAGCTCTCGATAAGGTAGGAGTCATGTTATTCAAGCTACCAGTCACCATGAAAAGATGCACCAGCACTTAAGGAAAATTAACATACAATTTTCAGTGCAGGTTTTCATTGGAATAAAGAGCACTGGAAAATAAAATTTGGATGGATGCTTCAATATCGGTGATTTAACAAGGAGTTCAAATAATCAAAATCTTACTTTATCTGTTTGGTTGGTTTAGTGTTATTACTAACTACCAAGGTACTTACAGTCATGTGTAACTGTAATTTGGGTCTCCTGCACTCTCTTCCTATAATCATAATTGTTCATTTGCTGGTGAAACATGGGTGGTATCTTATCAAGGCAAGGTATGAGAACTGAATGGTCTTTTTCAGGTAGTTTAATAGGAAAATATAGCATAAAATTCCTAGCACTTGTTCTTCATTGAACAGTTGGTTCAAGGTTTTCAGAAATCTCCTGGGATTTAGCTGTTTTCTTTCTTTACAGAGACTGAATGCAAATCACAAAACAAAAGCAGTGTCAGTTACAAATACTGAGTCTCTGCCCCTCTCGTGTTTTTCATCAGCCCCACAGCTCTAGAGTGGGCACTGCTGAGGAGCAGAGCTGTCGGAGCTCGTACCCATGCTTCTGTCCCACCAGCTTACGGTCCCTTCCTCGCAGCCTTCCTTTGTCAGCAGTTTCCACCAAGATGTAGTGGAGCCTAGAGGCGGCTTTGATTAAAAAAGAAATTCATGGTTGGGCTGGAATGTTTTCTCATTTATCTAATATTTATTTTAATGTATTTTTAAAAGCTAAGTGAAAAATCCCGCCTTTCATTTCAGTAGTTATGCACAGAGAGATATGAGTTACAAGTATGGCTCCGGGGAAATACAAAATTTACCACCTTCATTGCCAGTCAGTTTAAATCTGAGGCAAAATGTAGCTGTGGGTTATATTCACATGACTGTACTGATATTATTAGTATTGAGGTAGCATGTGGATGCAAAAATAATAATCATCTAATCTAATTTGTGTATAAATGATATTATTGCTGCAAAGTTAAGCACTAAAAGATTGCCACTTCAGCCATAATTTAGCCTTCTTCTGCATGTTCTTTAATTCCATGATCAAATACTAACCTTTTCCAGAAGCTTATTGCTTCATTTAGTGTATAACATAGAGGGAAATCGCTCAATTAAGCGGACTGTTCTATATACTCTTCCTCATCCTTCAGCATGTTCCCACAACACACCAAAATTTGAATCATAATTTATTCATCTTTTCACAGCTTTTTGATGTCCGTCAATATAGTCCCCAAATGGAATTTACAAATTTCCTCTCAACATCCCTGAGTGGAAAAAGCAGTGCTAATAGGGCTGGTTATTTTCGCAGCTGAGGAGCAGAGATATTAACCTCACAGATGCACCCTGTTTCTGAGCAGTGATACGCAGATGCTTGTAGTCTGCTGTTTTTCAGATAACTTTGCGTCTTTTAAAGCATTTGGCTTGTTCTGATCTCAGCTCTCAGCTGCAGTGGCGAAGGCCCTGCACCTCTGCGCGTCAGGGCACAGGCATGAAAATGGCACTGAGACAGACCACCTGTGACAAGCTTTGAGTGACTCCGATCTGTGAGAACATGATGGCAAGCGTAGGGGAAGAATCCAAATCCCCATGGAAGCATTCATCTACTGAAACGGTCCTCATCTTCTCCGCGCCCCTGTTCCTGTGCCCATATGATGTACAACTTCTCTAGCAAGTAGCTTCCAGCAGGCTCCTTGACTGAAGAAAGTATAGGCTGTGTGAGGTCCCCTTGGATTTCTCCTCCTGTCCCCAAGCCACCGTCTGCTCCAGGTGCCAGCAAGGAGGCAAGCAGCTCCCTCCAGCAGCTGCAAGCCTGCGTGTGCCTATTTGCTGCATGAGGACGATGCGCGCCACTGCTCTGCGTGTGGGAGCTGGGGAAGGATGCAGCATGCAACCTGCAGACTGAGGCTTTGGCGGCTCTCGCTGCTAAATCCCAGCAGGCCCCTGCGAAGAATGTATTCGTTCACAATTTGAGTTGTAGCTTATTGCAAAAAAAACTGGGAGAGAGCGTCAGGGAGTGGCTAAAACCCATTTCTGATCCCAGATGTGCTCCACTGCTCGACGCTTTCCTGCTAAGTCTTGTCAGAAGTCGTGCTAATGTTGTATTTCCAAAAATATGCAGGGACAGCGTATAAAGGAAAATATCCTTTCTTTATATACTTGCTATGCTAGCTTTATTTTGAGAGAGATCTAACTAGGCTCGCTGCATTTCCCTCCCATGCGTGGATACACATGGAAATATTTTCTGGCCAACTTCAGCTCAAACGGTTCAAGTTCGGTAAAATGTCAAGTAACCTTAATTATAGACTGTAATACCTGCGTTGCCTGTCTAATAAGATTAATGTGGTATACTCTGCCTAAATTATGCACGTGAAAGTGTCCTTAGAGTGGTAAACAAGAGATGTGAAACCAGGAAAAAAGAAAACTTTGCTTTTAGAGAAAGAACTCTTTTTAAGGTTTGGATTGATTTTCTGTTATAAACGCCTACAATAACTTTGTTTTATTTCTGTGCTGGTTTCTCGCCCATTTTAATGTAAACTGCTTTTGTTGTTTTTCCATAAGGCTCGGACTGGACGTACCACCATTGTGATTGCTCACAGACTGTCTACCATCAGGACTGCTGACACTATTGCTGGATTTGAGAAAGGCGTCGTGGTTGAACAAGGAACACACAGTGAACTCATGTTGCAGAAGGGAGTCTACTATTCTCTTGTAATGCAGCAGGTAAGAGCAAATGTCTTTCTTTCCTTTCTCTGTTTCACGAATTTGTGACGTGCTGGTGCGTGGAGCCATTCTCTCTCTGTAGTTCCTGCGTGTTGTCCAGCTGGCAGCTGCTCAGTCGCTCTAGTCTGGGCAGGGACACAGCCTTGGAATTCTTGGGGGTTTTACCCGTAAAAGTGTTTCACATGTACGCAATCCAATATGTCAAAAACATAACGGAGTTGAAGGCACAAGCTACGTAATTATGGCATAACCACAGAATTGTTAGATTCCAGGTGGATTCCATAGACTGCTTAAAGAAAAAGAGGGGGAATCAGGACCAAATAGTCTACTGCTCTGCCATTACAGACTGAAATAAGTGACCTATAGGCAACAGTGATCGTATGATTGAAACAGTAATACTCACAAGAAAAAAATTTTACTTACTTCTCCCCGCTCAAAACGCCTTGTGATTGTATGTCCTGAATTCTCACTAGGGATGTAGCAATAATGTTCAAGACGATGGGACATCAGAAGAAAGCGAAGACACAGGGGCTGAGGAATATGAGGAAAACAGCAGGAATGATCTTGTGGAGGAGCTGACTCTTCAAGATCATTTTGAAGAATCAGTGATCTCTGGGAGGGGCAGAGTTCGAAGAAGATCCAGCAGATATAAGAGCAAGAGAAGTTCTTCTAAGAAAAAGTCCTCAGGGAAAAAGAAAAAAAAAGAGCTGGAGGTTTGTATTAAAACTTTAGTTTAGAATTTTAGTGAAAACATTATAAGCATAAACACAAAGTACATAATTTTAACTACTTTTACATAGCTGGCTGCCATGCAAACTTTACTCTGGTGCTATTACAGTCAGTATTCACCAGGCTGAGTATTTGTCCTAGGAATACGGGGACAATCATATATGTCTTACCAAAAAACTTCTTTTTAACACTATTGACTTAGTGTGGAGCTGGAAAAAACTTGTGCTGTTGATTTGTCGTGCTTCATAAAATTAAGTGTATTATTTCAGTGTTACTGTCGTTTTAATTCTAATTAAAACGAGTTGTGAGATTTCATTTGTAGGATTCTTTACTTCCTGGTACTCACTGTTGCAAATACTGGTGGATAATGTAATCCCTGGGGTGTGCGTACAAAGTTTTAAGGCACTTTGGAATATCGTAGGACAAACAAAAATAATATATTGAAACCCTAACATTTTAAAGTGTATTCTAAATAAAAGAACCATTATATTCTCTCTCCCTGCCTTAGTATAGGCTTTAAAACATCCACTTCTGGAGGTTTTTTATTCAGATAAAACACTTCAGTTGACAAATGTCATGTTAGAAATAAAAGTCATACAGGAAGTTCAGGTTTTAGAAACAGAACTTTGTCAAAGTTGAGTAAAACGTGCTCATGGCAATCAATAAGAGCAGATTTCTAGTGGGCTGTGGATCAGACTTCGGATATGCAGCTCAATAGAAACTTGATTTTTTTATTTTTTTTTTTTCCTATTTTGTGCTGCTTGAACTTCAGCATTTTTTGCATGAAATGTATTGGAAGAGTTGTTTGGCATTGTTTGGGTTTGGTTTGGTTTTTTAGCTGACTTCAGGACCCATGAAGTGAAGAAATAAAATGCAAATTCTGAAGTAAAACCAGAGATCTTTTTAAATCCATGGAAGTTAGGATCTCATCTTATGGAAGCTTTAGCGTAACTTGTATCTATTGATACTCCTTCTCACTAAAATATAGCTTCCAGCTAATACATATTTCAAATAGTATGAAGGAGCTGGATCCATTGCTATTATCACAAAAAAGTTACGCAACTTCAAAAGATACTTTTTGTCTGTATATTAATACTGCCTAAGACCTCAGAGGAAGTGGTGGGTGTTCGTGCTCAAGACTTCAGTGTTCATCGCATTCACAAAAAATTAAGAAATCAAGCATTCAGCAGTTGTAGATATTTCGGAAAGCTCAGGCCACTTTTATGGTTGAGGCTTAGCCACCCTTATTCTTCATCTGAAACATGGGATAAAATAACCAGGAAGCAAGAGCAATTTACTCTTAATCCTGCCTAATATGTTGTCTCATTTCCAGTGTTTTCATTTTTTGCTTTTCCAGAACTCCCCCCGTGGAAGCATAGGCACTCGAATAAATTAGTAAAGCAGAACAGGGCATTTTTTGTACTTTCAAAGGAGGCGCAGGCTCACTGACTGTTACATATGCTTATTTCACGCTCTTGGTAATGATGCATAGGCTATAGTTTGCCAAAGAGAAAGATGACCTCTCTACCCAGTTGTATCACTGCCAGCCCACTCGCATTTAGCTGAACCGGAGGGATCTTTTCTGTGCTTTGAACAGTGAGACTTTTAGTTCTTAATAAAGATTCAAGTGTTAGTTGACATCCATGGTGACCAGTCCTATCTGACTCTCAATGAACTGTCCTGGCCCTTCTCCCCTCATGACTTAGCCTTTTGTTAAGTTTTCTGCCCCCAAACTTTTACAGGGCGGTTGAAGTTCTAGGATGCGAAACAGCAAAGCTGCAGATGCCCAGCATGATCGCTCACTCCGAGTGCACAGAGAGGGCTTTCAGTAGTTTACCAAGACAGTTCACTACTCAAAGCCTAATGAACACCCACTGTCTGGGGAATTTCATGATCTGCAACTTTCCAAGGAAAACTTGCAGCTTTCCCTTTCCTGTAGGAAGAAAATCTCCCTGCTGTGCCTTACTCAAGAATCTTGGCTCTGAACAAACCTGAGTGGCTGTATGTACTGCTGGGAGTGATTGCTGCTGCCATCTCAGGTGGGGTCCATCCTGCATTCGCTGTTATATTTGGAAAAATCATTGGGGTAAGGTTTCTCTAGGTTGTGGGGTTTTTTTTGGTTTGTTTGCGAATGGACGCTGCAGTCATGAGCCTCCCTCGTTCTCAGACAGTTCTCCCCATGTAAGACTCCAGGTAGGACTTACTTGTATAAATGGATCCAATAAAAAATGGATAAAAGTTGGTGAAGTGACCCTCTAGAGGCAGAGCCCAGTGGAACTGCATCTGACCAGCAGAGGAAAAAAGGAACAATAGTTGGAGCCAGGGGAACAAACTAGCAAGATGTAGGTTAAATGGAAAGCTGGACTATAACTTCTGGCCCTCAACAAAAAGTTGACTGCAGATTTATTTGGGGATCCAGGATGCTTGCTAAGAGAAATTGAAGTAGACAAACTTGTTGAGATGAAGGCTGGTTTATGTAACTGGCACTTATTGTCTACGTACTCATTTTTGTGTTTTTTCTTGCATAGGCTTTTCAAGAAACAGATCCAGAGAAGAGGAATAAAAACACTTTGGTGCTTTCTTTAATGTTTCTTTTACTTGGAGTGATTGCCTTAGCAGCATATATAATCCAAGTAAGTGTCACTACACTGAAATGTTAGAAGTTCTTAACTCCCGGCAGGCTGCAGGTGTAACTTGTATCAATGCAGTCCGGGAAGCAAAACATCAGTCAGTGCTTACAAAAACACACAGAAGTGCCAGTGTTCTTCCTGTGATACGTCAGGTTTATGGATGCTTTTGCTCAAAGACATAGGTCCATATTTGTCGTTGGTTTAAAAACACCACTGAAAGCAATGCGGATTCAGCGTGGTTGAAATGAAATTTCAGGGTCTGGCCTTAAAAGTCAAAGTTGAGACTGACATTTCTCATTGACAGTCTATAGGCTCTTGCCAAAGTAAGTATAAAATAGACTCTTTCCGTGGCAGACGATGTTTTTCACACCATCAAGCAAACTCCATCGTCTGCTGTCCCCTTGTGACTGCTCCAAAGCTGGCAGGAGACGGTTACTGCACATTGTCCATATCGTGAAATCCATTGATGCGACTGCTGTGAGTGAACATCTCTTGTAGCAGTCAGATTAGGGAGGCCAATGACTAGATACGTTGATTGATCTTATAGTGCTGCTGAGGCATACGAATAAAGCCTTACAACGAAGCTCCTGCCTTCTTTGCTATGTTGCTTCCTTTCCCAGGGAAAATAGAGCTTCAGGTTCCAGGAACGAGAACGGCATTTTTCCCCAGACTTATATATGCACCCGGGGTTGTAGGAGACTTTTTTTTTTTTTTTTTGGTGTTGTTGCCTTTGTTGTGCAGCTTTGAAAACAGAGTTAAAGCATCAGTTGAGAATGTGACTCTCTTTCCTCCCCCAGGGATTCATGTTTGGGAAGTCTGGGGAAATACTAACAATGAGACTGCGCTCTTTGTCCTTCAGAGCATTACTTCAGCAGGTATGAATTATGCATCTAGGGTATCATGAGAGCCAGATGGCTTTTGCAGACTGTTACAAGGTACACATTGGGTTTTAATTGTGTGGTCTGGAGAAAAGAAAACAAAATATGTCTTTTCTACCGCTAGTTTAGGAAAAAGTACAACTTTTCTGAAAATCTCTTAATCCATGTGCAATTTGGCTTAATGCTGCTCCTGCAAATAGTCTAATTTCGAAGGGGTGTCATTGCGAATGTGCATATTTCTGGCATGTTATAATATGCGCACACTTTGCAGCTGTCTGTGGGTGCAAGGATGACCAAAAAAGTTTAATCTCCTCCTGCTTGGGTGGCCATGATGTAAGTATGTAATATATAGATTTAAGTCTAATCGGTTAAGATACCTGTAGATTTAAATCCAGATACTGCAATCCATAGCAAATAGACCATCTGATAATTTTTTTACTGCAAAATTGCCCTATTGCATCAAGAATTACCCATGAGAAGAATAAAGTTACTTATATTAAACCATTTCTGTTAATTTGTGTGACTTCACGTTACTTGCACAGGAGTTTTGAGAATGCATAACTCGGCACCCCCACACCCAATGGGGACAAGAACCTGTGTGTTCATAGAAACATCTGAAAGGAACTAGGAGAGGGAAAATTAGAGATTTAAAAAAAAAAAAAAAAAAAAAAAACATAGCCTTTGGATGTAAAAGGGCCTAATTTCCTTTCTGTATGTACAAACATAGATAAGCAATTGTTCTTCTATTGTTAATGGAATAGATAACTTGTAAGAAGAGAATAGTTAAACTCTTCAGGCCCAAGGAAGAAATGAGTAAAAGGAGTTTATAACAAAAGTTTCTAAATAGGCGTGCTCAGAAGAACACCAGAGCTCATAACACTTTGGTTGTGAACAATTAGATGTTCACAACGGCATAATACTTTTTAAGCTTTTTCTTTTAGTTTACTTGAAAGACACTGACTATAGAGGAAGAATATTGCAGTTACCCATCATGACTTGTACTTCCATTTCCCCATATGCCACCTGAGCTGGAAATGTTTGTTCGTTTTATTAGTAACCCTGATAAATCTGCAATAGGGTAAGAATATGTAATTGTTTGGAACAGAAATTAGCAGAAATTAGTGTCTTTTCTTGCAGGAGATTGGATGGTACGATGACCAGAAAAATGCTGTTGGTGTTCTGCTAACTCGGCTTGCTACAGATGCTTCCCAAGTCAAAGGGGTATGCAGATTCCTTTTCATGTGCTTTTTAAATATTTTTTTTTTCCTTACAAGTATTAATTGCCATTGGTGAGGGACACTGAGATTATTTCAGGACACCAGGTATCAAATCTAACCCACAAACTGGCAGATGCGTTTACGTAGCATGCTGTTGTCACCTTGGAAACAGCTTCCCAGCTGATAATTTATGAGAACTAGCAAACATTCAGCAAGTCTTTAAGATAAGTATATAATAACTTTAGGCCACTTCACTTTGCAAAGTGAAATCTGCATATGTGCTGGGAACCTGAATTGGTGGACCCCAGGTTTTTACACCCTATGATGGGTGTCCCTGGAGTACCAGGAAAAAGTTGTATCTGCAGATGATACAAACCCTTACAGACCTTAGTGAGGATCCCATTACAATCAAATGTGCTTCACACGCAAGCAGACCGAAGAGCAAGGAATGGCCCGGCATTAATAGAGAACACCAGGGAGGGAGAGGGCCAAGGGAGGGAATGACTCAAGGTGCCAGTATGGGAGAGGTGGCTGCTGGACACTGGCAGGAGAATATGGCAATTTATGCACAATTCCTCCTACTGCTCACCTCATCAGCAATCCCTGACGATCTGCTGGGAGAAGGGAGGGAGGAGGGGTGGAGGGGGAAGAAAGAAAAAAATCACTGCAGGACTTGCGGGGGAAAAGTTTACTGGTTTGTTTTAAGATGTCTTTGTTTCCTTCAAATTTTTACATCAAAAACTCTTTAATCCCTACATTTTTCAGTCTCAGTAGGCTTTTATTTCTCTCTGCTGTCCCCCTTCCTTATGGGCTAGTAGTAAGAAAATAGTCTTTGACAAAACTTAGCCATTTTCATCTTTTTAAAGATCCAGTTTGTTTCAGTGGCATTGAACTAGATCACCCTGTTAGGGCAGTAGAAAGGAGGGGCGCACAGGGTCCCCTAACTACAAAAGCCAGCTAAGGGCCTGAATGGCTCTCCAAAGCTATTGTGTTCTCTGGAGCTCTACAGAGTGTCAGTAAGTAAGTACCGTGCTTCATGCTGCGCTGGCTGAAGTTTCCAAATCCATCTTTATGTGCAGCCCCTAGAACATATGGCAACAATTCACCTTGGCATTGGTTTAATTATTACTTTTTTAAACTTTATTGAACAAGAAAAGTCTTTTCAGGGCAGGAAAGTCTTTGGCAAAAGAGAGAATTTTTGCTTCCCACCCAAGGATTTTTGTTTTTTCCATCAAGCCAAATTTTGGAAGATGAACTATTTCCACAGGGCTGTTTTCAGACCTTTCTTCTGCAGATCAGAGCCCACCCGGATGCTGGATGCTAATCATCTCTCATTTTGAAAGTTCTTGATGAAAAGGTTACACAGGCTGGGAGGAGACAAGAGTTCTTCAGTATGAGTTCATCTTTCCCACTGAGATATCCCTGCTGAGATAAAGCATTTCTGCAGGGTGGCCAAATTCAGAGGGTTTTTTACTGAGAACACAACTCCAGGTGCAGCAGTGTGAGAACCTGAGGAGGAGTAGTTTCCACCACTGTTAGTAGGAAGGGTCAATGGATGACTGTTGCTAGAAAGAAGCCCCTCTGGCCTAATGCTGGGCACCCAACAGCCAACCTGCCCTACTGTGACAGTGGCCACAGTCTTCTGTGCCTCAGGTAGTGCGGGAAGTCCCAGACATTTCACTAAACAACTGCACGACCAACTGTTGAGATTCCTTTAACCTTGCTTGAAGGCCTGAATGCTGGCAGGTAAGAGGGACATCTAGGAACAGTTGCATAAGTAAGTGCATAACATCCAGGCACGTCGCCGCGCAGGGTTTTGCTTTCCAGCTGAAGAGCTGGCCTTGCCTCTGTAGTGATTTCAAGTGGTGCTATAAGTAACAAAAATAAAGTGTAATGATGGATATTTGGGGGTTTCTGGGGTTTTCTTAGGCAACCGGGAGCCGACTTGGACTGATGACTATGACTGTCTTTACCCTTCTGACTGCCATCGTTATTGCTTTTGTATACGGCTGGCAGTTAACTTTGCTTATCCTGGCCTGCATTCCTTTCGTTATTGCTACCAACGCTGCAAGAGTTAGCTCTGTGTCTGGTCATGCTGCAAAAGATCAAAAAGCTTTGGAAGAGGCTGGAAGAGTAAGTTCTCCAATTTTAACTACAGGGTTATGGTGCGAGATCACTTTTAAGGACAACACTCTAGCTGTATTAAGGCTGACACAATTATCCGAGATAAATGAAGGGGGGAAGAGGAGGGGACAGGACAGGGTGGGAGACAAAGTGGATGTTTATATATCCCCAAGAAAAGCAAAACATAGATAACACAAAACATCTGTAAATTAGGCTATAAAAGCGCGTTTGAAAGCCTACATGGTGGACTTCTGGGCAGGGACAGCTGTAACAGCAGCAGCCCCGGCGCTGGTGCACCTTGTGCCCAGGGCAGCAGCGGAGCTCTGCACCGCTCTGTGCGGCGGCCAGAGGCGTCGCAGGGCTGAGCCACCGAGCACTGACATTGCTACCTTCTTGTTCCATCATAAAACGCAGACCATTAACGTGCTCACGGGTTTTGGGGTACTGCCTTCGTTCACTTGATGGCACTCTTCTAGGAGACAGAAGTAGTCCGTGCGAAAGTGCAAGCCCTGTGCAGATGACTGGGGTTTGTTCCTATTTTATGAAATAGGGTTTAAGTCATTGGGGTCACAACCCACGGGTTAGGGTAGGGGCTGCTGAGGCTTCCTGCGTGCTGGCCCAAGCTTCTGAACTCAAACGCTTTGTTGGCTTCAGCCCCACCTTGCCTTGTGACCCTGGGGTGAATAATCTCGTTGCTTTGGGCTTTCCTTCACCTGGTAATAGACCTCGATCTCCTCTCTTAGGCAAGCACTTTCTGATCTAAAATAATAAATGCTAGAGAAGAGATCGAGTGTTTAGGAGATAACGTTGTAGATTGCAGTCGTAAGGAATTGCCTCTTATGTGTTGTATCTCCCAATTTAGATTTCAACCGAGTCAGTTGAAAACATAAGAACTGTAGCTTCGCTGACCAGGGAAGAAGCATTTTATGAAAGATACGTTACAAGTTTGAATGGTCCATATAGGTGGGATTTTTTTCTTTATTATTTCCTTCTTTGCACATTTTAGTCTTTTAGATTTCTTGTAAATACATATCTTGCAAGCTGCCCAATACCCAAAAGATTGGGAAGGATTTCAATAGCCATTTACATAGTTTTGAAATTTGTTCACTTGGTATGTTTTAATATACGTTCTTAAACTCAGGGTGAAAATACATTTGCAGGATTTGCCTTTTCATTATGCAAACATTTTATAAACTGCATTCTCTCCATATGTGTTGCAGTATATTGTTTTCTTGTGTATGCCTAGAATATAGGACTTATGTTCACTCTGTTTCTGTATATTGGATTGATACTAGTTAAATCAGGAACTGACTGCTAACTCCCATACCGCACCCTTTATAACAAAACCCAGATTTATTCCCCTCAGATGACTTTGAAACCTTGAAATAAACTTCATATGTTTCCCTTGTTTGACCCGCTATATCCCACTGAAACCCATCCGAATCATCAGGGATGCCAGATTTTTCTAGCTCCATTTTATTTAAACAATAGTCCAAAATCGCATTTGTTTCTTTCCTCCTTCAAGGTAACTAATATAGAAGAAGAAATTGAAGCATTGTATAATCTGTCCTCAGCCAAAAGAGTGTTAAAATTCAGTGTCTGGTGAACCGTTAATACCCCAGATATGGGCAGGATGCTCACCTGGGCTGTCAAAGGTCTCTGATTTACAGCTCGGACTAGAAAGACTTCCATTTCCTCAGAAAGCATCCTAAACCATGAGGGCAGAGAGTCCTCCAGACTCTGATTCAGTGTGCATTCAATTAGCTACACAAAATGAAACTTCTCCAGAAGGATGGATTGAGAAATAGAGGCTTTACTCTAAATCCCTGGGGGGATACCCAGCAATACCTCCCTGCTCCGAATGGGGATGAGAGCTCACTGCTCGCATGGGAAGACCTGGTGGAAACCCACAGGCGGCTGTCAGCCCAGGCTGGAGCCTGCTTGTTTTTTTATTAAAATGGGTCATATGTGGTAGTTATTGAATTTTTTTTTTTTTTTTTTAACTGCTCTGCTGACCGGACCTGCTACAGAAAAGCAAAGGAAGAGATTCAAGATGGCATAACTGAGGATCTCATTGCTCTAACTAAGCAGTTCCATGTCAGGGTGCAGGATGCTTTTAGGGTCTGGAGGAGGTTGTTTGTGAATGTGCACATCTTCTGAGCTGATTCGTTGTGTTTTCAGGGGGTGAAGTGTATTGCTTGAAAGCTGTAACCCAGACATCTGGCCGTCCCCCAGCCAGCATCTGCTGTTTCTGTTTTACGAGTCATTTATGGAAAGTCTCTTCCTTTACCAGAGATTCTCTGACAAAAGCCCCTTTCTATGGATTTACCTACGGAGTAGCTCAGTGTGCAAACTACTTCATTAATGCGGCAGTCTTCAGATTTGGGGCATGGCTCATTGCCCATTGTCTGAGCAACTTTGAAAATGTATTTATGTGAGTATACTCTATAAAATGTTAAAAAAAAAAAAAAAAAAAAAAAAGCCATACACATGATAGTGATTTCAATGCACAATGCATGCAGATTATTTCATCTAATTACGGAGGTAATGGGACGTAGAGATTCAAGAATTCAGTCCGGTTGGGAGTGCAGTTTGGGCACAAGGGTTGTTTTGGGGAAAGGTGTGTATTCGGGCAGCGAAGCAGCAAGTATCTGGCCATGCTCAGTGCACCTACACTGGAGAAGTCTTTCTTTGACATCCCCTCCGGGCAGAGGGTATTGCGTAGAGAAGTGATGTGATACCGCTGCTCATCTACAAAGTAGTTATAGGAATAAACAGAACTTCCTAATACTGGATGACATTTTGAGGGGTGAGGAGCTCCAGAAATGTCATAATCTAAACATGCTAAAAAACTTTATTCTGAGGGCTTGTTTTACACATGAGGAAAAAAAAAAATGCATTGTTCTGTCTGAAATGAATGATGCTTTATCTTTTGGTTTTTAGAGTCTTCTCTTCCGTCATATTTGCAGCTATGAATGTTGGTCAGTCTGCTTCCCTGGCACCAGATTATGGCAAAGCTAGAATGTCGGCTCAAAGAATCTTTCAACTTTTGGACAGAAAACCTCTAATTGACAGTTATAGTGAAGAAGGTGAAAAATTGGTAAGGTTTTTTGCAGAAAAACCTTGAAACAAACTAAATTAGTAATGCTTTATTGTCTAAAACTATTCATAGTTTCTCTTTTTTAGGGTGTTGCAAAAGACAGACATTATATAAGATAGTGGTACTGCCCCCTTATTTTTAATGGGCCATATTATTTTCAGTCACATGTGTATACCTTTAAATGTAGTTTTGCTCTGAATGAGCTAAAAAAAAATAATTACTTTTCATTCAACTGCCCCACATCTTAAATGGCTTCAGGAAAACACTGACAATGGCAGTTCCACTTACAGTCGCATTGCCTTTGTAAGAGTTTGCAGGAGAAATAAAATTCAAGTGGATTTTCGTACTGTTTTTGTAGATAAGAGACAGTAGTTCCTTCACTGACAGAGCAGTTTTGCCAAAATTTGCCCTTCTACAACTGTGGAAACTCTTACAAGTAAAAATGTGCTCTTGTGAAGTCAAAACTAACTTAATGAATAATCTATATTGCTCTAAAGTTGGGGGGGGAAGAAAACAAAGAAAAAGAAAAAAAAAAAAAAAAGAACAAAAACTAAAAAACCAAAACACACTTAAAATCCTCCAAAAATCACCTCTAAACAAAAATTGTCATTAAGGAAACTGACCTCAGCACTTGCCAAATTTCTCCATGAGGTGCTTTCAGTTTGCACGATCTGGAAGGATTACATTTGTACATCCATCTAAGTTTAAAATGAACTTCCCATGTAGGTTTTATATGGTTTTAGCCCCTACTCAGGAAGCCATAATCCAGTTTCTATAACTTTAAGTTTATACACAGGATTTTCAGCCCTTAAAGTTATGAGCACGCTTTATGTACCTTCTTGAACCAGAACCCTCTGGCACAGACGCTGAAAGATTTGGCAGAAGATCCCTGGTAAGATAAAACTTAAATGAAAATAGTTCTAGTATAGGCTGGACTCGAATACCAGTGATGCATGTGACTTCTGCAAAGCAAAGCTTTGATCCCGTTAAATGAGATCACCAGCTGCCGTGAGAGCACTGTACTGGGTGGTGCCACTAGTACGTACGTACGTAGGGCTGTCTCCTGCCCCGAACCATAGGAGAGGCAACAGTCTTAATGTGTGCCCCTTTTCTTCCACTTGTGTTTAGAAATCAGGCTGGCTAGAATGGCTAATTAACAACTACCGTTGCTGTTTAAAACACAGCTTGTCCTACACTCTACCTACCGAAGAATTCAGCCCTGCTGTCTTAACAGCTGATCTTGGCCTTGTGTTGCATTCGTTCAAATTGTGCGACCTGCAGTTTGAGACCAGGACAGCAAATGTTATGGATTATACCAAGAGTACATGTGCCTCAATTACATGTGCCAGAGACGAAAAATATTAATGTTGTTGTTTATTTGTCTAAAGATATTAATTCCAAAGGTGAAGTGAGAAATAGATACGAGAAGCAGAAAACTGTTTCTCCAGAAGGACCTAGCAACTTACATCTGCAGATCATCCCATAAATAACGAGATATATATATTGGATATACTCAATCCAATATGTAATTTAAAAGAACTTCAAAAGCAGTTTTGAAAACACTCTCCTAAGCTTTCTTGTCAGTTCTCTCATTTTAATAACAGTCTTACAAGTGTCACTATAGTTAAAGCTAATAAATGCTAATCTAAGCGTGTGAACTCTGTGTTGCTTTTCAGAGCAATTTTGAAGGAAACATTGAATTCAGAAACATCCATTTTGTATATCCATCGAGGCCAGAAGTTCAAGTTTTGCAAGGACTCAACGTGAAGGTTAACAAAGGGCAGACCCTGGCATTAGTAGGAAGCAGCGGCTGTGGCAAAAGCACATCCATTCAGCTCCTGGAGAGATTTTATGACCCTGTGGAAGGACAAGTGGTAAAAATAGATTTGTGTGGCTATTAATAACAATTAAATCTACAGAACACTCTATCTTCCAAGGTTTCAGAGGCTTTAAACAATACTGGAAATATCTCTGATGAGATGCCTCTTTTAGAGGTGTGGGTTACTGAGGTTGTGGCTCCAGTGGAGCTGTAGACAATCTCAAGGCCCCTGTCGTTGCCTGCCCGTGCGTTGGCCACAGGTACCAGCACTGGCAGCCATGTTGGCACGGTGGGCTGGCTCAGGGCGCAGATCTCGCCGGGGAAGAGAATGAGAGTCTCAGACTGCGTTGCCTCCCCGAAGCTGCTCACAGCCTGGTCACAGGGGGGCATAATGTTGATGTCACTTGCTTGTCAGTGCATAAGTCATCTCATTAATATGAATTCACGCATCAGAGGCAGATATGTGCTTCAGATAATACAAATGTAATCCCCCAGGGATGCTACTATGTCATCGTCAGAAGGTTGCAATGGGCTTTTTGCTGCAATCCCCATTAATGGGTATAGAAAGTCCAAAGAAACCTCCTTGGAGGTTTTAAGATTGAGTCGAAGGCCTACAGCTGTGAAAATTCATTGTTGCGCTCAGCTTCTTAGGGGTAGGCTTTCCCGTGAGGTTCCCAGTGCTTGTGGTCAGTAGGGCTGGAAGGACCGCAGGAACAGCCTGTGGTCTGCACTCTGTGTTTCTGTCTGCTGGGAAATGGAAGCAAAAACACGCACAAAATTAAAAACTAATGAAAGGAAATATTTCATCTATACTTCCGGTTCTTTTCCATTTTGCACGCAAAACTTACTCGATCTCAGCAGGGATTCCACCACGTAACGGGCTTCCTCTTACAGTTCATGTTTCCTGTTCACAGTGTGTATCTGTGGATGAGCTCTGGAGTCAACTTGGCATCATTTTTCTGTTGTTTTTTCTAGTTAGCAGATGGATTTGATACCAGATCTTTGCATTTACAATGGCTGAGGTCCAGACTGGGCCTGGTGTCACAGGAGCCCATTTTGTTTGACTGCAGCATTGCAGAAAATATTCGGTATGGAGACAACAGTAGGGTGGTTAGTCAGGAGGAAATTGAAGAAGCAGCTAAAGCAGCAAATATTCATACCTTCATTGAAAAACTGCCAGAGGTAAGACACAGTGATCTTCTCTTCACAGTGAAATTAGATATTTGCAATGATATTGAGAAATCTAGGTAACGCTCATTTACATAGATCAAATTAAAAATAAACATTTTTGCTTCCCTTAATAGGAAAAAGTATAGAATTTTATGTTTAAAAACGTCAGCATGTTTCAAGCTTTAAATCATTCTTAGTTTGCTCAAAAACAAAATAAATCCGATATTCCAGCTAGTATAGGGGTAGACAAAGCAGACTATGAAAGGGGGAAAAATAGGAGGATGCTCTATGTACAAATAAGTCCTCATATTTTTTTTTTAGATTTTTTTCCTTTGACAGCCAAAACGTCTCAAGTTACTCTGAGAAAGACAATATTTTTTTCTAAAATAATTCTATTTCTAATTGGATGGGCAGGCACAGGGAGTGCTTCTTAACAAATACGGACGGGCAATAAATCAAAAGTGAACGACATGGCATTTGACCTTCATGCCTGCCAAGAATTTGGTTCTAACAAGGAAAAATGCTTTGAAAGTTTGTTTTCATTGTAGTTCTGTGTAACTTGAAAATGATGTAGTGATGTTGAAAAATATTTCGTCTTCATTACTGCTTATGACGTTTGGGATTCTTTATTTGAAAGTAATGCAGAATCAAGTTCTGCATGTATATGTCAGTAAGCATTAAATCTGTAGTCACTCTTATGATCATATGCTCATGGGCAGATGTCTGTGGACACCTCACGGCTATATCACTGGTGGTACCATTCAAGACCTATTCCAGTCTTTGGGGAAGGAAATTTTCAGACCAGTTATAAATATGCGTGGCTGTATATATAACTGGTTATACTAGAGGTGTTTATAAAACCTTAACTTTATTAAAACCACTTGCACTATTCTTTTCTTTCAAGATGGAAATACCTAATCATTTTTATAGCCATGCATAAAAGTTAACTTTTCTAATCTTCTTTCTCTAAGAGTATTCACAGGCCGCTTTCTTTAATTTTTAACATACAGAAATATAATACCCGGGTAGGTGAGAAAGGAACACAACTTTCTGGAGGTCAAAAACAAAGAATCGCAATTGCCCGTGCTCTGGTTCGTAATCCTGCCATTCTGCTTCTGGATGAAGCTACATCTGCTCTTGACACAGAAAGTGAAAAGGTGAGTAATGATTACGTGAAATATATATGTGTACGTACATGGCTAGTTGCTTTCTGTAGAATAAAATCAATGCAAACACGTTGCAGATGCTCAGCTGTGAAACAACAGGGCGGGTCTATCGTGGTAGCTTTTCCAGCTGTAAGCTGTGAATTCAATGACACTAGGATCTCTACTAAACAAACAAGTAGAAACCCCCAAAACTTTAAGTAGAAAACACCGTGGGGAGCTGATACTCTTCAGCTGCCTTCCTATTAGCTGTATTTGATGGTAAATACTGATTTTGTGTTCTGACCCTAACTGGATGCCCAAGAACCCACTTCTCAGTGTCTCATGCTCATTTGCACAGTCTCACCGACCTCAGTGAGAAACCCTATTGAGTAATGGTCTCGTGTAAGCACTGACTTGTATATCTATGGGAGACCTATTCAGGTGATAACAAAGACTAAGAAAACAAATGTGGTTGGTATGACAAGTGAAGGCTTTCCAGGTGCTAATAGCATTTTCATGACGTATATGTGCAGATCGTCCAGAAAGCTCTCGATAATGCCCGGCAAGGTCGAACCTGCATCGTCATTGCTCACCGCCTGACGACAGTACAGACTGCAGACATCATTGCAGTGATCCAGAACGGCAGGGTGGTTGAGCAGGGCACCCACAGCCAGTTACTGGCAAAGGAAGGACACTACTATGCCCTTGTAAATGCACAAGTCTCTAATTAGTACTGTTTGCTGGGGGAGGGGGGGGGTAATTGTTTTTTGGTTTGTTTTTTTTTTTTTTCTGGGAAGACATGAAAAAATTACAGAGAATTAATGTTGTTTGTGCTGATGGAGCAGGGACCGTATGTTGCAGCCTGGTTGCTGTACCCAGTGTAGCCCTTGCCCCACACATTCTTGGGGATGAGCAGTACATGCCCTGGGGTGGCTCATGGAGGGTGCACGAAGAAGGCCCAGGGGCTGAATCTGCTGACCAGTTGTGATCACGTGATCTGGAAGGAGCCAGACCTGGAGTAGTTTCATCCACCCCATGGCTTAGGTGAGGCACCCTGCTCCTACTGTCCCCCCAAACCCTGGACCATACCAGGCACCATAGACCAACGCTGTACCAGAGTATGGCAGTGTAACCATGGATCATGGATGAGCAGTGAGCTGATGCTTGTGTTTGTCTGTTGGGTTCCTTCACCAGTCAGGTGCAGCCGTAAATTCTTCTTAATTAAAGATGACTTTCAATTCTTACTGACTGCTGAGATTCCAAATAAAGGCATTTGTATTAAATTTAGAGAGAAGAGGTTGGATGTATGGGTTGGTTGGGTTTTTTTCCCCACTTCATGCCACATTTCTAATATTGCTGTGCTTCTCATGGTTCTTGGAGATTCAGTGTTCTATTTCAGACAATAATTGTAATAGAAGCTTTCCATATAGAGATAAACTGACACAAGAGATACCATTGTTTTGTTTAGTATTTTTCAGTTGCTGACCTAACAGAGTTTAATCGCTCTTTGCATCCATCAGGGTAATTTCAAAGATCTTTGGGGGGGAGCTAGGATGGCTTCTTTTGGAGCAGACTCGTGTCAGCCACATAAATAACTTTTTGTTGTTCTTGTTGTTTTAAAGAAAAAACCTACCCAAAAGTGCTTTTTACTATGAGATCCTTTATTTTGAATAGACATGGTGCTTAGGGGCACGTTTTAGTGGTGGACTTAATAGCGGTAGGTTAACAGTTGGACTTGATGATCTTAAGGGTCTTTTCCAACGTAAAGGATTCTGTGATTCTATGAACAATTTTTAAGGTTGTTTGAAGTGTTGGCAAAATTCATTTACACATGTGCTTTAATAATTGCTTATTCCTCTGATATATTCCTTGGGGTGCAGCAATACATCCTTCAACAGCTGAAGAATGTGTACTGTGTAGTCAGAGTGACTCAGCAGCTGGGGTTTTTTGGCTGGTTAAACCCAATTGCAGCATTTTAATTTTCCAAGGCTTTGCACGTGGCTTTGGGTTAGGATTTATGGCCTGGAGCAACCTGCAGTACTTTATGATTTCCAGATAACTCTGCTCAATTGTAGCAGACAAAACTTACAGTAATGACTATCTCCTTTGCTCGTTTCAATTGTTTTCCGGTATCAGGATCCATGAGGGGAATAAAACACACAAAAGAAAACAAATTCTGGTCTCAGCTTTGCCAAAATAAATACAGTCGCTCTCACAGAGTTTTTCTCAGGGATTTTTAGAAGAGGAGTTATCGCTCATTCAGGCACCCCTCTTGTGTGACCTCTTCACTTTCTCATGATAGGCAGATACTACAGGAGCTGCTGCCCTCATTACATTCCCAATTATCCAATGTGGGCTCCAATTAATTCCCTTTTCCCTGTTTTCTTTCTGCACTGGAGTTACAATTAAAAGCAGTAGAGTTTGAGTCTCACTTTTGAAAGTAAAATATCTTCCTTCTTAATCCAGAAACCTTTGGGGGGAAGAAAGAATTGGTTTTCTACTTTTGGGTTAGATGTATATGTGGTTTTCGTTACAATTGTAATGATGAATAAATTTTTGTAATATTACAATTCACTACGATCTATTGCAGTAACAATTAAGTAAAAATGGGAAATTTATTTAAATATACAAATAGAGGAGATAACAGTCACTAAGCTAAGGCTCTGTAACATAATGAATCATCTAACATCTGGGGCTAGTTAATGGACCATCTTTATGGAAAATACTGCGTTCACATCCATGCAGATTATGGAGAAGATACAAAGGTGCTTCCTTCCCACCAGCTTGGAATTATTTACTAGCACAGGGGCAAGAGGAGTGAGGTAATATGCACTGTTTGACCTGGAAGGTGCTGAAAGAACTGCAGCATGTTCAGCCTAGAAAAATAAGTTCTGCGACTTGTGTTTCCCTTTATTTGCTCTTTTAGAGGTCAACATTACCTACCATGGAAAGAAAAGTGGCTACACTCGCATCCCTTTCGGCATGTTCCTCACCCTTGCTTACATAGAGCGTTCTCATGTTGCAATAGCTGGACAGAGTCAGTACCAGCTATGTGGGTTAAGGATAAACACATAAAGGTCTCGAAGTAAGATGCTGGGCAGCACTGTGTCATGTCATCCCTTATGGAAGGGTAGGCACGGGTTTTGGTCAGGACCAGAGGGAGCAGGTGCTGATGTCGTGATGGAGGCAGCATGCGTGCAGCGCTCTGGGTTGTGGCAGCCACATGGGAAAAGAGCAGTGCCCGACAGCTGTGCCTCGGGAGCATCCTCTGCTCTTACGCAGGGGAAATAGAAAACAAAACTGAAGTAAATATTGTTGATTTACTTAAGTTTACGACTGAGATATTATGTAACATAGGAACACACTTCACTGATTTATCTCAATACAAACATGCTAAAAGCCACTCATATCGCAGCCCTGTTTAAAAGATCAGCTGTCGATCTGAGAAAAACACCAAACGCAAGTCCTACCCAACACAAAAGAAGTGGTGAGCAAGGAAACAGAGCAAAATCCCTGCCACCTGTAAGAATGGCAAAAAAAAAGCACACTACTGCATGCCTGCTAAAAGATGGACTGAGCTGGATGAGATATAAATAGATTAATACGCTCAGCTTGTAGGCACTAATAACAAGCTCTGATGGTTTAGTTCAGACCATCTAAGTCACCATTCCAGCTACATATACCCATAAATCTTGCAGGCTGGCTCCGATTTAAAAGCAGACCTGAGTTCAGAGACAAATGCATGTCAAAAGCACCTCTTCAGCACCAAATGTTAGACTGAAATAGAAATCAAAAGAATTAGCCCTGACAGAAAAGAAAAGCCTATGAGGACACTTCTTAAGAGCAGAGGATTTGTTGGCCCCAACACTCTCTGTCCTCTGCTGCCATCTACCCCAGCTGTCAGACTTAAAAAAAAAAAAAAAAAAAAAAAAAAAAAGACTTCCCTTACCCCTGCCCAAGCAAGGGGCTGGTGTTCTCCAAACATGCCCACAATGTAGTAAGTCCCTGCTGGTTTCACTGGGGACCTCATCCCTAAAATGACTGCCACAAGGATAGTGATGAAGGAAACACTTCAGGCCAGGCTTGTTAAGGAACACCAAGGCCTTGTTCATGACAAGAAGCACTTAGCCCAGGCAGGTGCTTTATGCCAGCACTGATCTAAGCCTCCTATGGAATTATTAAGGTATGATGTCCCGAAAAAGAGAGTGAAGATGTCAGAGAATGCATTCATAGGGGATTTTGGAGAAAGAACTGAGTGGTTTTTAACCACTTGACTCATTGTAGTATCATACATAGCTGTTAAATTTGGATAAAACTTTGCAATTGTTAGTCTAGTTACAATGTTAATTACTAATGCAGACTGAAGCCCCAGAGATGGGATAAGTAGCTGGCAGAAGCATGTGAACTAGAGGGCACAGGACCCGACTGTCTTTATGGCCTCAAAGAGTTAATTGTCCTCTTGTTTTTATGAGCATTGGAGTGCACCAGTCCCAGTGGGTGTGGAAGTTTCCCATTCCCAGATGTGCTATTTCAGTTTGAAATACCTGTTGGCAGTTCAGGAATAATGCTGTTTGCAAAACAGTAAATTAATATAATGTTTATCATCACGCGTTTTTTCCCAAATGCCTACTTTCATCTGCAGCCTATAAAATTTCAATTTGTATTCATCTAAAACATGTAAACTGCGCATTGTCATGAAGTTATTTAATAACTCTGATTGTATGGCAAAAAGGAAAGTTTCCATTAAAATTGCAATTCACAACCCTTGTACTTTTAGAAACCATGTTCTTTATTTGAAAAGTGGGGAGAAAAAAACAACTGGAGTATTTTTAGGGTCAGCTGAAATACCAGTACATCAACGTGTACCTGGATCAGATTTATGAGTTTAATTAAAACTCGAAGAGTTTGCAAAATTCTGCTCAACAACTTGTGGCAGGCAACACCTAACCTGTCCTTTCTTGGCCACCACCGACGGATATTGTACCGCTGACTTTTCACATATGTGTTTGCAAGTGGGAATGCGTCGCAGGGCTCTTGTCATACTGAGCTGTAGGAAAATTCCTGTCACACCTGGGAGCAGGCCTATTTGAATGTTAATGGTCAGTGATTTCACCTAATGAGTAAGGGAAATGTTAAGAAAATATGCGGGACCATTAAGGTCTGCTCACCTGACATTGCTGGAGGGTTTGAAGTGAAACTGCTCTCCTGGACTGTGTCTGCTCTAGGACACCTTGTAACACCGGTTAAAAAAAAAAAAAAAAAGCCAGATCTTGACCTGCTAGTTCCTACCATGCAGACATCAGCAAGACAGCTGATAGCCTAGTGCCGAAGGAGTTTGGATTTCAAGGGTTAAATATCTTCTCTGGATGAGGCTTGTGCCTCCCCTTCCATGAAGAAGCATTTTGTTACAGCCATGCTCCAGCTCTGCCTGCGTTTAGGGCTCACCCACCGCCTGCTGCCAGGGGCACTCTGCCCAGGGAAATCCTTTTTCCCAAGGAGAAACAACCAGAAGCAGAAGAGTTCATACAGTTTATCTGGAGCCGTGGTTGTGTCTTGCTGAAGAAGGAAATAAAGTGACGGCTTTTTCAAGGTATTTCCAAGCTCTTCTGTTTGCAAATGAACTTGGATTATACTGGAGAAATGTGGCTTGGCAGACACTACAGCTATATTCAAACTGTACGTGAACTGGTCAAGACAGTGGATGAAAGTCAGTACGTGACTTGACCTCCACTATCCATACTGCTGCATGTAGGACAAACCTGACTTCCGTAAAACACTTCTCCATGTCTGAGACAGTAAAGTGTGTCTAAGATCTTCAGCATAGTTAAGTGAGAAAAAAAATAGCTAGGCAACAGGGCCACAAACAGCACATACGTATTTTCTTCTTGTAAAACATACCTGAGGGGCTTATTTTGCCAAGTCCTCACCCTTAGGTACTTGTAAAGGACTGATCGTTTTCTATACAAAGGTAGAAGAATCCAGTTGCCTTGCTGTTCTTTACCAGCCTCCAGCTGCCCTATATATAAACCTTACCACAGATTGCCCATCACCCTGGTATTTTCCAGGGTTATAGCTCTCCCTGACTGTTCTCTTCCAGTTGCCTGGGCCGCTTTTCCTCCTCAAGCACCTTCCCTAGCACACACAGCAGATGCTTCACCATGTGGTTGGATGCAAAAGGACAGACAGAGATGAGAGGGGAAGTGCCAAAAGCAATGGTGATGCAAAAGGATCGCTGTCTAAAATTAACAAAAAATTTCTCAGCAGAAGACTGGTCATTGCTCTCAGTAAGTGAATCATTTACACTGCATTGCTTCCATCTGCCTCTGTGCATTGTCATCTAGACCGCAGGCAGCTCTTATCTACCTGAGACCTGAGACCCTAGCAGTCATCTTCTCATTTTAGCATTTATTGCCTACCTGGCTCAGCAGCAGTTATGTCCAGAAACTATTTTCTGAAGCATGTCTTTCCGTCTGGAAGTAATAATTTGCTGTGCCCTTAGGGAAGCTCACACATCCGCTCGAGTTATCCCCAGCCTGTCCAACGACATCAGTATCACACGCTCCAAAGCAAACTCGCTAAGCCTTCCTGTAATTCTCCTGAAGATGCCAATCTTTATTTTACTGAATGCTTTCACAGAAAGATATTTTAAAGTTGTGTTAGCTCAACAAATAGATTTTGTGGACTTGTTTGAATTGACCATTATGTATTTCCTTGCTCTGCTGTTGCCACAAGAGTAACATCCCCATTTCTTTCTAATCGTTATGAACGTCATCTGTGACTACTGCCTTCTCCTGTGTAGTCCAAAGCAAAACCGTCTTGCAGCTAATCACCACTAGAATAGCTCCTTTTGGTATGGTCCTTGAGGTTTGAAAGAATGACCTGAATATGGCTATTTTTCTATGCAAATAATTGTTCAAGCTCACCCCTGGTTGCAAAAGGCTGTCCTCAGTATTTGATCCACCACGGGCAGCATTCGCGGAGAACACACATGGTATTCAACCAAGAGGGAAACGAGGAGGAAACAGGCACTGCCGTGGGACACTTACCACTCAACTGCAGACATTTAGGGCTGAAGCAACCAATCAGATTGCCTTTAAAGGCGCCTCTAGGATATGACTCATCTGTTTCCACATATCTGTCTCAGCATACAGTGACCTACACCCGGGGCGTGCTTATTTCTTACCATAAATCTAAATGGGGAGTCTCAGGTTTTTTGTACCGATTATACATTTACCGTAGGTGAAGGGACTTCCGTTCTGAATGTTTGATCTTTCTTAAAGAGATTGCTCAGCTTATCAGGCCTGAAGATAATTTTTGGAGGTCCTGACCAGAAAGGCAGTGGGGAGCTCACTCTTGCAGACAAGGAGTCCTTCGAGGAAGAGGAAGAGGAAGAGGAAGAGGAAGAGGAAGAGGAAGAGGAAGAGGAAGAGGAAGAGGAAGAGGAAGAGCCTCTGCAGTGCAGGAGGATAAAGTTTCTTCTACCTACAGTTAGCAGTGCAAGAAGGTTGCAGTGAAGGACAAAAGTTCAGGAAACAGGAATTCTTTTTTTTGAATGTGTAAGATGGAAAAGAAAATTACAGATTGCAGAAGCATCCAAAACAGCTTATAATAATGAGTGAATTAGCAGAATACGGATTTCTTTTTCCTTCTTGGATGGCATGAGGGGAATTTTAAACAAGGAGTTAACATTTTCAGGGATCAAAATAAACGGTGTCTCTGACAATCCCATATATTGCCTGTTTTTTACAAAACTACGCTAAAAATGGTAAGTGGAGTTCCCATTTTCACATCTGCCATTCATATGAACAAACACCTGGCAATGTAGTGTATGTGTTGCTTCAGAGGAAACTCAACCAAACAACTATCACTTTATACAATACTAACATTCTCAGTTATAAACCCAGTACACGTGTTTTATTTACTGTAAATGAAGTGTATATTAGCAACACTGAATATGAAAATGAAATTTTAATGGGCCACTTTTATGATGCTAGAGCAACGTGAAGAGACATCTGTAATGTGATTTACTTTTTCATATTCAGTAATGTAGTTTTAGTTGGACTAAATAGGTTTTCCAATAAAGACTCACATGACTATTTTCTTCAATTTCTTATTTCACACATACTTTGAGACCTGGAGCAACTTTTTCCATGAATTTATGCCAATCCTTTTGGGACTCTTCCAGTGTTATGTTTTAAAGTTTTCTTTCGCTCTCTTTTTTTTTTTTTTTTTGATATATCTTAGTACCTTGCTATAATTATTCTACTTTTATACATCTAGGTGCACAGTGTGATTATCTATATTGATTCTGATAAATTCATCTGCATCCACAATCATTAAATAATCTTTGCATCTAACACTTCTTAATTGTTTCTCACAAATAAACAGTTATGGACGTGCTTTTTCTGAGAGAGAAAATGTCTAACCTGCCCCACTTATGGAAGAGAGGAAATCATACACTTTGCAATATATGAGTATACTTAAATGGATATATAATATTATATTTATAAAATATATATTTGTATATATTTAAATACATCAGAGATTGCTTCATGATGAGAAGTTTGGAAAGAATCCAAGCAAAAATTCGAATTAATCATGGGAAAATTCCATTTGCTTTCAGCATTTTAGTTCAATCTTGCGGAGTCGAAAGTAGCTTTTTCTTCTGACAGTCATCAAGCTTTGATGATGCAATTTCTCTTTTCAGCTTAGTCAGACACAGGCCATCGCTCTTGACTCACATGCTGCACTTGCCCACATGAAGTTAGTTACTCACGCAGATTTATTCTATTTTTCAGCAGATAAACCTTTCTTAACTTTTATGTTTAGGCCTTTTAGCCATACCTCCTGGGAAAGCAATTAAAGTCCTTGCACTTGAAAAGCCCAGACAGCTCTCACTATGAAAGCAGCAGCAGGTCCGTCTGGACCCCAAAAGCTGCCTCCTGGCTTCCATGAGAGATGGTATATGAAAAGCTACGCCACCCAAACCAGCTTCCCTGAAAGCGCTTCTTACAGCAAATTTAAACCTCTCCTCATCTCGCTGCTTTGCCAGAGGCTTGCTTTCTTCCAGAAAGTAAAGCTTTCCTGTGAAGGCTTCATATTTTCATCCTCCCTCCCCACCCCCAGCCATCCCACAATTGCCCATCGTTCTCAGAAAAACACAGGGGCAGCGGTGCCCCACCACTGCTCTGAACCCCAGTAAGCGCTCAGAAAACGCTCCCCACAGACGGGGACTGGAAGTGCCACTTGCCGTGGGCCAACAGCCCCACATTGAGTGTCCTTAAAAACTATCTCAAGCCAACAGGAGCACAGCTTATACCCACCCTAGTCATCATTACATAGTTACTGCCAAGCATCAGTAAACAACTGCATCGCGTGGGTGACATTTAAAACGCATTTCGTTAAAGTCCAGCTTTTGCCACGACTTCTTCAGCTTGTTTCCAGCTTTACGGGAAGTATAATACATCTAAAAATGTATTTTATCCTCTTTTCTGTTAGGTACACTCAATCATAATGCCGCCAGGGCTGGCATATTCGCATGTGTTAGTAATAAACTTGTGTTAACACAAGTCATATTTAAGCTGAGTCTCGGATTTTTTAATAAAAAAAAAGCACAAGAAAAAGAAAACAGGCACTGATAAGTGCTTTTTAATGTTGCATATAACAGGTTGTGTTATTTGATTATGTGTGATTCGTGAATACCAGAATATTGTTAAAAACAATCTACCGCATAACATATATACATTTTTTGTATCAGTAGTTCTGTTTGTTTTCTCAAAAATCTGATGGAATTTCCTTCACATCCCCCCCCATTTCTTCTCTCATTGCCCCACGTATTAGTCAATGTCTCAGCTGCAAACACTGCCACAAAGAAACTACACCACCCTGCTAGCTCCATCCTTCACTAAGGCTAGAAAGGGTCTACTTGGTGAGACCGTATTACTCAAGATGATGTTTCCCTGGAATCAGAGGTACACAAAAAGTGGCTTGCTTCACTTACAGGGGTGGTATGTGGGTCGGTAGATAAAGATGGCCAGATCCAGTGCTGGAACTGGAAATGTCCAGGAACTTCAAGTACTGAGGCAGGTACCGCATGTAACCCCAGTTTGACGGCAAGTCAAAATCAGAAGGGGCTTTACTATAACTGTTACCATAGTTACTGTTTAGACAATTACCTCTAAAATGTGCCAGCTCCTTTCTGAGAAGGCAGGGAGAACCGTGTCCCCAGACGAGATCAGTCCAGGAAAAAAACAAAACAGGAAAAAACCCAAACCTTTAACACTTGAAGTATATGGTTAGATGAATACACAGAAACAGAAACATCTCCAAATCTTTCCCCAGGACTCTGCACTATTTTAACCTTCGGAAACACTTGGCAACCATTAAAGGTTGAATTGAATGTTAGTCAGTTGTGTGTGTTTTCTGGGAATATTTCACAAGGTTCAAGGGGTGAATGATGTTCTACAAGGACATTAGTCACACAACTTTCATGTGGCCTTCCCTCTTTCAGCTCATCACATTCACTTGTCCTATCTTGCTTCAGATTAAATAGCAAACCTGTCAAGAGAGAGGGAGGTGTTTCCCCATGTTGTTCATGAAATGACCAGCACTGTTCAGCTTCGATCCTGCCTGAATACTTTGGAGCACATGAAACACAATAATGAAATGTCTCAAACAAAGAAGTTCCACAGATGAAAAGGGTAAGCAAACTCCAGAAGCGGTGAGTAATGATGCTACAGGAAACTAACAAAAGACAGAGGATTTCTGTCGGGTATGGTTGCTCCCTGGGTGATTAGTAGTAGAGATTTCAAAAGGTCGTATTTTTCTAAGAAGCCTCATTATGCTCAGATCACAAGACTGGGGATTTTGTCCATCCAGCGACAGCTGAGATAGGCAATCTGTCCACCCAGTCCCAAGTTTCTGAGCATGAGGGTCTGTCACAGCCCCCAAGACTGCACCAAGAGAGCCCTGAGGAGGCAACACGGAGGTGAGTTATGACTGCAGGACCAGTTGCTTTGTTAGATATGCCAGGATCAGTGCCAGGATGTGTATCAGAAGGTTTCCAAAATCAGCTCAGGGTCTTACCTGACACAGCTAATTCTGCCATGGCAATTTTTTCCCTAGAAAATTGCAATTGCAAAGCCATTGCAAAGATGTTCTCCCCCAAATTGTTTTGGGGGAAGCCAGAATGAAAATGCATTCACTTAAAAATTATTTCAGCTAAACCAAATATTTTTAACATTCTGTTCAAGCAGAAACTGAAAGTTTTGTTTCTGTTTTTAAAATTCTTTATTAGAAACAATTTCTCCAGTTAAAAATATTTTCTTGTTGCTCTAGAAATGTTGACATGAAGAGCTTCAACCTTCTCAGTAACTTTTCATGGCTAACACCATTTTCCATATTTAGCTGTGAATAGTTTTAGCTAACCTCTGCTGCCCATTTTGCCAGATAAAGTATATATCCAAAGCCGATCACCCAGTCCTGTTTCTAACAAACTGGCGATGCAACTCTGGCATCTGTGACAAGGGGAACCTTTTGGGGAAGGGAGGCTGAGGAGATGAAAACCAGATTAATAAAAAAAAAAAAAAAAAAAAAAAAAGTTGTTCGTGTTCTGGTTATGCTCTGTAGTGCATCGCATAGCGCCATCTCACACCCTGAGCGAGACTGCTCTGTCCCCGGCTGTGCCTGTCTCAGCCAGGGAAAAGGGTTTGGCTTAATAACCTGGGCCAGGGAGGAAAGTGCTTGAAAAGCCCCCCTGGCACTGGGGAGGCCGGGCTGGGGCCACAGCATCTGAAGTTGGCCACAGCACCCTGCAGAGCCCCTCTCGTTGAACTGAGCTGCAGAGCACCCAGCACCCTGACGGTCACCCCACCTACACTCACCGGGTTGCTGAGGCAGGACCGGAAAGAAAGATTTATGGAAAATGGAAGGTGGAAGGAGACAGATGTGTGGAAGAGGAAAGGGAGGACAATGACAGGAAGCCACAGCTTCTGCTCCCCTGTGCTTTGTCCTGCACTACCCCGACCTCTGGCTGTGGTGGCTTGACAGCCGCTGCCCATCCTCGCTGTGCCTCTCCCAGCGCTCGCCACACAAGCACTCATTTCGGTGTGATGAGGGTGGCCATGCCGCTTGGCACCTGCCCAGCGCGGCCACCACCTGCACCACCCCAGCTGACCTCCTGAAGCACTCTCCTAGGTGGGACACCTCTTCCACCTCCCTTCTCCCGCAGGAGACAGTTGAGGTCCAGAGCTGCTGGTAGTGAGTGTCCTGTTTGGGCCTTCTGAGCAAGCCTTGCCCCTCTGACATTCTCACTCACGGGACAAATTGAGAAACAAGAGGTGTCACCTACGTTTGTATCCATATTTGGTTTGATTACCTGATTTTAATATTTTTTACTATTAAAAAACCCCAACACTCAACTTGCTAGTATTAAATAAAAAGCCACTCTTCTTCCTTAATTCATGTGCAGAAAACTCTCAGTGCTTTTGAATGCTTCAACAGACAGTCAAATTTTTTTAAGTCGCCATAAATCAAGATGGTTTTAGCCAAAATAGGTCTTGAGCAATGTTTTCATGAGAAATTCTCTGGATCCCCAATGCAGGAAATGTCTGAGATTCCTGAGGAAGAGCAGGGCAAGGTGATGATACTCAGTCTGTACCTCCAGCTTTTGTTACTGGGATGACAAAGGTTTCAAGGCGGCTTAAGTTTGAGGGATTTTGGCTTTTGACATAAGTTTAGTAGCTCATATGCTTCAAGAATCAAATTCTAATATTTACCAGAAATGTTTTTTAATTAGGACAGAGTAAAGGGGGATTGGAAATAACAGCCCTGACTTAAATTCTCATTATTTTTTCCCCTTTGCTTTTTAAGTATATACTTTATAAGTTGGATATGATGTGATATGATATGATATGATATGATATGATATGATATGATATGATATGATATGATATGATATGATATGTTCAGGGAGGAGAGGAAATGAAGAAAGAATGCAGGACAAACCAAAACCCTCTCACCAGTTGGACCTTTCTGTGTAATTTATGAGGCAAATTCCTCAGGTCAGAGTCTCATCTGCAGGGATTTTCCACTTCCCCACTCTGGAGGACCACAAAGGCTATTGCACATCGGCACACACTAACACCCACGGAGAACCGAACTGTCTGATAAGAGATTGCTTTTGTTTCCCTCAAGCTCCCACAAAGGTACTCAGTGCACAGACCAGTATTTGCATTACGCCATGAAGGGAAGGATTTAGGCCAAAAGAAGCTGGCAGCCGTGGCTTTTTAATGAGCCATGTGCTGACGGGCCTGGTTGTGAGCTGTTACAGATGTGCGCCGGACAGTCTAATGAGATGCAGGAAATTCAGGAAGCCAAAAAAACCTCCTTGGATTTTCTGGTTACGCTGGTAGGATCAAAACCGCTTGTGTTCTACCTGGCATTGCCGAGCAAGGGATAGGCTTGATGTCCTTACTGAAAACATTACCATTTGGGGTAAAGGCACTGATGCAAGTTGATTGCCATAAGGGGGAATAAAAGAGGGGCTGAGTCATTAGCCAAGAACGAGAGCACAAGCAGGGCAGGATCCTGCAGTGGCGCATTAATTATAGTAACATTTTCTGTGATTCCCCTGCAACGTAACCAGAGATAGGGGAGCACGAGCGGGGGTTGCAGCGTGAAAGGAGATGGCCAGGATGAACAATCTGGATGAAACAACCAGGATGAAAGCAAACCACTGGTGAGAGAATAAAAACCCCTGAAAAATTCTTCTCTCCACAGAGCAGAGTCTCCAGCTGATGCGTCCGGTGCGGAAGAGGTGCCTTTTCCCGGTGCTTTAGCAGAGGAGTGTTCTGGTATTTCTCTCAGAGCGTGAGTCAGACGCAGGGGTTGCCAAAAAGCCGTGCCAAGTCCTGCGCTCCAGTTACATGTGCCCACAACAACACGGCACGTGAGCAGATGTTATCTCAGCGCCAACTGAGACATCGGAGGGGCTGTGGGCTGCTATGTGCGGCTCTGCGGCTCCTCCGTTTCACCTCTGTTATCTCTGTGAAGTCTGATTATCAACTGTATTGCAGATGGTATTGCTAATTGCCAGGCCTGCAAATTCAAATGATAAATGGTAAAGGTCTGCTTTTACTGTTATGTGACAGATAAAACTTATTTTTAACTGCCTAACTGATGTAGCACTAGCCAGCAGATGCCTCCGTTTCTTGCTCTTTGCCATGTGGACAGGCTTATATCTAAAAAAGCATAGACGAGAGCCTATGAAACAAAATAAGACACACAGACAGACCTTTCCCCGCTCAGCGAGGTGGGATGGCATTTGCCATAACTGTAAAAACGCATAAGATATGCAACAGTGACATCTATTGGCACACAACCTTTGCACAGATCCCCCCTTGTTTATTCGCCTGCAATACTCTTAGCTGCGTTGGCGATGCCACAAGTGCGCATGGCACGCTGTTGCGATAGCGCACTGGTGCTCTCGGGCACAGGCCCTGCAAGCTGACAGGGCTGCTAGGTAAAGAGCTTCTTGGACAACTTGCCCTTAAGATGCAAATAAATTTAGCTTTAACTATGAAGGGTCTTTTTTCTTTGCACAGGAAAAACTGCAGATAGTCCACGCTTCTGCAGTCCCCACTGACTGTGGACTCCCTTCTTCTCTTTTTCTTTTCAAAGACATTTCCACTTGTGTAAACCTTCATTTATAGCAAAAACATTGTCTTGTGACATGTTAGCTTGGGGGGGAGAGGGGAAAGAGACTTCACTGCAAGAATTTCTACTCTTTTGGGAACCCAGTGGTTCTCCAAGGCAAAAAAAAACCAGGTAGAAGCGAGACTGCTAGTAACACTATTTCTTCTTTTTGGCTGTAAAGTCCTTGAGGCTGTTTTAAGTCCAGCCTCAGGGAACTACAGGCATCTTCAAGCTCCAGATTTCCCAGGCCATGAGGCAATCGCAGAGTTATGGCTTTTGGAAGTCCTGGGTTAGCTTCTTTAGATCACTTGACTTGCCCGACCCATCTCTTTCAATGTGACAAAATTTACGCTTCAGGAGTAACTTTCCCAAGGAAGATAACTAATTCTCCTCAGAGCCCCGGCGAGTTTTGGAGTCAGATCCTCTGCCGCACCTATTTTTCAATAAGCCTGGGCTTTGGGAGGGCAAGTGAGATGCTGTCGAGGAAATAGTTAACATGTGAGCATTAGAGACTTTATCACCTTCGCCTTGCCTGGCTGTGAACAATAAGCAGGTGGGTTTACTCCTTTTCTAATTGGCCATTACATTGCACTCTCACCTTTTCCGATTTGGGGTGGCACGGTTTCACTGTTTTGAGGTTTGCTTCTAAATAAAGCTGCCTGCTTATTGCTTGGCCAAAATAATGGTTCTAGCTGAGTATGTAGTTCAATAACTATTATTAAGTCATGGAATCACAGAGTTTCAGAGTTGGAAGGGACCTCTAGAGATCATCTAGCCCAACTCCCCTGCTAAAGCAGGATTGCCCAGAGCACGTTACTCAGGACTGCATCCAGGCGGGTCTTGAAAATCTCCAGAGAAGGGAACCTCCCTGGGCAGCCTGTTCCAGTGCTCTGTCACCCTCATGGTAAAGAAGTTTTTCCGTGTATTTGAACGGAACTTCCTATGTTCTAACTTGTGGCCGTTACCCCTCGTCCTGTCACTGGGAACCATTGAAAAGAGCCTGGCTCCATCCTCCTTCAACCCACCCTTCAGATACTTGTACGCCATAATAAGGTCTCCCCTCAGCCTTCTCTTCTCCAGGCTAAAGAGTCCCAGCTCTCTCAGCCTTTCCTCAGAAGGGAGATGCTCCAAGCCCTTAATCATCTTAGTTGCCCTTCGCTGGACTCGCTCCAGCAGTTCCCTGTCCCTCTTGAACTGGGGAGCCCAAAACTGGACACAGTATTCCAGTTGTGGTCTCACCAGTGCAGAATAGAGGGGAAGAATTACCTCCTTCGACCTACTGGCCACACTCTTCCCTATGCAGTCCAGGATTCCATTGGCCTTTTTGGCAAAGAGGGCACATTGCTGGCTTATGGATAATTTACTATCTTCTGGGACCCCCATATCCTTCTCCTCAGAACTGCTTCCCAGCAGGTCCGCCCCTAACCTATACTGGTGCTTTGCATTCTTCCTCCCCAGGTGCAGGACCTTGCACTTGGTTTTGTTGAACCTCATTAGGTTCTTCTCTGCCCAGCTCTCCAGCCTGTCCAGGTCATGCTGGATGGCAGCACGGCCCTCTGGGGTGTCAGCCACCCCACCCAGTTTGGTATCATCAGTTAAATTGCTGAGGATACACTCTGTCCCCTCATCCAGGTCATTAATGAATATATTGAACAAAATTGGACCAAGTATTGACCGCTGGGGGACACCACTGGTTACAGGCCTCCAACTAGACTCTGTGCCGCTGATCACAACCCTCTGAGTTCTGTCACAAGTCCCATTGATCCTTTCCTATTTCCATAATCGTACCCGAAACTGTGCAGATCAATGCAAGAGGATAAACTGTGTTCCTGGAATACAGTGTGCTCAGGGATTTTAGGAACATTGTTATGTCAAGTTGACTCTCTAATTTTGTTAGTTTTGTTAGCTTTTTAAAGCTTTCTTTCAGTGAAACTATTTTTGATTATTTCAGTTGCAAGCAATTTACCTAGCATCATGTGGTTCTGAAGAGATGTAGGGAAAAGCTTAAAGAATGAGGTATTTTAACCAAGAGACACTGGTCTGCTTTCCTTACCCCATCAGAGAAGCCTGAGAAAAAACAGAAGACATCCTATAAAATTGATTTTAAAGGGGATTTTAATTTCTATTTTACCCATTTCCTGTAATAAAGTGGTGTCTAGTCAAGCTTTATTGTATGAGTGAGTTTTGAACCTTCTCACATCTAAATCAGCAATCTGTAAAGAAACATAAGCTGAGGAAGATCACACATCATGAACATTACGAAATCTTGTGTAAAAAAAAAGCAGAGAAGGAAGGGACCACGAGGAGACTGGATTTCCTATGTGGTCGCAGTCGTTGCTGTTGCCCAGGGAGAAGTGGGAGCTGATGCACTCACTGCTGATGACTAAGAAAACAGAGCGCAACCAGAGATAAATACTGCCTCTAGAAGAAGAGTTTTCCTACTGCAAGAAAATTAGCTTTCCTAATGCAAGAAAATCCCCAGTGGGCAGCCAGGTCAGTAAACCTGTGGCATCAGAGCTATCCTGGGTGAAGAGTTTTATGCACGCAGTACATGATAATGACCCTGGGGTTACAAGATTGTCCCTTTTTCATGAGTAATCATCCTGCTAGTTGTCATTCTCACTAAGGACTCCTTGGAGCCAGAGCTGAAGACAAGGGAAAGCAAATTCACAGGTGTTTTCACAAAGCTTCATTCCCTTCTTCCTTTTTTTTTTCTTTTTAAAATTCAAATATTGCTTTTATCTGAGTGTTTTCTACAGCTTTCATATATTGGTTGTATTTGTGAATCCACACAAGTGGGTTTAAAAGGTAACTCCAAGATGGAGACACTTAATCCTGATTATAAACTGAGTCACCGTTTTAGGAGCTAAAATGACACATGCAGCTTAGATGGTCAACCATCAAGAATCAGAAGGAAGAAGCCAAAGTCAGGAGGGTACATTGCAAATGACCTATACTTCTGTATAAAATGCCAGTCTAATTGCAATACTTTCTTCATCGGTTCTGCAGATAAGCTTGGCTTTTTAAAGTCTCTGCAACCATCCGGCTGCAGAGACAAGTTGCTGGGGTTCAGAAAAACACCGAATGTCTCCTCCCTGGCTTCTTTCTCACATGTGTGTCCGTCCTTGATAATGCTGCACAGCTCTGCTTGGAGATCCATCAACCAAAGCATCCAGTCACTGGCATATGGGGTGGGGGGGGCAGTGAGTAAAAGAATTGTTAAAGCAATATTAACATGGAGACAAAGCTGAGGGAAAAAAATAACAAACACAAAAAAAAAAAAAAACCACAATAAAAGGGTTGTCCAACAGCTTTTCTGCTTTGCTCCAAACTCAGCTTGGTGTCTTTTACTGGAGTATCAAAACTAGCTTGACCTTCAACTTGGGAAGAAGTCCTTACCTGTGATTTTGTCCCTAAAACAAAGTCCCGACAGATACTGACACTTGTGATGAATTAGGAGAGCTGGCATGGACACCCACGGCTTAAAGAGGGACAACGTTATTGCAAGGAGACACAGACATGCACAGTTGGTGGTTTTTTTAATTCCTTTGGTTTTTTCCCAGTATGTTCTGCAAAGAATGTACTTTGATAAGACTGAAACCCAAGGTCCCCCTCTAGCAATGCTCACCCATGTGTTTTGCTGAGATCAAAGCAAATTGCAGAAGAAATACCCTAAATAAAAAGCCTCATAAAATGCATCATGTCTTTCCTCAATCCAAGTACAACAACTTTCATAATTCTGGAAAGAAAACACTTGTCACTTAAAAATAAATTATCGTATTGTTTCAGAAAAACATCTTCCTGGTCCAAGCTCCGTGCTGTCCTCAGGCACATTTTCTGCCTCGTCTGAAACTTTCCGTTAAAGTAGGAAGCTGATTTTTATGGCTGTAAGCTTTATATTCACTTTTGGCAGCAGGGGAATGTTTATTTCCGTCAGAATTCTCTTGTAAATTCACTAAGTCATAGAAAAAAAAGTGTGAATCCAGAAAAGCTTCTGTACAAAATTGAGAAGCTATCCCACTGAACTTATGATTTGGCAAACTATTGATTATATGCCCGGGGCCAAACATCTTACCAAGAAACACAGATCAGATGTTAATAAGAAAATCCTTTCAACATATTGACTGGAGAGTTGCCAGAATTTTCAAATGCTGTAGGAGTCAAGAATATTAATCTTGGGGAAAGGAAAAGCCCAGGTGGAATCTGTTCAGAAAAGAAATACCATTTGTTGGTATTTTAAAGGAAAAATACAAAAAGACAATAATGTTCATAAGCCTAAAGCATGTCTGTAAGCATGCGATTACACAGCACAGAAAAATTGATCACAGCTCTTTTTTTTTTAAACAAGTTATACTCTTAAAGCAAGGATTTAAATGAATTAATGAAGAAAATACCATATACTGACCCAAATTTCTCTACTCTTTTTGCAGAAACATATATATATCCAGACAGAAAAATATATGAATTTTATAACACATACACACTGTATAAGTATATATAACGTGCAATGATGCATTTAATATGTTTAATATATCACATGTGATATAAGTATATATTATATAAATATGTAGTAGTATTTATTTTATTACAAACGTATAAAACTGTGTAAGTAGGTCCATCACTTTTTAAACTCATTTAGAGAATTTTGCTGCACATGGCAGACTTTGCTCTGTGTAAGGAGTCATTAATCCCCATAAAGTTGACAGACATTAGTCTTGAGTTGAGTATAGTTAGTATATTTTGTGTAAAAAAGAGGGGGGGGGGGGTCTCTCAGTTTTCTTGTTTCTCATTTATCTTTTTAACTGTCAGCTTCTCCCTGGGTGGAGGGTAAAGATTCAGTTGCAGAAGGAATTCATGAGAAACTTCCTTGTTTCAGACGACTGCTATTTTTTAGTGGTTTGAATGGATGGAAGGTTGCAGAGCTGTTGCCACTATTATTTGCTGCTTGGACATCTATACCCTTCCTCTGTGAATACAGAGAGCAGCACTTTGCACAAAGCCAGCTCGCATCCCTGCTAGTTGAAATAAGAGGAGACAGCAACCATCTTAGGTGGAAGAACCTAAAATAAGTAATACCAAAGATACTAGCCTTAGAGAGTGTTTATAAGACCTATATGTTATATCAAATCCACTGAGTGGAGCTACAGAGGAAAGTAAAGTGAAAGGTATCTGTCAAAAAGAAGCATTTTTCAGAGGAGCGTATTTCTAACCATAGCTCAAACTTTGCAATTCAAGTTCAGTGCTCTGCACCTCGTGTGTGTAGTGTCACTGTCCTGGTTTGAGGTAAAACAGAACCAGTTTTGGTTCTGTCGGTCCCATCTGGGGTCCCCCAGGTCCCCAGTAACCAATTTGGCCTAAACCATGACAGTCACTTATGATGACGTATTTACATACGCGTAATTTATAAATTAACAATCCCAAAAGTGCTCCGACACCATGTAAAGGCAGCAATGAAATAATAACTTCTGGTCTACGCTTCTGCTTTATGTGCAATAACAGCAACATGAATCACCAGGCTTAAACACAAACTTCATACACTGTAATACGCTATCTGAATTTAAAGGAGTTACGGATTTAAGTCTGCAATGTCTTGTAAACACAATATTCTGGTGGAGGTCACCCTGTATAACACCAGTTAAAATGTATTTTTTTCTGGATTTCCAGGTCTTATTAATCCCTGGGGTAACAGGAAAAATTTGCACCAGGAACTGTAAACAAGTCCTCAGTTATGTATTGAAAGGTTCTCTTTATTTAACCCAGTGATTTAAAATTCAATTTTTGCTGATGTCGGAAGAGTTCATTAAATTAAATATCTGATTATCAACGTGAATACAAATTATACTTTTCCCTGATTCCTCTTACACATACCATCGATTCAATAAAATAAATTGAATATCGCCTAAACTGTTCACAGAAGTATACAAGATGATAGAGTCGTTTCTAATCAGTTTCTTCACATCCAAAAATATTAATAATATCCTTTTTCTGCCAAGTAAACTATGTGACATGCCTCCGATGCATCCAGAACTTCTCAGACTGGCTGCCTTTGGGCAGAAATGCAGATGCCATTTCCTTTCCGGAACAGAGATTATCCGAGCTGAGCCCACGAGCTCCCTCACCGAGCTCCCTCACTGTGGTCATTTCCATTTCCATGCCGTCTGCAGCCTTTGTGATTCTGCCTTTCCCCACACATGACATCATTGGCTTCCTGGAAAGCTGAAACAAGGTATTGACTTAGTAGTTTAGGTCATGCCTACATTATGCAGTCGTGGTGGAGGCAAATATACACGATGGCCTTGCTGCTTCTTTCATTTTCTATCCATGTGTCTTGAGAATTACCTGATATTAGTCTTTTTTTTTTTTTTGCAGCAACCCAATCTGCTTTATTTGAGGTTATTCTCACTCCATCCTTATGCTTCTTGACATCTAAAATACAACTAAATTTTGTGACAAATTTATTTTTCCTTTTTTGTAGGTTCTTTGCTCACTCATAGAATCTTTTTTGAGATGAGTATTTGCCCTAAGGCTGTTCCCGGTAGCTTTTGCTCCTTCGAAATAGAAGACTCTTTCAGGTGTCCTCCATATTCAGTCCCTGAGTTCTACAGCCCAATTGACTGCACTGGATATTCAATCCAGCAAAATAATATTCATACTAAACATTTTCAGTTAACCTGGTGAGTAGTAATCTCAGTGGAAGGATGGACTGTGATGGCTGGTAAAAGGTTTTTTTTGTCTTTCAATTTTAGAAACGTACCCCGTCTGTTGCTAACTGCATGTTGATAATCATCCTAAAATTGGTTCAGTTGAGTTTTTCCAAGACTAAAATCTTTGCTCTGGTGTTACGGCTTTGCGGTATTTAGACAGTGAAATTCATGGGTTAGTTGTGCTCATACATTTTTAAAAGCCTCTTCAACCACTTTTTGAATACTGCCTTGGCGATTTCATTCCATCCCCCTTTTCCTCCATCATAACTGAAAGCAAATAAGTGCACCAGGTTTTCTTACTCTGTATTGCTTGCTCATTTTTTATACTGTCATCTTTTCCTTCTCCCATACCTCTGACTGTTCTTGTCAGAAGTCTGGGAAGCTCTTTGTGAAAGCTGTGGTTGCTACTGGTGTTCATACAGGTGTATCAGCCGGGGCATCACCTGGCCTCCTAGCGTGGTTTGGATAAACGTACTCTTTGAAACAATGCTGTATGGTTGTGTTGCGGTTTTAGTTGCTTCTACAGGCAAAACACAGAGGTAAGAAACAGAAGATCTGAAGGTGCGAGAGGTCTCAAGAGGTTGGTTTCAGAGGATTCTTCAATCCCCAAACTTACAATGTCAGAGGACAGCTTCAGCGGTGCTCCTGGGACCCTCGACAACTGTCAGCACTTTGGTTTGTCAGCCACCCGCAGTGTCAGTGGCTTGGCTGGAGGACTTTAAGCTGGGAGTTCCTGAAGTGGTTAACACACCAGGCTGTATCTTCCACAGAAGCTGGCAGGCAGATGGTCTTGCTCTGTGTTTTTCTTATCGGTCCCCGAGGCCTTAATTTCATAATGTTTTGCACCAGTGCTTTCAACATTTCAATCCGTTTTCAATTTTCAAAATTTCAATCTTTTGCTATGATTTTTGCCTCTAAAATAAAGGGCGGAAGTATTGTTTCTGCCTTCACATGCTATCTGAGTAAGTCCATTTTTCCAGGTTAATATTTGCTTTGATAAACTGCAAACAGGACTCCTGTAGCTATCACAACATAGTAAAGAAATAATAACCCAAGTTAAAAATAGGCTCATGCAAAATAGTCTCCCATGGCAAAGGGCAGGAAATTGGTTGCAGTTGAACTAATATTTCTCTTGAAATCGTCTGTAGCTGCTATTTGCTTTAGCTTCTGCACCCCCCCAGGCAATTCCGGACGCCTTTGGAAAACCCTCTGAAGCTGCGCTGTCCTGCCTATATATGGAGAGGCGGTGTGATTTCTCATGCTTGTAGCTCTTTGGTACAGAAGAAACGTTTGGCTTTTACAGGAGTGCTGCAGAAAGCCTATGTTGTATCAGATTACTCATTTACAGTTATTTCCCCTTTCCGAGTAAAGAATAAAGGAAGTGCATCCCAAAAACAGGGAACTTGCATCCAGACTTGTAAATTCTTCTGTCTTGGATGTTTTAAATAGATAAACTAAGGCAAAGTCACACAAAAGGACACGTACGGTCCAGCACAGTGTAAGTTACTATATTGGGCATAAGGCTTGTAACAATTTTTGGAAATAGATATAACATTCTTGTCGCATTCCAGATGGACAGTTATTTTGTTCCCAGATATTGAAATGATGCTATTGCTCTTGCACAGGGAGGTACTAAGACATTTGCAGTCTCTCTTCTGTGTAGCCTATATACAAATCATGTCCTTTCCAGCCTCTTCCAGGTGAAATATTCCCAATCTTTTTTTCATCTGTTTCTGTGACAGATTCCCTCATCCCCTGGTTTTCAACAATTGTTCCTTTCACTCCACGTGTTGCTGGGAGTAGGAACACTACAAACACTGAGGATGTCAGAACTGGTATAATACAAGAGCTTGTAGGATATTACATGTGAAGTTGTATTTTTTAATGATTTCTTATAGCTGCCACACTAACAGAAAATGTGCTCTTTACCAATTAAAAGAATTTCCAGTAAATAATAATCTCAACATTATTATATTTTTGCAGGATAAATAGCCTATAGACACAATGACAGGGGAAAAAAAAAACAACACTAACACAAAAATATTCAAGGCTCATATGGATACCTGTGGTAAGTAGGTTTATTATTATCTTGTCCTGATTGACTTTTTTTCTTCAATAGCTCAGCTCTCTGAAAAGCACTCCCTAACACTTTCGGACTAAATCTTCAGAGTTGATACTGAGATCAGCTAAAGGTATTAGTATTTTCTTTTCTGCTGCAGCCAGATTTATTCCACTGCAATTACTCCCTCTCCAGTTTAAATGAGGACAGGGAAGGGCCCCACCAGCACCGCCGGCACTCCACCTTTAGCTGTCCTTACCTCAGTCAGCTAACAAACAGAATTGAAGTATGACGGGAAAGAAAAGCAATCTTAGCCACATCAAAATGTATATTTTCCTGTTCAGCATAAATATGGTGCTAGTAGAACTGAAATGGCTTGAAATGTGTGAGAGGTGACAGTCAAATTCACTTTCTAGACCCACTAAAGCCAAAAATATGACTTGTGAGGTATTTATTTAACTGGGGAACATAGGCAATATTATGTGACTTTATGAAAAATTCAATTTCTAGTTTCAAATACCTAAATAGAGAACATGATAAGCCATATAGGGACATCCCAATAGCAGAAGAGGAGAATATTCTTGGAGTATTCGTCACAAAATACTGACTCACCTAAACATCACGTGGTTCCTGAAACCTAAGCAAAGCTCGGGTTGCCTTTCCTCTGAATAGCATTCTGCTGGGTAGAGCTGAAGATTTTGAATACAGAGATAACTGAAGCTTGATTTGCTACTCACCGTGAGATTATAGATGAAATAGTGATGTTTACAACACAGTCAGATAAAAGGTTCTCCCTGTGCAGACTACAGGAGGGTGCAAGTTTTCTGTAAAACCTGATAGAATAATAACTACTTATGCTAAGCCAACGAATATTTGAGAAATACCTTGTTGTTGTCTTTTTGTGATAATCATTGTTTCTCCATGAGAGATGAGTAACATTAAAAATCACCTATTCATCAGTTTCTAACATTTCAGCCTCTAAAGCATTATAAGTTTAAACTTAATCAAAACTTAATCATCTTTACATTTCATGTGGTCATTATTTTACCCAGTTTTAACCATTCAGAATTTTGATGTCTCGCCTAAGCTAATCATCTAGGCACCCTTTGTAATCAATTGAGGGAAGGCAAAGATGCCTCCAGAAAGGCTAAATGCAAGAATGGAAAATGTTGTCAGTTGGGGTAACGCTTATGTAGGTGGAATTAAGCATGAGACCAGTTAATAGAGTTGAAACCATTAAGTCATGTACATTATCTCTCCAGATCAACCTGTAATGTGGCAAAATATGTTCAAGCTGAACTCCAGTGCCTCGCACTCTTCCATGAAAATGCATGAGGCTTTGTGACCTCTTGATGTATACATATATGTATGTGTATACGTATATGTATGGATATAATCACTTTCTAGTCGTTACCCAAAGAATCTGCAGACATATCTGCACACCCACCTAAAGCAGACAAACCCTTACCTGATGACTCGTTAATCTGCTACCAGATTGCCCAATACGCCAGTCTGATTCAGAGATGAAAGGCCGTAAAATGCAATCTTGCACTCTGATAGAGTGATGTTTTCTGTAGATCAGCTTGGAGCAACATGACATAAAAGTCACTTCAGAGGTTTCTGAGAACTCATGGGCACGGTCAGCCAGGCAGCCAGCCTTTTAGGATGGCAATTAGAACCGGTGTAAGGCATAGCAGAGAAAATGTAACTGATGAAGAAATTGTAACTGCAACAAAGGAAGAAAACATTTAAGTTACCCTAGTGGATTTCCTGTTATGATATTCAAATATCTTTCTTCCTTGGAAATGAATTGACACAAAGTTCAGTATTGAATAAAACCTGCTTTTTTCATGTATGTGGTGGAGTTTTGTGCGTGTATCTAGAAAACAGCTTATCTCAAAAATTTGACTTATATCTAAACTCACTGAAATGAAAAGCAGGGGACGCAGAAACACACTGAGAAGAGGGAACGAGAGATCAACAGGGTAATGAGTACAAAGTCCAAAGCTACAAGGCGGCTGACTGAATGTAAATGCAGTTGAAAAGTCAGACTGACATCTCGGGGCGAGGGGGGGGGGATGTTTTCTATTCCAGTCTCAAGTGGGTCACATCTGGCCCTCTGCAAAATCGATGTGGGGGAGGTGAGGGGGGGTGAGGGGGGAAGGTGCAACTTAAACCGAACACTGATTTTCTGCAGCCACCTTGTGTCGAAAATGGAAATCGCAGCTTTCAAAACCGGTGTGAGGTTCGGAAGCACGGCGCCCTGCTCCAGCGGGATGCTTGGCGCAAGTGTAACTCGGGGGTCATCAGTGTCGCTGCTGTGGCCAGGGGACCTGCTCACGTGTGCTGAGTTACATCAGTGGGTAAACACTCTGGGCTAGGGTGGATTTGCACCGATACTTCGTTTCTAGGAGGAAATACCACATTGCAAGAAAACGTTCTTTTTAAATCCCATCTCTTTGCAGTTTGAACTCTGCAGAAAGCAGAGGGAATCTTTCCAATTATCTCTATGCTGAGGCAGGTCCTATTAAAAATTGTTCCTTCAAATATGATCGATCATATATTTTATGTTCAAAAATGATAGATTTTATATTCTTCTTTCCAAAAAACGCTACCATTGTTGTTGAAAGGGGAAATGCGCAGAAATCGGGGGTCAGAAACCAGGAATGGCTGTTGACTGAGCTTTAGAGTGCAGTCCTAAAATTCTCTAATTAGATGACACTGCATCAGCTCTAGACAGAGAAAACAAGACACTAGTTCACATTGGACTAGGAAAAGTAAGTGCTTTGTCATTGATATAACCCTTTCTCTTTTCTCAAATCATGCATTTGATTTAAATTCAGGGAGAAGCCACAAGTGACAAGTTGTCATTTTCCATGACAGATTTGTAACAAGGAGAAGGACTATTTCCCTATTCCTGGTAAAAAGCTGCCCACTGGTTTTCTGGGGGAATATTCTCATATCTTCCGCCTCACCACCACCGAAGCAATGATTTCCACCTGACTCATCTAACCAGGGGCTGGCACCACACAACGGCCATCTGAGCAGACGAGCCCTTGCCGTAATACTCCAGACAGCTTAACTGTTCTGAATGTTTAACTGGCAACAGTTAACTCAGAAGGAAGCTGAGTCAGAGGCTTTTTGGAAGAAGTCTCCGTCTCTCTTCTTTGGTTATACAGGCAGGCTGCAGGTACTAAACTGTATGTTTGTTTATTCCTGGAAATTGGGCATCTGCACTTAGGTGATATGAATAGCTTTCCTCCATAAATTACCAAATTATAAACCCTATGGCTTTTTTTGTGGCAGCGGAGGCCCAAAGCTGCCTATTTAAGGCAAACACATTGCCTTCAGCTAGACAATGCTGAGTGATGTTTACTGGTGGCAAATAACTGGTGTCACGCTGTTAGAATTGGTGGGACCGAGGGAGCAAAAGAGAGACACGTGTCCTCTGCCAATGATCCAGTCTCTATGGAAATGCTCCCAACTTTGTACTTCATGGCTGGGATTTTCAATAGCATTAAAAAAAAAAAAAAAACAGAAGATACTCCAAGAAAAGCAGAAGCAGCAAAATAAGCCAAACCAGAAAGCCAGTTACAAGTCCAGCCTGCCAGGGAAAGGAACAGGTTGTAGTTTGTGTCTGTTGCAGGCGAATCGTGGGTTATACGGCTGTTCAGCAAATGAGATCAATGGGAAGTAGCAGCAGTATCAATATGACAAATTAGAGGAATTACTCTAAACCACCAAGCAACAGGGGACATGAATTGCAGTTTGGTATTTTGTTTACAGGCCAGGCAAGGTCAAACTACTATTATTATTGCTCATCAGCTTTCCACCGCTCAGACTGCAGAGGTAATAGTGGGCATTGTGGATGACGCAGTGGTTGAAATGGGAACACAGACAGAGCTGATGAAGAAAAAGGAGCCATATCATTCCCTTCCAACCTCACAGGTACGTGTAGTAGTAGTAGTAGTAGTAGTAGTAGTAGTAGTAGTAGTAGTAGTAGTATAATTGCAGTATGCAGGATGATATATCATGGATCAAATCCCCACTGAGCACAGTTTTAGAGGTGAGAGCTGGCAATATGACCATGAATAGATGTGTGGAGGAATTCCTGAGGGTGAGAGGTCATGATCTGATCCCTATGAGCAACCCAGGATTTTAGCCAGGTGGAGAGGCCTACGCGTGCTGTCCTTGAAATCTATTCTGAACAACGTGGGAACAAATTTGGTCTGGGAGCGAAACTGCAGAAGGGAAAACAATCAGCGTGTGCTATGTCCACGGGCATAACACATCGCTGATCAGGTTGGGGGGTGTTACGTGTAAGCAAGAGGGTTAAACCAATCACCATGTTGCTTATGTGTGCTATTTCTGTAAACATATATATATTCACCATATTGTTTGTGTGTGCTATTTTTGTAAGCCTTTATATACTCTGCTACTAGCAAGCTTATATATACTCTGCTAAAACACCTAATAAACGAGAACGACCATACTCACATTGAGGCTACGTCGTTACTCCGGGACACAATCCCACTCTGACATAGATGCATTTGTTACTCAGCAATTCTACAAATGCTGGTTTCTTTTACGCAGCATAGTGAGTTTGTTTATTTGTGAATGCCTCAGATGATCTTTAAAAGACCTCTTAGCTCATGACTCACGCCTAATCTGGCATATGCTTTAAAGTGACACTTAAGTACAGATGCAGAAGCACCTAAGAGCCAGACCGTGGCCTCCAGTGGGAAAACCCTTTGGTCTTGTGCTGTCGGTGCTGCCAGGCACTGAGCTCTCCAAAATCAACTCACCTCCAAATAAGGACACACCTTTCCATATTGCTCTTCTGCAATCTCCTGGCAGCAGCTGTGCCTGTGTTCCCAGACAGAAGTGTAGGTGAAGGTTTCCACAGTTCAGAGCAGGCTGTAAAAGACAAGAGCAGTAGCTTAGGCTGTAACTCTGGGGCCTACCTGTCCTGTTGGAGACAAATTAAAAACAAAAGCAATAGAAGGACACAAAAATCCCCAGCGCTGCCAACCAGCACTTTTTTGTGCAGATGTATTAACAGCTTAGACCATTTTTCCCACCCTGGCCTACCTCCATCAGCAAAATGAAAAGTACAAATGAAAGCACAGGAAAGGCAGAGGGAGGCCAAGTGTGGGCAGGTTCTCCACCATGACATCTAACCAGGCTTGAGCGATTGTCAACACTGACAAGCAGAAAAACGCTGGCAGCATGATAAGAGAGGCAAAGTCTTGACCTAGCGTATTGTCAGTTCACATACCATTTGTAGCAGTACAACTTGAGGCACTCCTGCTTAACACAACCAAGTTGAAATGTACAGTAAAAGCACATTTTACTGGATTTCCAGGGGGTACTAAAGCAAAATTTAAAAGCTATGTCCTGGAAAATGTTTTTAAAACATATACTTACCTGACCCTGCCTGGGAATGCCGTGTAAGCCAGTTGGTAGTTGTGGTTCTGCCGTGACCGGCAGTATGCTGCGGCCAGGGAGTCTTTCAGGTGTACGATCTCGAATTAGCTAACTTAGCTATTTGCATGGAGAGGAGGTGGCTGGAACTAGGAGAAGTCACAAAGGAAACGACTGAAAAATTTTAAGGGTGAAATCTTGCCCTACCTGCCCTTAATGGTAGCTTTGTTGAACTGTAGACACTGACAAAGATGCACCCACAAATTGCGGCAGCCACCAAACACATTTCCTCAAGAGTTTGCCAAAGCATTCCAAAAAATGGAATTAGAAGTTGTCAGTGCATGTAGGAATCTGTTGTTTGCTTGCAAACTTTGCCGTTTGAAGAGATGCTGAGTAATTACATCTGTCATTGTAGTCAATGGGTGCTTGCAGGAACCTTTCAAAATTGCATAGAATTGACCCCTCTGAGGGAAAACAAGTATAGTTTTCCCAGGGCTTGCAACAACATGTTCACCCTTTTTTATACAGTAGACTTGTATATAGATTTCCTAATGACTAAGGGAAATGTTTATAACCTCACATAGCAATAGATTTGAGAAATGTAGTTAATTTGGTCAGATTAATAAATCTAAAACAGAATACTTATGTGAAACTACAAACAGAAAATGTTCTACTTTTCTCAGCCACAGTGACCAACACAATATATTTGTGACTGAATTTTTTTCTTGTCTTGTGTTGTCTGAATTAGTTTTAATGAGTGATACTAGAGGAAATAATGACAGAAGATCCTAAGGATGCATTCAGCAGCAACAGCTTGAAGCCCAGTACAGCAAATAGTAAATCATGCACCATAATGAGAAGATGAAGAAGAAGAATCGCCCACTCAAAAGGTAATGATTTACACTAGCTAAATAGGTGCAGAGGCCTCACTGAATTCTAAAATACCTGGCATGAAGAGAGTAAACGTTTGTCAAACAGTGGAGCTATGGAATCTCCATCCTTGGAGTCAGTGAAGACTCAAGCAGCCAGACCCTGAGTGGCTGGCTCTGAGCACAGGTTGGACTGGATGACCTCGGGAGATCCCTTCCAGCTGATGAGGTTCTGTGAATCTATGAAAGCTAATGGTAGCTCCCGCACATCCCTTCCCCTTTCATACTGACATCACTTCTTCGGAAGAATGCATCAAAGACTATTTCTGTAGTAGTCAGGAGGACAGCCTCTATTTTCTAAAATTAGTGTCATGGATTCAGCAGTTATTAAGGTGGTTTTCCTTGTTGCCTGTGGGCCTGGGGGAGTACTACGGAATGGCTCAGATCCATTTCCTCGCTCTACCAACTACCTTATTCTCTGCTGTTTCAGAATTCTTCTGTTTGATTCTTCCTGAACGTGCTGAAGACAACATTCAGATTAGTTTTCCTTTAAAAATAATGGAAAGGATTGCAATTTCAATTGTTTTAATTTCTTATTTCTGTTTTATAGGAATCCCTGTCCCAAATTTATTGCCCAAAGATATTGAAATTAGACAAGTATGAATGATTATTTATTGTGCTGTGAGCACTGACCCCACTGAAGGGTTTTGGTCCCTTGTTTTCCATCATGCTTGCTGGAACTGTAGGGATAAGCAAATAAGTGATTTTTCTCTGAGTCCTGCTATTCAAAACAGTTGTTCTTGACATAGCTTTTCCAAGGTACAGTGGTCCCTAACACTTTACAAAGCTAGGCATTTACAAAGCATGTAGAATTATTGACTGAGCATTCACAGTACATTTATTTGTGAAGAAATTTTCCCAGGAGTACACTTTGTTGTGTTTCAGGAACCTGTGAGGCTTTTGCTTATTTTATTTACTCCTACAGATGAATCCTTGAAGTCTCTGACTCTGTTCTGGTGTTTACATTACTAAATTATGTCTTTTTCTATCACCCCCTGGTGCAAACTGAAGTATTTCTGAACAGAAACAGGCTCATAGCCCCAACCTAAACTATTCTGTGATCCTGATCCAAACTCTGCTCAAAACAGAGCTAACTGTGAAGCCAGGTCAGGTTGCTCAGGGTCTTGTCCAATTCTGAATATTCTGAATAACCTCAGGGATGGTGAACCCACGGCCTCTCTGAGCAGCCTGTGCTAGTGCTTGGCCACCTCACTGTGAAGAATATATTCCCAATATTCAGACAGAATTTCCTTTCTGTCGCTAATGTATTTTGCCCCTCATCCTTTTGCCGTGCACTTCTGACAAGAATCTGGCTCCATCTTCTCTATATCTTCCCATTACGTAGTTGTAGACGTGAATTATTACAGTTCTTTTCTCCAAACTGAACAAACCCATTTCTCTCAGTATCTCAGCAGCTTCTCATACACAATGTGCTCCAGAGCCTTCTTTGTCTTCATAGCCTTCTGTTCGGCTCATTTCAGTATTTCAATGTCTTTTTTGTAGCACAAAGGGCAGAATTAGACACAGTGCTCCTGACACAGTCTCCATTTCTGAAGAGAGGAGAATAATCGCTTCCTTCCACCTGCTGGCTACACTCCTTCTCCAACAGCCCCCCGTGCTGCTGTCCTTCTTTGCTGCAAGGGCACACTGCTCATCATGTCCACCATGTTGCCCACCGGGATCCTCAGGTACTTATAGAATAGCACGTATAGAATAAGGAAGACAGTAGCCAGAATCTGAAAACTGTCCTTAAACCAATCTTGCATTGGACAATTAAAGACAAAGTCAAGAAATCATACAAGCATATTAAAAAAAAAAATATCTGCATAATCATTTTTTTCTGTGTGTGGCTGAAATATGTACCTCTAGGTCCATTTTAAATACATGTACTAAGGGTAGACAAGCACAAGATAGACTTAGATTTCTATAGTGGAAATACTACCGACAGATTTAAGCAAACCTATAATGACCATGTATTTTAAGCAACGCTACGTATAATTTCTTATTTCTATTACTTTTTTTCTGTGGAAACATTGTATGTAAGCATAATCTGTTTCCAAAACCCATATCCTAACTTCATCAGAACATCCTACCTTAATACTCATATCAGCAAGAGTGAATTTATTTTATTGAGCAGTCTGTTAGGAAAAAGTCAAGTTAATATTAATATGAACTTTAAAAAAAAAAATCAGCAATACTTATTGTACATGGTCTGGAAAAGTCCTTTTTGTTTCCATTCTTATTTAATTTGTGCTTCCTTTTCAACATTTCATCTAAATATTGATTTGTGGGAAACAATTTCCGTAAAAGTACTATATATAAATGTTTAATTCAAATTGCAAGTTTCTCCATTTTTCTAATGCAGCAAACAGCCAAACCCTATTACACTGAACAGTTTGATATCATAAATATTTATCCGGCCCAGTGGTGATTTGTTATAGTGAGGTTAGACTGTGTCTTCAACACAAATTTATTTCCACAGTTGCAGTTGGAACTAACGAAGTCCATGTTGTCACACTGATGGTGTTCTTTCAAAATGCGCATTAAATCCCAATGACTTTTACAGAGCTTACAACACAACTGCTCTGGAAAATTTTGCACTGAATCCTCATTCTCAGTCTGGAAATAATTGTTCGTACAGTATTTTCCTCCCTTCTCTATTCCATCTTAAAGACTGTGACTATGAACTGTATAAAATTCAACTACAGCACTCTGTAGTGAGTTACTAAATAAGTATTAATTTTTCTTCCCTTTTTACTTTTTTTTTTTTTTAATAAAGAATGATAATCAGGGGACTCAGAATGAATCCTATGTCTTTTCCATTACATTGGTGATATTGAGCTAATCACTAAAATATTACAGGTAATTCTTAGTTTAATAGAATAGCTTGTCGAAGACGTGGTTTCTATTCATATTTCTATTCTTGTTTAAACTGTGATTGATTTAGTGTTCACAGCCAAGGGATCATGGCATGAGAGGTGAGGAATTGTTTGCCTGTGCAGCAGTCTTGATCCAATCCCTTTAGTATTTACCTGTAATACTTTATTCTTACAGACTACTGCAATAATCTATACACAGCGTATACGTGTAGAAGTGAAATAGAGTATGTAAACAGCGGGTTTTTGCAAGGATTTCATTATAGAAAAGTGGGTGAAATGCTAAGAACAATGTTCAGGTGTATAGCGTTTAAAGCCTTACTTTAGTAGTTGTTGGGCACACTAATGAACACAAAATTTCTTTATTTTATTACAAAAAAAATAGGAAATAGCTTGATTCACATTTTACTCCTGCCCAGCTCAATTTTATTATATCAACTTCTACAGGAAAAAAAAAAAAAAGAATTAATACTTGAAGCATTTGCTAATTACCTATCTTTTGGTTCACCTATCAATTTCAGAGAAGAGCTTTGCTAAGTACATCCACAACTAAACATGGTCTTTTCACACAATTTCCCTGACGAATCATGGCACTAAAATGCAGTGGGAAAGGAGTTCAGCTTCCTTTTAATAATTGGCTCGACTAACCAAGCATGTTGCAGTGAGTGTTTGTACGTTTATCTCCAACACACATCATACACATATGTGCACAGAAAGTTTGCAAGAATCTCCTCTGTTTGGCCACCATCCCCATTTCACTGATTAAGACACGAGACATTGTTTCTTATTCTTAGCAGTCATAACTCTGCCTGCCAAGAGCAAATGATTAATCAGGTCCTTAAAATGACTTAACAGCTGTAAATCAAGTAGTAATTTTAAGAAGCAGAGCTCATGGTCAAAATAGCTGTTTCGTTTGCCAGGGAGCAGAAAGATATATTTAGTCCCCTCTGGGTGCTAAAATTGCCTCCCCATCAGATCTTTTAGAAGGTCAAGCTGATTATTCCACAGGCCTTGTCTGCATGTTGCTGCTGACAGATCTCACTGCAACATGCATAGTTTCCCATTTCTTCTCAGGATTCCCCAGTATCACAGCCACAAGTCTCTCTGAATCTGGACCTTGCTTGAGAAAACAAGTGTTTCCACACCTTGCTGTCCTCCACGTCTCCCTGAGGCTCCTGTCGTTGCCTGCTTTTCGTGCTGCTCCTTGCATCCTTACTTCTGCCGGGTCCGTCAGCTAAGACCAATCAAGCAAATCTGACTGAAAGCAATCATTTTTTCCAGAACCACCCATACGTCTCCTCAGTTTGTATCCCAGCACTCATGATTATTCTGGGAGCTCGGTTCTGGCCATTCTCAGTGTCAGGTTCAGCAGTTTATTTCAAAGACACTTTACTGAAAGCCATTTATGAGGTGTTCGTGGTACACCAGTGGCATGCGTTTCCCTAGATGGGAATGACCACGCTTACAAATGTGGCCGGGGCAGCAATGTAGGCTGCAGACTCGGAATGATGAATGTTTGAAGTTGGAGAAGTGTTCCTGTGCATCTACTGCCCAGCAGTATTTGCCATAACCAAATTACCTGCTACAACTGCTTCTGGAAGCAGAGCTTAAATCATCTTCTGGTTACTTTGCAGCCAACTTCTGTTTAAAAGGTCTGTTCCTCCACCCAGTGGTGGCAACGAAGAACCTCTGTAGTCTTTGGGGTCAGACCAATCTTTTCTGACATCAAGAAAATAGGGATTCTGTATTTCATGAGCTCTTCAATACGTCCACTGAAAAGTTTTTAGTAATGATTTTTAAATTCTTTCTTCAAACCCCTAGAAGGACTTCTAGTTTTATATAAAGCCTTTTTTTTTTCAGACCATGTTGAAGTCATTTTGACTACAGCATTCCCTGAACAAGTGTAGTATGGATTGTAGTGACACAATGAATGTACTCTCAGCTGGAAACAACACCTACATCAAAACAGCCTGCTCGCTGTTATCGCAAAGTTTAAGTTGGAGAAATGTTTGAATAATGAAGCCTTTCCCAGATTTTCATTTTGCACTTACCTTTACTCTACTCCAGCCTTGGAATGAGCCTTACCCAGATACTAACAGACCAGCAGGCTACCTAGTTTCTCGTTGTATCCCATAATAGATCTTCAATTGATCAGTAACTAAAAGTCAATCTGATATATAGGACCACCCAAAGCCCTTACACTAACATGTCATCATTTTGAAAAGGCTAATTGCTGACCTCCTTTCCTTTCAGACAGCAGGTTGTAGGGCATAATAAGATTTATAGAGGGGGCAGAGCTCATAGGGAGAAAGAGGAGGTTCAGTGTATAGAACTTGAGGAAAATGCAAAATCCAGACCGTCATTAGAGTCAGATACTGCCTTCACTAGGAATGCAAAGGTCAACTTTTTAAAGCAAGTCTATAACTGCATCTATAATACTGCCAAGAATGAAAATTGGCCGCGAAAATACCATGGAATAATTCTATAGCAAATATAAATCAGAATAGTTAGACTGAAGTCAGTGGAGCTATGCCAGTTTACAATAGGTTAAGATCTGGCCTCAGATGGACATTTGCATGCATAAATCAAGTAATTGCATGCACAAACTGATAGTTAATGTGATTTGCATGTGTAAGTGTTCACATTAATTAGCAAGAGCACTATTGAACTAATGCATGTGGTGGTTTTTTCATGTGCAAACAGATGCACTTGCAGACACTGAAGATTTTGTTAATAATAATGTGGGAAGGAGAGAAGAGGCCTCTTACTCACTGAATAACCCCTTTTCTTCTCCCTCTCCCCCTACCCTCTGCCCCAGTCAGTTCTTACAGGAAAACCCCTGCTTTGATAAAGAAAAATACAATACCGGAGCTTTGGTGACAAGGTTAGCCAGAAAAAGAGAAAAAAAAAATCTAATGCTGTGTCTGTTTCAGTCATTTCTGTGTCTGTTTAACATTGACATTGAATATGGGTCACTCTTAAAGGATATTAATCACAACAAACTTACTACAGAGTGCACTTTTCTGTAGCGAAGCATAGCAAAGCAAGCAATCCGTCACACTTGGGAGAAAAAAAGCAGGTTTTAGACAAGAGGGAAAGCAATCAAGTAAACCTGAACAGTACTTGCACGAGCCCAGTGTGGAGCACATGTATTTGAACCAAAACAAATTCAGATTAAGCTCAAAGGATGAAGAGGCAATAGGCATCGAGCTGTGAAGTTTGAAGTTTGCACCACAACTTTCCAAAAGGTCGAGCCTTCTCAGATCTTGGGTTAAGAGGTCAGCCAACTACAGTGAGGGAATGCCAAACTTCAAGGTTCCCCAAAGTTTTGGGGTTAAGGTTTCAGACTAGCCCAGTTCCAAAAGGTGCAAGGAATCGGTGAGAAGGAAGGAGACGGAATGCATGAATGAATGTTATTTCAACCGAAGTGTTAGGGAGACCTATCCCAGACAGATAACAAAGATTAAGCAAAAAAATGCAAATAGTAAATCTGCCCATACAATCTTGTTTCTCAAGAATCAAAACAACTTCTTAAATCCAGCAAATAGCAAGGGACGGAAAAGGGAAGAGAGGAATTTGGAAAAATCAGAACATTTTGTTTTGACATTTTCAGGCTGAAACTTTCTGTTTCAAAACAGTATTTTCAGTTCAAAATGAACTGAAAGCTTCAACTGAGCTTTAAAATATCACTCAAGGAAGGCTGAGTAACTCAAAAAAGGAAAAGAAAGAAATGTGGGTAGTATTGAACAGTTTTTATAGCCGTTATTTTTCTTAATCACTGAAAAATACAATAATTTTCTGATTTGGACCAACTTTGAGCTATATTTAATTTGCTTATTTTGTGGTTCAGCTGCCAGACTACAAAACGCCATTATTTTCAATGTCTTTAATTCTGTATTCCAGTCTGAACCGAAACCAGTTGATATAAAACCCTGAGGCAGGCTGCTTTACAAAGATTGGTGTTAAAATGCAAACTGAAACGAGAGAAGAGAAATTGTGAAATCTCAAGGTGTCCTAACAAGGGTAGCGTGATTCTGTCCTCCAAACATGTCGCTTCCAGCTCAGCGCGACTAGCAATTCCGTGCACACAGACTGCAGACGCGTGCAGCCCCGGAGAGTGCTTAAAAAAAAAAAAAAAAGCGGGTACTGGCTGGTTGACAGATTGCAGCACACATTTCTGTCAAGGGAGATGAGGCCATGGAGAATGACTTCTCTGACATGTTCATGGCCTCTTATTTTTCTCCTCTCCATTTCCCCACTCCCTCATAGCGCTTGCTGTGAGCCAGGAGATGAGATTTAAAATTAATTTAATATTTAATACCCAATGGCAAACAGTAATTTTTTTTAAATTACCTGATTAGAGCTCACTGGCCCAAGACTCGGAGCTATAACATAAAACCTCTCTATCTTTGGGTTTTCTGTCATTATCTCTTTTATATATGGATAACCGCTGATCTTTCCTGTAGTATCTATGCTCACTGTCACGGGGACGCTAGAGATCGTGGCACTAAGTGTCACGGCCAAGCAAGATGAAAAGGGACCTGCAGGCATTAGGGAAGGCAAACCAGTACCACTCCATATCGTCTGGATTTAAAGGTACTGTGAGCAGTGCTGTGGCCTTGTTAAGATGTGTTTTCTATACAGCACCCTTCCTCTTCATCTTTAGCAGACTTGTCAAGGTGGGGTCCTATAAATGAGGCTCTTGGAGCTACCACAATGGTGCAGGCACAATATCAACACAGTAAAACAAATGATCCAACAACAATCATATTTTACATATACGTCTTATGCAAACTTGATAATATTGTCACCCGTTCGGGGGAGGACACTTTATATTCCATACTGAGTGCATTGAAACTCACAAAAATCACAAGGATACATTGCAGAGAATTAAAGGAGACAAGCCAAACGCAGTCAGAAAACAGAGAGAGAACTTGCATGAGTCTTGGGGGTGGACCAGGAGCCTGGTGCAGTGGATTTCCTCACGGCACACATCACGACTAGAACTAGAGCTTCTGCCTTCTGGAGAGAGAAAAGCCACGGTGCACTGCTGGAGCGCCCCGCAAAGAGACACGTTCTCTTCCTTCCCAACCGTATAACCTCAAAGAATAGGACATTTCTTTTCCTGTACCTGGTACAGCAGCTACCAAAATACTCCAAACCCTTGCTAAGAAAACTACAATGCAAGATGTCATTGGAAAGAATGACTGACAATTTTTCCATCTTGTTTTGGGTGATTGTTGTTCCTGTTTCACTAAAGGTAGCAACTGAAGCCCTAAAGAACACGCATTTAATCAACGAAAGAATACTTCTGAAAAAGAGAATAAAGGAAATCCGTGGAGGCTGTATGTGTCAGAACTGGTTCAGGCAATCAGATCTTATCAACCTGAGTGATCTCGGTTGTGATTGGGAGCACTGAAGTTGTATGCATTGTCTTTTTCATCCCTTTCATTTTTTCAATTTCGTTGACAAAACTAAAGATTAAATCAATTAATAAAGTCCACAGGAGCAAAAGGCAGGAGGGAAAGGCTAGCAAAAAGCTGTACTAGTATAGATGAGCACAGAGGTTTCTTAAGGAGGAAACAGCCTTAAATACCAACTTGGGGGTGAAAATAAAATGCACAAGACACATAGATAGTATGGCATCATACATTGTTCTTTGCTAGTCCTTTTCAGCTAGTTATATTTTCTGTGACCATCATTTCTTATATTTAGATATTTCTTATGCTGAAAAGCTGTTACATTTGGTGGACTAGAGGTTAAATTCTGCCCTGTTAAAAACAGTTGAAAACAGCATTTATTTTTGTAGTTCTGTGACCTCATCCTGCAAATACTTCTGCTCTGGTATATGAGAGAGAAGTATCTCTTACTTTGGGTGACCCAAACAGCGTAAGACCAAGTTCCTGTTATATCTTAGGCAGAAACAGAGAGATAAGTGTCCAGCTGAACTGACCTCACTCTAAAACTGGCAGAAATATACTGATAGACAGGCTTCCATGGAGTATTGATGGAGCAATACGTTATCGGCAACCACTGCCCAGATGCCTTTCTTGAACGACACTGTTCTTACTGGTTACAGAAAGCTTTTCCCCTTCTTTGCCTGTGATGAGTAGTTTTGGTGACACAAGGTCTGGGCAGACTCAGGGGTTTATAAAATCATAGAATCATAGCACCATAGAATAGTTTGGGTCGGAAAGGACCTTTAAAAGTCACCTAGTCCAACCCCCTGCCATAAGTAGGGACATCTTCAACTAGATCAGGTTGCTCAGAGCCCCGTCCAATCTGACCTTGAATGTTTCCAGGGATGGGGCATCTACCACTTCTCTGGGCAACCTCTGCCAGTGTTTCACCACCCTCATTGTAAAAAATGTCTTCTTTATATCTAGTCTGAATCTGCCCTCTTTTAGTTTAAAGCCATTACCCTTTGTCCTATTGCAACAGGCCCTGCTAAAAAGTCTGTCCCAACTTTTTTGTAAGCCACCTTTAAATACTGAAAGGCCACAATAAGGTCTCCCTGGAGCCTTCTTTTCTCCTCAGCAACCTCAACTTTCTCAGCTTTTTCTCATAGGAGATGTTCTCTAGATCTCTAAACATTTTTGTGGCCCTCCTCTAGACCTGCTCAAACAGGTCCATGTCTTTCCTGTACTGAAGACCCTAGAGCTGGATGCAGTACTCCAGGTGGAGTCTCACCAGAGCAGATCCTTTATTAGAGGCAGGGAAAATGTAGTGACAAAGGATGAGGAAAAGGCTGAGGTACTTAATGCCTTCCTTGTCTCAGTCTTTAATAGTAAGACCAGTTGTTCTCTGGGTACTCAGCCCCCTGAGCTGGAAGACAGGGATGGGGAACAGAATGAAGCCTCGGCAATCCAAGGGGAAATGGTTAGCAACCTGCTAACCTAACACCATTTAGACACACACAAGTCTATGGGGCCAGATGGGATCCACCCAAGGCTACTGAGAGAGCTGGCGGAAATGCTCACCAAACCACTTTCCATCATTTATCAGCAGTGCTGGCTAACCAAGGAGGTCTCAGTTGACTGGAGGTTAGCAAATGTGACACCCATCCACAAGAAGAGCCAAAGGGAGGATCTGGGGAACTATAGGTTTGTCAGTCTGACCTCAGTGCCAAAGAAGTTTACAGAACAGATCATCTTGGGTGCTGTTACACAGCACATGCAGGGCAACCAGGTGATCAGGCCCAGTCAGCATAAGTTTGTGAAAGGCAAGTCCTGCTTGACAAATCTGATCTCCTTCTGTGATAAGGGGACCCACTTAGCGGATGACTGAAAGGCTGTCAATGTTGTCTACCTGGACTTTAGTAAAGCCTTTGACACCATTTCCCACAGCATTTTCTTGGAGAAACTGGCTGCATATGGCTTGGATGGGCACACTCTTTACTGGGTAAAAAACTGGCTGGAGTGGCAGTGGTGAATGGACTTACGTCCAGCTGGCAGCCTGTCACAAGTGGTGTTCCTGAGGGCTCAGTATTGGAGTCAGTTCCATTTAATATCTTTATCAATGGTCTGGACAAGGGGATCAAGTGCACTCTCAGCAAGTTTGCAGGTGACAACAAGTTGGGTAGGAGCGTTGATCTGCTTGAGGGTAGTATGGGTCTACAGAGGGATCTGGACAGGCTGGATCAATGGACAGAGGCAAACGATATGAGATTCAACAAGTCCAAGTGTTGGGTCCCGCATTTGGCTCACAACAACCCCATGCAGCCCTACAGGCTTGGGGAAGAGTGGCTGGAAAGCTGCTCAGCAGAAAAGCACCTGGGCGTGTTGGTCAACAACCAGCTGAATGTGAGCCAGCAGTGTGCCCGGGTGGCCAAGAAAGCCAACAGCATCCTGGCCTGTATCAGGAATAGTGTGGCCAGCAGGACTAGGGAAGTGATTGTCCCCCTGTACTCAGCACTGAGGTGAGGTGCCACGTTGAATAATATGTTCAGTTTTGGGCCTCTCACCACAAGAAAGACATTGAGATTCTGGAGCGTGTCCAAAGAAGAGCAACAAAGCTGATAAGGGGTCTGGAGTACAAGTTTTATGAGGAGTGTCTGAGGGAACTGGGGTTGTTTAGCCTGGAGAAAAGGAGGCTGAGGGGAGACCTTATCGCTCTCTACAACAACCTGAAAGGAGGTTGCAGCAAGGTGGGTGTTGGTGTCCTCTTCCAAGGAACAAGTGACAGGATCAGAGGAAATGGCCTCAAGTTGCACCAGGGGAGGTTTAGGGTCGATATTAGGAAAAATTTCTTCACTGAAAGGTATGTCAAGCATTGAAATAGGCTGCTCAGGGAAGTGGTTGAGTCCCCATCCCTGGAGGTATTTGAAAGAAATGTAGATGTGACACTTATGGACATAGTTTAGTGGTAGACTTGGCAGTGTTAGGTTTACAGTTGGACTCGATGATCTTAAAGGTCTTTTCCAACCTAAACAATTCTATGATTCTGTGATCTGTAGTGGTGGATGCTCTGTATTAAAAAAATATATTTACAAGTTTTCACCAACCAGTCATTCGCCTGTAACTGCACCTGGATGATAATTCATCACTTCTCATGCAGGTTCCCTGGTGAGAGCAGAAGGAAAGATGTAGTATTAGGCAATATTATGTGTATTTCCACTTATGCATGCAGTCTGTGTGTGGTGCACCTTACTATGCATCCTTCTGCATATATGGACCACATCTACAAGTGAAGTTGTCTCAGTTGCAGAACTCCCTGCCTCTCCGTCCTGGTTTGAGCGACACAGGACTAATTTCTAACACTTGGGAAAACTGCACTTTTAGAGACTCCAGTATCTGAATTTGTGAAAATATTTACTTTCAGCCAGCTATGGTGTGTGGGTCTCAAGGTCTCAGAGTTTTCAAGCTTGCCAGGTGCAGGGATGAGGAGGAGTGAGACCCGGGCACTTGACCCAAGCTGGCCAACAGGATTATTTCATACCATCAACGTCACATTCATTATAAATTAGAAAGTTTGTTGTGAAGTTCTCTCTCTCTCTTGATGGCTGCTGTCCTAAGAACTTCGCGCCCCGGTGCTGGAGCCCTGAGGCCTTCCCTTCCTCCTGAAGCTGTAGCGCTCGTGGTGTCCCACATCTGCTGTCCACTGCTGGGAGTGCACAGCTTCCTACTGATATAGTTGGCTGAGTATAATCTTTGCATATTCTGTATTGGTGTTGAGATCAATATCAGTTCTTTAGTGCTGTTAATGTTAATTATCTAATCTTATTCTATTAAATCTGTTTATACTTCAGCTCCCAGGTTTCCTTGTTTTTCCCGATTTCCCTTTCCCAGGTGGGGAGAGGCCATTGGGTGATAGAACGATTGTCTAAATGACAACAAATTATTATGGGTCTCTCAAACCATAACACTCTCCAAGTGGAGATGATGTTGAGTTTTAAAAATTGATTTATCTTTATAAATGGTGGTGTCATGGTTGCAGCTGAGATGGAGTTGACTTCCTTTCTAACAACTGGTGTAGTGGTATGTTTTGGATTTGGGATGAGAAATACTGCTGATAGTGCACTAATGTTTTTAGTTGTTGCTAAGCACTCAAGGGCTTTTCTGCTCCTCACACCGCCCCACCAGCGAGCAGGCTGGGAGGGCACAAGAAGCTGAGAGGGGACACAGTTGGGACAGCTGACTCCAACTGACCAAAGGGATATTCCATACCATGTGACGTCATGCTCAGTATATAAAGCTGGGGGAAGAAGAAGGAAGGGGGGAGACATTCAAAGTTATGGTGTTTGTCTTCCCAAGTAACAGTTACTTGTGATGGACCTCTACTTTCCTGGAGACGGCTGAACACCTCCCTGCCGATGGGAAGCAGTGAATGATGTCTTTGTTTTGCTTTGCTTGTGTGTGCAGCTTTTGCCTTACCTATTAAACTGTCTTCATCTCAACACATGAGTTTTTTCTCACTTTTTATCTTCTGATTCTCTCCCCTACCGCAACTGGGGGGAGTGAGTGAGTGGCTACATGGTCCGAGCTGCTGGATGGTGTTAAACCATGACAAGTGGGTATCGCAGAAATACTTAGAATAGAGCTGAGATAGGTGGGTGCTGGTAAGGATTCAGTCTGGATTTTCTGTATTTCGCCTGTACTGTGGGATTCCAGTTGAGGGTGTATCTAATTGTTCATGTGAGACTGGCTGTGAAGAGTGTTTTCATGCAAGTCTTATAAATTAATAAACATAAATGTGTTTATTAAGAGTGTGCAGATTTACACCTCCCTTCATATCCTGGAGAATATTTCACTCTCACAAAGATAAACTGTCTTCCAAGTAGAAGGAAATAAATTGTAGTTTACATTTGTATTCTTTGAAACACCAGACACTCTCTCAAAACTCTTCAGCCCTAATTTCAGCAACAGCTTTTTGTGACAAATATTGAGACTTGCCACGGAGAACTTGCGGAGGGCTCTTCTTAGGAAGTTTCCTCTCATTTTTAATTGGGCCATGGGGTCTGTTTGTGCCAGACCTGTGAGGCTTTGCCCAGGCTCTACCACAAAATTTTATTACAGGATTGAGACCCTGGAAAATTATCAAGTCACTGATATCCGAGTGCTGCCTCCAAGGACATGTGCACATCAATAGCCATGGCAGAGATGGCAGAGAGAGAAGCAGTATGTCAAGGTCTGATAGATCCTTGCGGTGTGAAGACAGGCAAGAACATTTAAACTTACCACAATCACGCCCCTGGTATATTTGCAGACTCAAAATGCAAGATATGCCTGTGGGCGCATAGTGTGTCAAGCACATGAGTAAACTGGAGCCTGGAGGAAAGGATTTGAACCTTTTTTCAGGGAATACGAAACATGCCTTGCTAAGAATTTTACAGTTAGATTGAAACCACATTAAAAAAAGTTTCTCAGCTTGTCAGTGTTTATTTACCCTCTCTTCAGGCATTCCCTTCTTCCTGCTTACCACTTTGTGTTTTGTGGTAATTAGTAAAATATGTAGAAAGATAGGTTTTTTTAAACCTAAAAATGAAAAGTCTAGGCACAGTCTGCATTTTGATCCAAAGTTTGTCTGTGGGTGACACATTTTTGGATCCTGTCTGATTCTGGTGTCATACTGCTGGCAATAAACTGTATTTACTCTTGTTGTGCCTAATCATATATGCTAGTAATATCTGGGAAGATATTGGCAATGTAGGTGAGACAGAACTCAAGGGCAGATGATCAAAAATTTTAAATAGCTCCCCAAGAGGGGGAGTGTCTGGCAGAGGAGTTTGCCATATTAAAAATGTCTAAGTGCTAAACGCAGTTGCTCCAGACAGAGATGTATATTGGAGTAATGTGACCACCCAGAGCCAGGAAAGAGAATTACACCAGTGGAGAGAGCACAGTAGATCTGCACAAGGCAAGAAAGAGGCCACTCCCCAACAGGAATGCATTTTTAGCAGCTGACTATTAAAATGAAAGCTTATGAAATTCACTTTTTGTCCTTATTTGCACTGGGAGTCACAGAATCACAGAATCACAGAATTTTCAGAGTTGGAAGGGACCTCTAGAGATCATCTAGCCCAACTCCCCTGCCAAAGCAGGATTGCCCAGAGCACATTACTCAGGACTGCATCCAGGCGGGTCTTGAAAATCTCCAGAGAAGGGGACTCCACAGCCTCCCTGGGCAGCCTCTGCCAGTGCTCTGTCACCCTCACCGTAAAGAAGTTTTTCCGTGTATTTGAACGGAACTTCCTATGTTCTAACTTGTGCCCATTGCCCCTCGTCCTGTCACTGGGAACCATTGAAAAGAGCCTGGCTCCATCCTCCTTCAACCCACCCTTTAGATACTTGTACGCCATAATAAGGTCTCCCCTCAGCCTTCTCTTCTCCAGGCTAAAGAGTCCCAGCTCTCTCAGCCTTTCCTCAGAAGGGAGATGCTCCAATCCCTTAATCATCTTAGTTGCCCTTCGCTGGACTCGCTCCAGCAGTTCCCTGTCCCTCTTGAACTGGGGAGCCCAAAACTGGACACAGTATTCCAGTTGTGGCCTCACCAGTGCAGAGTAGAGGGGGAGAATGACATCCCTCGACCTACTGGCCACACTCTTCCCTATGCAGCCCAGGATTCCATTGGCCTTTTTGGCAACAAGGGCACATTGCTGGGCCATGGATAATTTACTGTCTACGGTCGGTCCACTGGTGTTGGTAATCTTATTTCAAAAGGAGAATTAGGTGAAGAAATTACTTTATTCCTTCTCTTTTTCCATCAAGGGATGAGGCAACCTTGCCGAGACCCATGCAGGCACCAGCGTAACCAAACCCTTGGGCACCCCACCCATCTGCCAAGCTGGGCCATTGTCATGGGGGACTTCTCACCACTGCTGACCAAATCAACCCTGTGGCTTCCTACCCACCCCCCTGCACTCCCCACAGGTCCACCCAGCTTTCCAGGTCTCACCATACCAACCCCTTCCCCTGCCAACCTGCCCCCCAGCAGCTCTGGTGCAGGGACAGCTAGAGCACCACCGAGGTAAAATATGGGCTATAAAATACTTTAGAGGAAGTTTCAGCAGCTCTCTGACTGGTGTGGCTGCAGAATGGAGCAGCTCCTGGGATGTCCCAGGCACAATGCTCTTTCCAGTCTGGGAGGGGAGGCTGCCCTCAGGGTCCTGGGGCAATAACTGTCTCTAATGCCCCTGGCCAGCCTTACTGGGGACTCATCCTCCAGCTCCCAGCTCTTCAACCCAGCAGACCCAAAGCATCCCTCATTTGCAAAAATAAAAATCCGTTCAGAGCAAATTGGAGTTGGCTGCATCTCCCTGTACCTTTCTGTGTTTGTCTTCTAAGAGACAGACAGCTATAAAGATAGATTTGCTTCTTTTTTCTCTCTCCAAGAGCTATATAAGGATGCTTAGAAGCATCTGTCTATCAAATACCAGGGATAGCTATGCTACACCACCGCAGTCTTGTAACTGCTGTCCCTTTTCCCAGTGATAAAAATATTCTTATCTGGGCTATTCTCTGGAAACCAGCATTCTGGAAAATATATTTTCATATGTCACTTGAACCCGTTTGAGCTTTGCCAGTGTCTTTTACTGTATTTCCACTTAGATACCCAGCTTTAAAATGTCCTCATAACGACTTAGCGAGTTTTCAGATGACATAAAACCAGGAGAAGGATCAATATGTCGGACAGGAGGGCTGCCATTCAGAGGGATCTAGGTAGACTGAAGAAATGGGCTGACAGAAAACTTATGAGGACCCTGTACCTGGGACAAAGTAACGCCATGTAGCAGGACAGTTTGGGAGCTGACTGGCTGGCGACCAACTTTGCAGAGAAAGACCTGGGGATCCTGGTGAACAGTAAGTTGGGTGGCATGACCTTGCGGTGATGAAGGCTAGCCACACGCTGGGCATCATTTACAGTACTGATACTGAACCAGTTGAAGAAAACCTATACAGCACTTGTAAGGCCACTGCTGGAGTGCAGTGTTCAGCTTTGGGGTCCCCAGCAGCAGTTTAGCACCATGTTAGATCGAATTTGTTCCTGGGAAATGGGAAAAGATGCAGGAAGAGGGTTCTAAGGCATAAATCTGACCACTGTAGAGTGGTTTCTAAGTCAGACATTCGAATAACACTACATATAGAGTTCACAAACAGCACAGCACCCTGGGACTGTTGGGAAGCTGGAGTTAAGACAATAGGTTGATTCAGCAAATATCTTGAATGAGACAAGGTGTACGTGGAGAAAGGCTGCACTGCAACGTTGCTTTCCTCTGTAGGAGGACAGCTGTGTATGCAATATCTCTAACATCTTTAGTCTGTTCAAACCCACACACTGCCAACTTCCATACTGGACGGCAGCGAGGCAAATCTACCTGTTTGCTAGATACACAACATTGCCTTTCTGTATGTTGTTTGAGAAAAGCAAAAGCAGGTGCCTTCTACACACTCAAAACCATAAGCAAGACAAAAGAACAAAGAAAATTTTAAAAATTTCTGGGTTTATGTTTTAGCAAGATCATTTTATGTTTCCTTTTGAAAAATATGAATGTTTTTTGCCAAAATATATTATTCTGTCAAAATGTGTCAGTTTTCATTAAACTTTTATCAGGATACAAAATAAACAAGTAGCACTTTAACTGGAAAAGAAGGAAACTGCTTGGACTGTGGAAGACTCATTTCCCTGCTTTGTCTCATTTGAAGAGTTTAGAGAGTAAAACTAATTATTAAGGGTTATTGGTTTTTTTTCTAGTCCTATCTGCTCAGCTAGATTTTTGGTGGAAGGGCTTGATTTTGTGCTGCACACAGTCTAAAAATTAAATTTATTCTGAAACTTTGATCACTATCCCAAAACGGTGTTGTTCTGCCGGTCTGCTTTAGAGCTCAGCATCTCAGAGACTGGACTTGGTGACCTCTTGCTTCGTACCGGGTGAGTGCAGGAACACGTTGTCACTGTTGTTTCAGTCACTGACAAGAGGTAGAATCTGCAGAGAAGTTGTCTGAGAGAAAAAAAATACTTGATACGCAGTCAGAAAGCATGCAGGAGAGCTCTTTTTGTTTGTTTTTCTCGCATGACTGTGAGCTGCCCTGTTTGTTTCTCTGTCTGCTTTTTTATTTAATTACCCAAAGTAACCACACTACACTTGGTAATCCTTTTAAAGCAACGTGTTTGCCTCCCGTTTCTAAAAATTTGTATTTTACACATTAATTCTTTAACTACGGAAAATCAGATGAAATAAGGACTATTCCAAGGTCTACTAACAGGCAGGACAAAAAAATCCAGTTTGCTAGAGATGCCATGAACTTTGCTATTAAGAGTCTGGTGATAAAAAATGGTGGTTTCCAAGAAGATTTTTGTGTGTGTGTGTGATTTTAAAAGTTCTTTATGTTGCAGAAATCAGCAAAATAAAATTAAAACAACCTGGGAAAAAAAAAAAAAAGGCTGTATCCCATTGTCACCTTTGATAACCAGAAAATGTGATCTTTTCCACAGTAAGTTCATAACCTATAAAAATAAAGTTCAAAACAAACTTGACTTAACTGAAGTGGGCAGTTGGATTATACTTAGTGTATACCACCCTCCCCCATCCTGCAGTTTTATTGGTGACTAGAAGACCTGATAATACTATGTTATACAAAAAGATAGCAGAGTCACTGTGTCTTGGTATAATTTTCAAGGGATGATAGAGTACAGGCACTCAGATCACAAATGAGTAGTGTGGTATTTAAATAATTAGCATTTCAGAGCTGGTGTAGTTATATAATTGTGTTGTGCCTGAGTGTTTTTAAATTGTTTAGCTCCGGAAGGACATCACACATTCCCCTACACGGAGACATATACGGTCAACTTTTGCCATTATTTTCCATCCAAACGTTGAACAAATTCTTTTCCCAGAAGTGTTAAGAATATAGTTTCAGACCTAAAATTAAAGACTGATTATAGTAGAATAAACCTGAAGAACAGCTAATAAGGGTTATTCAGAATAGTTAGTCACCATTACACCCACACCAGCATTTCAAGGACATTAATCTTTTGGTGAATGTAATACTTCAGGGCATCTGAGTATGTCGGAGCAATCTAAAAACATGCGTTTGCAATAGATTCTTAATCTGACATGAGCATTTTAAGGCAAATGTCTAAATGGATTTATTAGTTTTCAGAACATAAATAGCATGCAAGCATTGTCGATAACATCTGCTGTGGTTTAGGCCAGGCTGGCCAGTGAGAAGAACGACAGATGTGCTCCCCCAGCTCTCCCTCCAAGGGAGAGAGAGAAAGAGACTTATGAGTTTAGAACAAACTAAACTACTTTAATGAAAATATTAATAAAATAAAAAAAATAAAATAATGAAATATATGCAATATATACAAAACCAGTCTCGAGCTCCCGGGATGACAATCATGTCACTGGCAAGCACTAGGAAGGTCCCACACTGGACTCAGTGACGGACGAGAGCTGGATTCCAGATCTGGGTTCAGGAATGCACAGACTGGGAATATATATGATTATATATATATATGATTACTAATCTCACATACATATATATATATATATTCACAATATATACAAAACCAGTATCGAGCTCCCAGGATGACAATCACATCACTGGCAGGCACTAGGAAGGGTTCAGGTGGATTCCAGATCTGGGTTCAGGAATGCACAGATTGGGAACAAAGACAAGAACAGACAGAGTCCTCCTTGAATGCCAACCATCGAAGAAAGACAGCTCCCCCTTTGATCCCTCAGCTTTTATACTGAGCATGAGGCAGATGGGGTGGAATACCCTGTTGGTCAGGTTTGGGTCACCTGTCCTGTCCGCTCCTCCCTGCAGGTGGGACCCCTCTGCACTTTTCCACTGCCAACACTCCGACGGGGCAAATAACCAAGTTAGCTGCCTTGGGTGTTCGAGCAGCAAATATAAGCAGGAGCCTCTCTGCATACCATTCCTTGGCATAAATTATAAATAATCAGCTCTTATCTCTCTGAAAGATGAAAGTGTCTCAGCAATGTGCTGTTAATTTCAGAGTTCAGTTAGCTAGAAGAAGTTGAGCTGCAAAGTAAAATTACTGAACAGAAAATCAGTTGTTTTACCTCAAACCAGGGCAACATCTCACAGGAGACATTTGGTAGAAGTTTAGAGCTCTGTGACATTTCTTTTGTGCATCCATCTCGCTCAGATGTCCCCATCCTAGAAGGATTGTCCCATAAAATTGAAATTTAACATATTAGCATTTGTTGACACCTGTAGATGAGGAAAAAGCACTTCTCTCCAGTCGCCCTATGGAAGAGCAAGTGCAATGACTACAATTTTCTGTGCTGGTGATTTCATTATGATTTACCTAATTAGTGCCACAGCTGTACAAAGACAACTACTGTCAGTCTTGAAGGGTATACAGGGAGGATGATTACTAATGCCACATATTACTAACTTAGTGAAGTTTGATACTGCTAATTTGCAGCTTAAAAATGAGTATCAGCAAGTTGCAGACTAATCAGGAAAGCTGCTGTTTTGCTATGCTTCAGCATGACTCCATTAAGGCCCATTGAGTTATACCAGTTTGCATCAGGTAAATTGTCATCGTGTCATTGCCAGTTCAATTTTACTGGGGAATAATTCCAGTTGATATAAGTGGATATGAAATGCTACTTTCAGCCTCTGTATCAGGGAGGATGATGAAATCTTAGTAAAAGGCGGTTCAACTTCAGCAACTGCCAGAGCTTTGGATTTTAGAAATCTCCTTCAGCCCCTTGGGTTGGTCACATCCTCTCATCCAGGGTACCCTCCTGTCCTTGCCACTGTTCCACTTCACTGGGGGATGTACCAGGACTATGCTGGTATTGCCTATTGCTGCTATCCAACAAGGAAAATCAGTTATCACACCGGGTCCACTTGGCAGCCAGAGACAGCCTCTAAGACAGCCAACAGAGACAGCTGCTGTTCAAAATCCATCCTTCCCTGTCTTCTCCAAGGAAAAGCAAAAAACCTGTGATTTCTTCACTCTAAAGCCCTGAGAAAAGATGAATCTTGTGGTCTTGTACAAAAACGTACAGAGTTCTTTAGCAATGTACAAGAAAAAGGAAAAAATAAAGACCAACGAGGATGATTTGATCCACTGTGGATACTCCAGATGGAAACCCAAACTTGTGCCCTTGCCACAGTGGAAATAAAAAACGGATAAGAACCGATCCTCAGGTTTCTTATGTTACCCCGCTGTGCACAGCTGGATTGGATTGTTACCTTGGCTGCTTGCTCACAAACATGTTCATCTAATACTCTGCAGGTCAACTGCAAGGACCTGGTGCAAGTTCTATGCTTACTTCGCTTTGAAGATAGTTTCCTGAGTTTGTTTGTGCTTCTCTGTTGGCTTTTAAATGCTTAGGTTTCAAAATCGGTAGCTTTTTTTTTTTAATCCTTAGTTCCTACTTGATTTTTATTCTGTGTGTTTAACATTGCCAGGTATCTAATTTGTCTGACACAACTAGCAAATGTTTCCCAAATTGCTAATTCTTTACTGTCTTTTTACCCCTCTACCAATTTCCTTGAATGGAGAGAAATTACAGCCACCCTCATAAAAGCAAACCAAAGCCCAAGGTGTCGGTATGAACTGATGAAACTAAGTGCTCAGGAATTTTTTAAAGCTACTGTAGACCTTGTTGAAGCCTGTTAACTGCCATTTTAATACGAGTAGCTATTTCGCTACCTTTTTTCACGGTATCATTTTTTGATGTTTTAGAATTTATCTGGACACATCCACTATCCAGTGGCGTTACAATTGTTTGAATAAACCTTGGGTAGGAATTATATTGTACAAACTCATTTTTTTCAGAACACATAGAGGGGAGACTGCTGGGATTTGGGAGGTTTTCTGAGTATTTCGATTTTGCATGTTTGAACTAAGCAAGGTACTAAAATCTGAAAAGTATGCTTACACTGGTGCATGCCAAAAGCTTTTAAAATCCAGCAAAAGCCAGAGGGATAGGCAGTCATGGGTTTCCTTAGCATTGGGAAGATCTAGAAGGTGATTTCAGTAGTTAACACCTTGAGAGCCAGATGAAGCCTGCAATCGCGGGCACCTGGCCCAAGGATTTCTGACCTTCACACGAGCAGGTGACCGAGAGCAAGGCGTGCATTAGGGCGCGGACCAACTGTGACATGTGAAAGACTACTCCTGGGTGGACAACCCTGTTCTAGTCAAGGTACTTATGCCCTAAATTCACACCGTGCTTTATGCGTAGTTTCTGATGGCATGTGGGCCTATGTGTACTTTGTATACCTTCTTATATTTTACAGGAGAATCTAAAGAAAAAAATTCCTGTGGCTTTCAGTGAGATCAGTTGTCGACCCTGAGAATATCTTTAAAAGTAAGGGGGATATAGAAAGTCATTTTAAAATATCTTCTGCTGATGGTCTAGTGTTACTCTCTCAGTACTTATTTAGTGTAAAAAATACACAACTATTCCTCCAACGCCCATCCTAGCTACAAAAACAGCAGCATGGGATCACCACCACTCTAGTCGTGCTTCTGCAGAAGAGGTAAAATACCTGTCTTTATATAACTACCCACGCTTTATCCTGCACTTCTAACACCTTTACTGCACTATTCCCAATATAGGCATGGGTTTTCTGGGAGCAAAAACATTTGTAGCCATTCTTCTAGGGAATTTTTGCTTCACAAAATTGGGCCCAGCATCACGGGCAACCTTGCTGCACAAAGCTGGGCTGCGGTTTCCAGGATGAATGAGTCCTGACAGAATATGGCAGGAAGAAAGACCTCCTTGTAACACAACTGCAGGTAGTTGCGTCTTAAAACTTCTTTGTTGTTTGTGTAGGTATGACCAAAACCTGATGAAAGTATGTATATATACTACTCCCCCAGGAGAAATATTTAATTTAGCAGTGTTTCTTGAGTTGTCCGGACCTGTCTCAATAGGAAAATTTACCAGCTTAACTATACCGCTGTAATTCCCCATGGGGATGGAAGGAATAAGTGTGTCTGTGAAAGCAGTTATAATTCTGGCAGTAAATTTCTCCAGATAGACAAACCCTTCAGGTTTTGCCCGCAACAGGAAAATTCAGACCTGATATTCACAAGACATAATTGATGAAGTTGCAGCACAGGGATGACACAGCTGCTCAAACTTAAGGGAAAGAGCAAAGGGACCTGTTTGCTACTTTGCAATATATCCTAACATATAAAGGACTGTCATTGCCTAGTTTGGCATCATTTTGTGCCCACTCAGCGCTCTGTACCCCTCAATTTTATTTGGATTAGACACCGATTGTTTGAACCAAACTCATAACTGATTTGGCTCACTAGACTCAACCTCATGAAGAAGCCTGTGCTCTCCCCATCCCCATGGTGGAAGGGTATTGTCGACAAAGTGCCAGATTTTGCCAACAAAGAGTTATTGCATGTGCGAGGCATTATACTAAGATCCTGAATTGATGTAACTATCCTAGAAAAGCAAACCTACAAAAGCACGTTATTTCCTTATCCAGTCAATGACAGAGATGTTACAGAGAGGTGCTTTGCAGACTTGCAGAAATACTTCCTATCAGTCTTAATTTGCCTAAATTTGCATATCCAGAGCTGCTTTTCAGAGGCTTTCAAACCCATTTCACTTCTTGCCTGATCATTTAGACACATTATAACTTTTCTTATTTTTCTTCAGGTGGTGGGACAAGCTGTAGTCCGTGCCCAGAATGGAAGGACCTGCATTACCGTCACTTACCAGCACAGAGCACAGTTATTCTTGTTGTCTCTACCAATGGAAAAATGATAAGAATTCACCAGCAGCGATGGCAAGACATGAAGCATGTTTTAATTTAGTAAATGCACAAACACTGCCATAAAACATCAGTAGCTCGAGATCTTCTTTAGAAATGAGCTGTCAGGAGGAAAAAAAAAAAAAAAAAAGAGCAGTTAGTATGAAAAGGGTGTTGCCTGACCTGGTGGTTTTACAGCCTTTTTTTTTTATATAGTACATAAGTTCTATTTAGGACTAGGAGTCTTTTAACCTGATCAGCGTTCGTGCCTTCAGAGAATAAATACATACTTTTTATATTGAACTGAATATGAATGTGGGCTGCAGATAATTTTTCAGCTTTTCACTCAAGTGCTTACCCCCTCTTTTCCTACTCCATAAAATATGCAATTGAGCAGGCTCCCTTGGAGCTAACAGTGACAGATATAATTAATTAGCTGTATAATCTTAAATTGTTGTTCTAGTTTTTATGTTAATTTTTGTAAGAGGTAGTTTAAATCATTAAACTGAACTCTTGGTGCTAAGGACTATAGTGATGGACCTGACCTGGAAGCTCAAATTAAACAAATTAAAATGTGTAAAATAGTTTGTTCTGGTTTCAGACCTCTTAGCTCAGCTCAGCTCAAATTTAAGTTTATATTTAGTCCTTTAACCATTTCCATTCCCAATTTAAACTGCTACAGATCCCTTTTAGAGATTTGTATTCTGCTCCTCAATTGTCTGTCCCTGGATACCCTAAATGTTTGCTTCCTATGCTTCAATTTCTCTTTGTGTAGATCTGTATTATTGCTAGCTACCTCTACCTGTAAAGTACCTTAAGACCAACTGACAGAAAAACACCAATAAGGAGCAAATATGATAAAAAATATTTGGCATGAGGGTCACATTTAGCAGAGAAGCTTGAGGTTTGTGACTAAAAAAATGTATTTTCTTTTTCACATTTGTAGATAAATTATAATTTAATTGACAATGTAGTCGGCACATGCAGTAACATGGAGTAAGTGTAGGTGCGAAACCTCAAGGCTAAATTTGGATTCTTTAAAAGAGAATTGGAAAGGAAAAGAGTTTTGTACCATTTTTGTCCATCAATTTGCAGCGTATAACAACATAAAAGTTTCATGTTTTTTTCTTAAGAGCTTCCCTCTGCTTATTTTCTGGAAGAAATCTCAGTTCACTGGTTCTGGTGAAGTATCCTGCAGAGTTAGGTGCCCAGAATAGGAAATCTCAACCCGTAACGGAAAGCTATTGACTCCTTAGAAATGCACATAACCCCACAGCTGCCAAGCATATACCAAGGATTCAAGAAGTGTTAATAAAACATGTATTCTTGACAAACTGGATAAATTGTCTGAAAAATAGGTTGCATAAGCGCTTAAGTTTCAATCTCTTGTGATGTTGAATACTTCAGTGCACTAAGGGATTCACCACCAGTTGGATAATGATCATGACTTCACCAATGGTTTGGAAAATGGTAGGATTTTAGGTTTTTATTTATTGTGTGAGCCATGGTATTACTGAAGTTACATGGGTGTGGGGGGGTGGGACTCGTAAATGCGTTGTTATTATTAATCAACCTCATTATGACTCAGTCATGGGTTTAGGAAATTAGAAATGTATTTTCAGACTCGTCAAAGCACTGAAGATCTTTAAAACTTTTATGGCTAAATAATCTGTTCATCTTTTTTAATGAAGAAGTTTGGCAGGAATACATTAGCAATGAAACCTGAGGTGCTTCTAAACAGCATATGCCAAACATGCCCCACTCCTGAGTGTAGGGCAGATATATCTTCTAAAAGCATTTACTCAACCATAACTAATTCACACTATGGTGTACAAAGCCTAGGAAAAATGCAGGCCAATCTCACTGAAAGGATTTATTAGAATTGCAGGTGGAGTGCCTAAAGCAGACCTTCGACTTCCTCAGATAAGGATAGATATAATGCATAAAATAGAATTAAGTGTCCTTGATTCATATTACTTTAAAATAGAAGAGTGAAGATGTTCACGATATTAGCGTTTGAAATTAATAAAAAATGCAGAAACTTTATCAAGATGATTTTCCATAAGCCAAAAATTATTCAGACAGCCTGAGTCAAAAACATTAAATCTGCATCTCAGATACAAAGAAAAGCTACTGAATCACATTTCCCAGAATTCAGCTTGAAAGATATAAGAATATGAGACAGTCTGCAACAATGTACCTCAAGACTAGTATTCATCTCAATCATCGAGAATAAGCTGAAAAAGAGTTGCTGAACATAATGAGCTTATTTTTTCCATTACAGTCGCGAAACTGTGGTACTCAAGATAACGGGAATGTAGGCAAACAAGCTAATGCCAGTTTGTGCAAAGAGTATGCTCAATGCAATTTTAACTTACACTCACCCCTCATATACTGTAACTAGATCAAAAGAAATCAACTTTTAAACTCAAAGTAGGGCACCTGCTCAAGACATGAACTGAGTCAAACCTGCAAATAAGCCCAAAGGTTGGTCCTCTTTGGCCAGTGGAGCTGAAGTGCTCTTCTGCAAAAAAAAAATCCTGCAGCAGTCACTGAGAAGTGGGAAGCCTTCTAAAAAATGTGGCAATAAAAGCAAGCCCAGAAGGCTGGGCAGCGGCAGGGCTCCCAGGCTGCAGTCACAGTGGGGCTGAAACAGGGAAAGAACAGACTAGGCAGTCTCGCTGCATAAAAACTAGTCCATGGATTCAAGTTTTGGAATCCTCTTTTTTTTTTTTCACATGAGCTCAGACAAATCTAAAACCATTCACTAACCCCCAGGTGTGAGCAAGGTGACTCTTCTGACTTCTGCCACAGCTCATCAGCATAAGCCTTCCTGAAGCAGAGGGCTGGAAGAAACCAAAGAAGGTCATCACCCTGTATATCATCAGCCCCAAGGCGGGATCAGCCACACCAGTGCCATTCATGAAAGATGTTCATTCGAATAGTTAAGGTTTCCAATACTGACAGTGCCTAACCGCCAGCAATCTTCGCTCTCCTTGATGTTGAAAGGTTTGCTTTTCCCTGATATCCTGGTATCTAGCCTGAATTGTCTTTGCTGAGCATCGTCGCTGTTTTCTGCTGGGCATTTCCCAGCTGGCACACACCCTTCATGAAGTGCTTTGCCCAAAGCCGGGTAGCGTACTCTAGCTAAGGCATTCCCAGTGCTGAGCAGAGCAGAAGGATTATTCGCCATGTCTTACAATCTATGTTCCCGCTTAGCCTATCTCAGGAGGGTGTTTTGCAACAGCATGACATTGTTGAATCGTGTCAAGATTTCATTCAACCATAAACTAATATCTTCCTTTCCATAAAAATGCCACTTAGTCAGTTGTCATGGTTATCCCCCAGCCTGTACTTGTGCAACTCGTCATTCTCCCCTGGGTTCAGTTCCTAAAGCACGTCCCTGTTGAATATCACCTTATTTTTTCAATTTATCCAGTTAGTCAAAAGCATTTTGCATTCTAATCCTGTCCTCCAGCATCCAGCCTTTCTCAATTTGACATTTTCTGGAGGCATACTCTTTTTCCCCTCTAGGTCATTAATGAAAATATTGAATATAACACGGCCAGGGCAAACTCTTGCAGAATTCCATTTATGCATCTGTTAGCAGGAGGGACTCAGAGAGAAGCAATCGGTAAAAGTTAGCAGCCAGATGCATTTAACTCTTACAACTACCTCTTCTTCTAAGTCAGCACACTTCGATGTGAATGAGAACAATTCGAGTTCAAGGTGTACGGTTTAAAAATCCGAAGATGATTGCATCTGTTCTCATATGAGCAGTCCGTTTCACAAGGGACCCATTTCAAAGCTCATTATAGTTAATGAATGGCTCGTATAAATTTCAGTGGGCCATGAATCAGGTTCAAAAAGAAGGCTAAACATGATCCTTCACCAACACTGAAATAAAGTTCTGCAGAAGTCAGCATTTCATTATTTTTAAAAAAATGTTTTGGTTAATTAAATGAATGAATTGGCAGAACTGGCCAAAAATTGATTTTTCTCAAACTTTGTATTTTCACCAAATAATCAAGGAACAAATTAAATAAATTTCAATTTTATTATGCAAACACCTAAAGGTAAATTAATAACCCACTCAAATCTAATTAACCGAATAATATCTCAGCATGGGCTGATGGTGGACCTCAGCAGAACAGAACCACGAGTTCAGGGCCAGCCTCATCTAGCTTTCTCAGTTTGAAATGCTAAATACGGATTAGAGCGTCCCACGGCCTCCAGCAGTCAAATAATTTTGCAAATTTGTAGCTAATCACTCCATGGCTTATCTCCATAGATTCAGAGATAGCAAACTCATTGTAAAGGACTGCTGTGACTACTGCATAATGCTTATCAGCAAGATCCTTAGTCTAATTCCTGCCTAGACTACTTTTTATTTCCATTAGAAAAAAAGAAGTGATTAAAGAGTTACTATTAGAAAGAGTTTTACTGTAGCCTTCAATGATGATTCCAGTAATTGGTTATTTTAATTCCAGTGACTGGTTTTCATCACAGTTAAAATTTTGCAACCTGGACTCTAAAACTGGCTCATTTCAGCCGAGTTTGCAAATAATGAAACTCAAGGATTGCAAGAACCTTTCCCTTTTAAATTTCTATTTTCCATACAAATACTTCAAGTGTAACCACTTGTTCATGTCTTTCACAAGTTAGAAGTGTTCTTACAGTCTTTTTTATCCAGCACCCAGTTGTTCAATCACTAAATTCTCCTTATTTTTCCTGCATTTTCCTTCAATCTACTTTCACCAGTCTCCTCTTTTAGTGATATCACTAAATAGCAAGCTGAGTAAAACACACAATCTGTGTATCTTGACAAGACACGTTTTTTTTAAATATGATCATTTCAGTTACCCCCAGATGTCTGCAACATTCAAATGAAAGTTCTCTGCACTTATACATCGGAGGCACACGCCATGAGAATTTCTTATTATGACTTATCCTCTACTGTTTGGACCATCTTTATGGATTCTTCCAAGTGAGTTGCCCCTTTTCTTTCTTGCTGCCTTCCAACATCTGTACGTAACTTTCCTCAGGGCCCCTTAAGTGTGCGCTGCTCTCTGAATTTAATGACAAAGAGCTGTTGCTTTCTTCTTGTGTGAACTCATTCACGCCAGCACATCAGCAAGAGAGCAGGTACTGCTGAGAGTAAGACAGACCAGCAGTAATTCTGGGCAGGAGACTGTCCTGGAAAATCTTCAGGTGACAATACACAAAAAATGCAAGCAAGATTGTTCCTTCAAGAAGGAAATGGGAGGGAGATGGAAGAGAGGAAAAGGAAGACTACTGAGAGACAGACTAGAGTACCACCTCCGAATGGACAGATGGTATTTCTTAAAGATAAGCTTATAATGTTTCACCTCTGTATTTCTTACAGCTAAGCTTATAATATTTCATCTTACTCTATTTTGTTTGACAGTAAGATTTGTCTTTTTTCTGAGTTTCAGTTACCTTGATTGTCTTCTTCAGGACGCCTTACACATTAAGTCTTCCGTTCATCCATCACTTTGCTCTGGGAATTGTTCTTTCTCTCTGGGGTGAAAGCTGAGACTGTCAAAAGCATTTGGCTGCCCGTTTGCATAATGTTGAATACTTTTTCCTGTGTAAGAGAATTCAGTGAATTGGTGGTCTAGCTGGAAATATCTGATATATATTTTGAAATCTGGAAAAGAAAAGCCCAAACCGTGCAGCCGTTGGGAACCTTCAGCTGGGACAGTCACTTACCCTGCCAGTAGGTGCTGCTGCTCGCCTGGGCTCTTCACCCTCTTGTCCTACTCACTTGTTTCAACCCGTTTCAAATGCTTCAGGCAATGAACTGTGAATATGCCTATACAAAAGCCATTCGGTTTTTTACAAATCCTCAAGTAGGCACTTGCTGCAGTAGTGTTACTTCTGCCTGAGCTTTGCCAGAGAGGGGTAGTCTAGTCTACCATCCTATACAAATATACTCTTTATCTTCCAGTACAAGCATTGACCTGAGCGCCCAGCAGAAGACCTTCAATGATGACTGAAGTCTTCACGCGCTCTTCCCATGCTATCAATAGACCTAAGTAGTGTGTATATTGTTGTTAAAAAACTTCTTTTTGCCTCAAAAACATAGGAAAGAGAAATTCAGTATATTATTATAGACTTCACTTGTGATTTTTAACTAGCTGCTTCAGCATCTGTGTTTTAGTTTTTCTTTCAGGAAGTAAGTTTAGACACTTTTGATTGGAAACCACTGTGAAAATGTGAAAACCTTCTCAGAAAGTTTTGCAAATAAAGCAAAATAAGGCTCGTCTTTTCATAGAAATTAGCAGGTTATCTAATAAGTTCAGATTTATTGTGAAGGTTGGAATTCCCTGAATCAGTAGTGTTCTATAGATAGGAAATTTTATATGTTTAGATGTATAACTTTCCTGTTACATTTTGAAAGTACTATTATATACTAAATTATTCTCATAGTTTATTTGAACCACAATATAACTTGGGCAAATTTCCACTTTTCTTCCACTTAAACATGTACTTAACCATTACAACTCCATGACTCTTGGAAGGAGGATCAGAGCTGCTGCTTACTCAGTGGGAAAGAATAACTTTTAAACAGCCCTAAATCCATCATAAATATGCTGCTTTCCACGTGGCTGTTGTCCTATAATACAGAATATCATCACAATAGCGGTTTTACTCTCCCAGCTTCCCACAGGGAGGAATGCAACTGGTGCTGGTGGCGGGATTTGCAGTATGTGAGATGCCTTCCCATCAGTAAAAAGTGAAATCTAAGGTTTTTTCTGCTCAGGGAAAATCACTGATGTAACTTCATCAAACAAAAAGTAGTCCAGAATGATTCCACGTGCAAAAACGAGCTTGTAAGGCAATACCTTTTAAGACAAGTAATGCGCAGTTCAGTGACTTTCCTTTGCAAGCCTTTTTGTACCAGGTTCTGCGTTGAACAGTCTTTTGTTAATGAATTGGTTTATGAGTCTGGGATAAGTGTGCTACAATTCCCTTCTGAATTTCACTCATTAGAATAATCCATCCCATTACCTCAGTTACACCGATCGGCTTTAGAAAAGTGAGATTTGGTCAATGATACTTGGTCAAATGTAAGTGCAACCTCAAGAAAACGGCAGTCCCTTGTCATACTAGGAACATATTCTTGTACTAATCAAAAAATGTAAAGATTGGTCTCAATTCATAAGATTCTGGTTGCCAGTGTTCCACATGTGAAGTTATACTTGTCTTTATTTTGAAGTCATTTCTTGCAGAAACAACCTCCTATGATCGAAGTACCAGTCTACCTCTGTGCTTCTCCTCACAGGAACTCTTGTGTCTGTTTGAGGGCAATTAGCATTCCAAAAGTTATAGGAGATAGGCAGCTAGGTAGTTAAGATTATTACTGTATCTCAATTAAAGAGAAGGCCGAGATCACATCGTGTTACACATTAGGGTATCTATACAGCACAGCAGTTTTTGTAAATGTTCCCATTGCAGAAGAACCTTTCATCAGAGTTCACATCTCTGTAAAGATACAGACCTCTTTGTTGATTGGCGTGAACCCAGAAGAAACCAAGCATCATTTAACCTCTGGAGCAAATGCTTAGTTTTGCCTGTGTGCATTTAGCAGTTAGATAACACCTGGGGGCAACGTGACTCAAATCCTGTTCTTCTCACCTTGGCCACCTCTGCTCTGACTACTTGGAAGTCCTATCTTGTAAAGTCCCAGGCAAGTGCTGTTTCCACAGGAGATGCAGATACACTGCTATGTCTTTCCTCTCAGCATTCATTAAAAGCAACTTCCCGTACATCACGTGCGGAGTTAAACCCTGATGGCGTACATGGGGAATCCTCAAAGCACATCAACAGGATTAAGCTCGTAAGGGACCTGGCAGGATAAGACACCAGAGTGGTCAGCTATACAGAGCCTGAGGGCACGTATGGAAGTGCATATCGAGGCATGCAGGGACCTGTAAAGTAAGGTATCTATAAGCCCTTGCTGGATTTGGCAGCAGCCAAGTGACTATGTTCTATTCCCTATTCCTATTCTCTTTATTGAGTCATATCTTGCACTTTTTGGCAGCAATGGGAAGTGAAAAAACCTTGCTTACTTTCTCTGCTGGTATTATACTCTCTGGAAATATAGGTTATGCCTCAGAAGAGTGAAACGCCAAACCAGAGAACCCCGTGGTGGCAGGGGAAGCACCATAGCAAAATCAGCTTTGAGATCTGCACGTAATCAAGATCCTTGCTTGCCCCGCTTGTCCTCAAGCATCTTACCATGAAGGCACAGCCTGAGGTCTCACTGACTTTTCAGCTCAGACTTCACCCAGGCAAAGTCCCAGTAAAATCAGTGTTTCAGTGAGAATGAAAATTTGTCCAACAAAAACTAAACACAGATTTTGTCAGAGAAGTTATTACAGTCAAGCTAGAGTTGGCAGCTGACAAAAAAAAAAAGAAAAAAAGACAAGAGAAGGATACCAGGTTTAGCAAGACCATGACAACTACTACTAATAGGGGAGGTGTGGCTAAATTATGTGCCAAACATGTATCTAGTAGATGCAGATATTCCCTTCTGATCCTTTCTGTCCCTGTAGAAACACAATAAATTATATTAAAGTATTTGCAACATAACTTTCTTGAATTAAGGCTGAGTTCACAAGTGCATTTTTCTCTGCTATCAAATGGCAAAATCCACACTTCTTATTTTAAACATATTGCAGCAGGTAAAATGTGTGCTCAGCCCAAAATCGTTAAGTGCAATTCAGCAAGCATTTTACAAAAGGCTGAAAATTATTTTCTTTCATATTTAGCTCTTTGGTCTCTCTCTCACTCCCTTCCCACCGTTTACATGAAGAGAAGTGCCAATGTGAATATTTTCTTGAGTTTTGTTTTTCTGTTAACTCCTGTTAATTCTCCCATGAGCATTTTGACAGCAAGCCAGCAATTACATTATGAAACACACTTGTCTTTCTGCTACCAAATTGCAAAATCAAAACAAAACAGAGAAATACCACCCTATGAAAAAGGGACTTGTTAACTAAGATCATTATTCTTGCCTTTCATCTTTTATTAAAGTTTAACTGAAAGATATTGAAAATAGGTAGTCTGTCCTGCACAATGCACATTATCTCTAGCAGGGAACACAGTTTCTCCTGTTGTCTGCAATAATGTCATATAGTATTACTGACAACAGGAAATGTCATTGCCTACTGTACATTTAAGAACAAAAAATACTGAGGCAAAAGGTAGAAGATCTTTTGTTCTGCTTATCTATGTTTCAACTTGGACGTATTTGTAATATGCACTCTCTGATACGCCACGATGCTGAATAAAATGTACCTTGGAGTATTTACCGGCCAAGAGGCAAGAGGGAAGGGGTGTGGAAACTTAGCACCTTGGCTAATAATCAGAAGTCCATCATCTTTCTTGCCTGACTCATACAGTCAGAAAAAACTAATGTCTGCCACAGCAAGTGAAAATTAGCAGGGCCTGACATGAATATAAATGCTACCCAGGTTCTGATTTAATGTCTATAAAACATTATAAACCCTTACATACCATGTGTTTTGTAACTGAACTGGGTACACAGTAGCTATGCAGAACAGAAGCAAGATCCACACCACGGTTTTGACATGAAGTGCATTTTTTCAGTTATTAGTAAAACCAGGTCAGACTGAATTTTTGATTTTCTGTGTCAGAAAGGGAGAAGAGGCAAAAGGTCAGGCAGAACTACAAACAAATACATTGCACCTGCTTTCTCAAGGATTTTCTCGGCGGGAATAAATTTTTCAGGATCCAAGTCTTTCAGAATTCACAGAGCTTCGGAAACTTTTTTCTAACAAAGATATGCTGTTTGCATGTGTTTCCAATTCATTCATTCTTCTAAAAATTCTGTGCTTGGCAAAATGAGAGGTAAATTTAGTCTGCAGCTGTTCTCACAGGCTGTTGAGTTTAATTGAAAGTAGATGTGACCCAGCGTCAAACTGGGCGTTAAAACAGAAGACTGTTCGCTGGAAATGTTTGGTGCATGAGACTGATAAACTCCCCGGCTGCTGAGCAAAGGTTGCATTGCTGTATGTGTGAGTGACAGCAGTGCTCTGGAGGGAAGAAGTCCTGCTCTGGACCCATCTAAAAGATGAGACTCGTGTTTGTCCTGCCACAGAAGATGGCTGTACAGAGTTAGCAGCCGTGCCACTGCATTCAGCACAGTATGCAATTGAAAACTGTATTTGGCAAGTGTTTTCCCCATTCGGCTTTGTCCTTTCATATGTATATGGATAAGCAAATTAAGCCCTATTCTTACTGCGGTAATGGTTGGACTATGCAAAGCAAAGCAAACACACTTCAGCAGACAGCGATACCGCTTCTTACAGACAATCCAGGTACGGATTTCTTACCAGTTAGGGATTTCCTCCTTGAGACAGCCTGTTTCCATCGCCCAGCTAAATTCCTCACCCTTTGCTGTTCAGCAATTCCACTTTATAAGTTATTTATCTGTCTGGAGAAAGCCAGCAATGGCTACAGGCAAACAGCTGTGGCTTTCCTGCTTTGCCCTGCTGGAGGCGAGGCGCACAGGACTCGCCGGGCGACTCTGAGAAGGCAATTGTTTGCCGGGGAGGGGGGTGGTTGGTTGATTGTGGGTTTGTGGTTTTCTTTTTTGCAGCAGGCAAGGTTTGCAGGGATAAGCAACATCTTCACACCCTATCAATTACTTTAACGGCGAAGAAAATCCTCATACCTGTTGCCAGGCATTCATGTCTGCTCTTCAGGTACGAACATTAAAAAAAAAAAAAAAAACAAAAACACTCTGAAGGGCGGAGGAGAGGAGACGACCAAGGGGTTAAAAGCATGCGAGGGCTGCCAAAGAAGGGGTAGCAGCGAAGAGGTGGAAGCCCCTGCAGTTTTGAGCATTAAAACGCCTTCCCCCAAGTCGCTCAAAACCTGACCGTCGGTTCCTCGCGATCAGAGGCAGAAAAGCAGGCGGCGTTAGTACTGTGACACCTGCTTTGCAAGCCGAAGGTATTTTCCTTGCCGGCCAGCTTTCCCGGGAGAGGACACCTTTGCTCAGTGTGCCTGTTCCGCTGCAGCCTCCCCCCTCCGTGACAGCCCGGAGCCCCGGGAGCCGCCGCGGCCGCAGCACGGGGAGAGCCTGCCCGGCTCCTCGGTTAGCCCTTTCCAAACCGGTTGCCAACGGGGCTGTAAGAATTTAATAACACGCTGTACCCTTTGGTTAAAAAAAAAAAAAAAAAAAAAAAAAAGGGAAAAAAAAAAAAAAAAGCGCCTTCTAAGAAGACTGCGAGCTCCGGAGCAGCGTTAATTAAGTGTGGAGCAACTTTAATGGGCAGGAATACGCTTTCTGCCTTTCGCACGCACAAGTCGGTGTAGGAAACACTGGAGATACTCCGCGAAACTAAATTTAGAAAATGGGATGCAGGGAAGTACTTTGAAGCGTCTCTTCGGGACTGAGGTCTCCCCAATATAACTCGCAAAAATGCCGCCTCCGACGTAGCGTTAAACGACACGAATGAGTTTAGCAACGCAGTCAAAAGCCCGTGTCACCCTGTCAGCTTCCCCTCCCAGCAGCTTTCAAAGAATTCCGGGATGAAACACCTAAAAGAGACCCCGAATCCTGCCCTAGTGGCTGCTTTCGTATTTCCAGCCTCTTTTCACCTGCGATGAGGACATAGTCCTGCCCCGGCGGGGAGCCCCGGCCGCCCCATCGCCCCGCCGGCGGGCGCTGGATGCTCGGCAGAGCCGGGGGCGGGAGGCAGGTAATTCCCCCCTCTCACTGATTTCCAGGTGGCTTCCACGAAGATTTGTTCTCCCTCTAAAAACAGCAGAAGCGACATTATGCCTACAAAATACACACACACACCGGCGCCCCTGCAAAAGGACTCGTGTGATGCCGGCGGGGGCGGCCGGGAGGCGCGGGTTCCCGCGCCTCCCGGCCGCCCCCGCCGGCATCACACGGGTCATTCGTGGATCTGCCCGCAACCGGCGAGGTTTTCCCCCCAGCCATCGGTGCACCTCGGTCCTCCCCCATGGCGGGAGAGCCCTGGGGTGGGAGGGGGGACGGGTGGCGGGACCAGTCACCGACGGGGCGCACACGCCGGGTGGCGCTGCGAGCCCGCGGCAGGACCGGCCGCGCCACCCCCGCACGCCTGTGTGCGTGGGGGTGTGTGTGTGTGTCTGTTTCTGTGTCAGAGCCGGGGCAGAAAAGTGAAAGGGGAGGGATGGGGGGGCGCAGCATCTCCACCCGAAGGAAGCAGCCGTGCAGCGACGGGGAGAATGTGCAGGCGAGGAGCGGGAACAGAAAAAGGGAAGGGGAGGGAGGTGGAGGGCAGCACCTCGACCCGAAAGAAGCAGCCGTGCAGCGATGGGGAGAAAGTCCAGGCGAAGTGCAAATCTTGCCGCCCAGCAGTAACCGGGATGGGCGGGTGGCCGGCCGGCTTTATTGCCAGAGGAAGGCGCGCTTGTAACGCGGAGGGGGGCAGCTGGAAGTTGCGCCGAATATATAGGCACGCATACATATACTCCTGTCTCAAGATATGTGGCCAGGTGTAAAGCACAGTGCATCGCCAGAAAAAATAAAAAAAATATAATTATTATTTCCCCCGTCCCCACAAAGGAAATTTGCACGGCGTTACATGTCACCAAGAGCAAAAGCTGTTCCAAAGGAGGGTCCCACCCATCCATCGCTCTTTCCCTAACCAGGGACAAAGTTTCTGTGTCACAAGTTGAGGAGTTTCAGTTTTACCAGTGCACAACCCTCCCTTCTCCATCCCCGACCCGAGGGGTAGCCCTGGGGCCCCGGGCCAGGAGCATGGCTTGCCCCACAGCACGGCCACCCTGGGGTGACCGACGCTTCACCCACAAAAGTTGCAGTGCTCCGGGACTGCTTTTTGCACTTTGCAGAGCAGTATCACTCAGCCTGAAAAACAGAAACCTCCGAAGGCCAAGATCATCAACGCTCCCCAGGAGATGGGTCAATTTTCCAGGCTCTCACCAGGCCTTAAGGGCAGTATTCCTCTGGAAGAATTGTTCACCTCTCAAGGAGTAATGCGGTTTCCCAGTTTGTTTCGAAATCCACAAGTGTAAAATGGAGTTACTCTGTATTTAGAGTGCCTCACCAAAGCTCCTATGCAGTATTGTTTGTCATTATCCTCCATTTCCCTAATCCCTTTTTTAAAAAGTGAGTAATTCCAAGCAACAGTTAGAAAAAGCACAGAACTGGAAATGCAATAATTGTCCTAAATGGCAAAGTTTTTCTCAATGCACGCTTTCCCGACGTGTAACAATTTCCCCTACGCCGAAGCACAAGACCACCAACTAGCTTGAAAAGATGCTGTACACACAACCATCGAAAAATTGGTGATCTACATTTTAAAGCAGATATTGCAGAATGCGCTTTTCTCCATGGAAATGCTGAGGATATTTTTTTTTCAATATCTTTAGTATAAAAAAGCAAAGTGTAATGGAGAGAGCTAAGAAAGCAGACCCTGATTTATGCTAAGAAACGCAAGGTTATTCTGATACAGCAAAAGAGTTCTGTCCTTTTATCATAAATCTGGTGAAAATGTGAGCAATCGCACACCTAATTTGTTCACACCTTTTCCCAGCTTGTTCTTCCCAAAGCTAAAACAAACATCGCTTCACGGAGTGTAACTGAAGTATGGTGGGTTTTGGCAAGTGCATACTTAAAACCATTTGTACTGAAAGATTTGTTGGACTGCATCACGTATCCTTACTCAGCCACCTTTACAGCTGTGAAGGTGTTGACGGCTGGATTAGCCATCACATCCACAAATAAAGAGTTTGAGATCTCATTTCTTGCTTTCTATTTTCACATTCCTAGACTGGAAGCAAAGGAGAAGCCAACACCCTTTAATCGCTGTTTAGACTCAGCAGGCACAGGCCGAGAGTAGTGGGAAAAGCACTGCGGCGGGCAGAAATGAAGTGCTGTTTTAAATTGCTTCAGCCGCGCACATCTCCCATCACTGGTCTATTGAAAATTTAAACTGGAAAATGACAATGAAAAGCCGGAATAATGGGAAAAGCAGGACACAAAATTCGATAGACATTGCTACGAGCTTGAAGGGGAGAGACTTAAGAGGTCAGAGAGCAAACGGGAATGGCCACAATCATCTGAAGGCAGTTGGAAGGTAAGTTGATGGACACCGGTTTGACCTGCGGGTCAGCAAACTAGTTTAACTCTACCTTGATCTGCACAACGCAGAGACAAGTTCCCGGCTCCTATCAAACAACTCAATGCCCTTATCTGGAAGGGTTTAGTAAAAGTAAATCAACTACAAAAAAGAGCTATTCATCCTTCAAGTGCTGGGTTTTGCTGGTAAAAAAAAAAAAAAAAAAAAGAAAAGAAAAAAATGTTTGTCCTCGCACAGTCCCAATCCAAACCTACAGCTCCGAGCAGCAGAAGCACACACTCCTTCCCGGGGGAAGGATGAGTTTTGTCACTGGCTCTATCCCGCTGCCAGACTGCCCCGAGACAGAGGAACCAGTGCTCTAAACAAACCAGCAAGCTCCTGGCTAGTGGCATTTTGGTAGTGCTTTCTTTTCAAGGGGCTATCAGAGAAACAGTGTTAGAAGTTACCCACTGCCAACATTTCCCTTTCCTTTCCACTTGGTGCACAGCCCATTCCATCAGGACTGAAACCTCCAGGTAACATAAAAGCTGCTTCTTGCTCCCACTGGGTAAATCTGGCTACGCCACTCCATTTACATGGCCTTAAAAAAAAAAAAAAAAAAATGGGGAAAAAAAAAAAGCAGAGCAAACTGTTGCTTTGTTTCAGTAGGAAACTTTGCAGGCCTCTGATGGCTGCATCTGTAATGAAGCAAATTCAGATTGCAGCTCAGAGAAACTCAACCAGAACAACTCCTGTTTCCAGTGCACTCTAAAAGCCCCTTCTCATCCCCGCACCATGCACAGAACCAAAATCTTCAATGCCTCTGGAGTAGACTCATCTACAGTCTTTTGCTCCACATTTTAATACCTGCTGGTTAGGTTATCACTAATAATGTGCTTCACATGTATGCCCAGAAGACCTTTCTGCTATACAGATTCCATGCTCTAGCCCTGATTTTTCAGTACCCTGAAAGTGAGCATCACCTCCCCATGTAATCCAAGAGGGCAGATTTCCAAGCAGGAACATTATTTCCCCCACGTCCCCCACCAAAAGAGTGTCAAGGGAAAGTCTTAGCAGTTGGTTGTTTGTTTTTTTTTTCCAAAACGCTAAGCAAATGCTGTAACTGCTTTTCTACCTCGAGCAAAAGACGCCAGGTTTTAGGAAACCCTCGCAATATTGTTCTTATTGTTGTTCAGCGACTGCTATGGAGAAGATTTAAAGGACACGACAAGGGTGGTAGCGCTGGAGTGGCCGGTTCACAGCATCCCGCAGCCCTTGAAATCACCCCGATTCTTGGTTCTGCGGGAAAAACGCCCCCGGACGAGAAAGGAGTTTTCACGCACAACCGCAAAGTTTCCCAGCCCCCCCGAGACCTGCAGAAATTAGCGCTGGCTACGGCAATTGCTCCCAGCCACAAACACGTTACACAAAAAATAAAAGCGGCGGACCACTTTTTTTGTCTTTTAAAGTAATAACGACCCTTAGCATTTCGCTATTAAATCACCCTCACCATGCATCTGGCGCGATGTGAAAAATAAAGTCCGAGGAGGATGCAAAGCGGTCCCTCATACACAGCCCGTTTGGCGAGAGGCACCGTATCGTTAGTTTCGTAAAAATATTTTTTTTTAAAAGGTGTTAATGCCTTTTCTTTAGTTTCCTCTACCAGTGCATTAAGAAAAGCACGAAGCAGAATGCCAACTTACTTGTTTTAACACCTCAAGGCTGCTCTCATTAGGTGCCGCAGTGTTTAACGGGACTGAATTCGTTGTATTTTCACTTTCCTCTCTCTGAAACTCTAGAGAACGACTCACGCCATACGGGTTCAAAGTAAATCATTGCCTGCAATGATGGAATTACAAAGAAGAAAAACAATCGGCTGACCTAAGGTAGAATGTTTTATCTGGAGTTTATTAATACCATTTAAAATATTACAGATAAAAATCAATTACATTTCATGCATTTAAAATGCAAATCTAAAATGTTCCAGCGAAGGGCTTTCCATTTCAATGTGAAATATCCAAATTATTTCAACATTACAATGAGACAATTAGTTTGCAGCATTGCAAACCGCTAATGTAGTGTCAGGAGTGTTTATTAACATTTATCAATATTATTTGTAGGAAATACACATAGGCCAACGTTAGTTCAGTTTCACTTGGACAGTTTATTTAATACATGGGTCGTGGCAAACCCACTTTATGAAATATAGGAGAACTCTCACTGTAACTATACCTGAACTGCCAGCAAATGCAAATAAGTACATGCTCCATTAAATTAAATGTCATTCAACATTTATCAAATATTGTTTCCTTAATTACAGTTGTATGCCTACCTAAATTAATATTCAAGCAAAACCTATATCCTGAAGTGCGATTTGATGTACACTTCAAGGAACGAGTCCAGAAAAAGAATGCAGTGAACCAGGACTGCAACAATAACGCTTTATCATGACAGGAAAAGAAATAAAAAAATAATAATAAAAAAAAAAAAGCTCAAGTGTACTTCAATATATTTTCAAATATTTACTGGAAGTAATTTACAAGAAAAATACTATACAAAATCGTCTCCTGGACAACTGCACCTCACACCGATACATTGGTGGAGTTATATTTTAATTGTTAGCTAATCTAGAACGATTCCCCAGTTGTACAAACCTATAGGTTCAGACGTATTTTACAAATATTTTATTTTCCTATCCCACCCACCCCGGCCTCCCTTTTTGGCATTGGAACTACAGCTTCGCTTGAACCCCACGGTGCTTCTTCATTTGTTTGGAGCTTAAAAATATACCTAATTATTTTCAGCGTATTTCGCGATTCCTATTCAAACGGGAATTATACAAATGCGCTGGCAAACGTAATGAAATTTTGACTCGGGGAATTAACGATTTGTTAAAATTAAAAAAAAAAACGGGGGGGGGGGGGGGGGAAGGGTGAGCACACCGCCGCTCCGGTCCCGGGGAGCAGAAGGGCTCCGAGCCGTTAACGAGACGAAGGCAGTTCCGAGTCCCGGCTCGACGCTCCGTGGGGATAGGGACAGCGGCTGCCGGGCGCTACCGTCGGAGCCCCCCCCGTCGCGGGGCAGCCCCGACCCTCCCGCCCGCGGCTCCCGGGGCGCCGCAGCTGTACCGGCGCTAGCGGCGGAGGGAGGGGGTGCGGGCCGGTTTCCAGCAGGAAAGCGAGAGGGAACGTGGGGTTTTTTCCGCTCTGAAGGCAACCCGAGGGGAGGGTGTGGGGGGGGTCTCAGGGAGGCGGTCGCGGGGCAGCCCCGGGGGGGGGGGGCCGCGGCTCTCGCCCCTCGCCCAGCCGCTTGCCTGCTCCCGTCGCGGGGGTTGCGCGGCCCGACCGCACCGTCCAGCCGGTGGGGGGGGGGGGGGGGTGGCTCCGGGCGGGCAGCGGGGCGGCTGCGGGGGCTGAGCGCGGTCCTTGCGGAGCCGCGCCGGCTACTTACCTGTCCGCGTCCCCGCCGCGGGGCTGCGCGCCCCTTTGGGGGGGGGGGGGGGCCGGCGGCGGGCCGGGGGGGAGGAGGGGGTCGCGGCAGCCCCGCGCCCCCCGCCCGTCACTCCAGGCCGTTGCGGTGGCCGGGCTCGGGGGGCGGCAGCAGCTCCGGGGAGTGGCAGGGCGGGCTGCCGGCCGCGCTGTGCTCGCTGTCGGTGTCGCTGCCCTTCTTGCCGCCGGGGCCGGGGCCGCCGCCGGGACCTCCGCCGCCGGGCCCGCCGGCGCCGCCGGGGCCGCTGTGGGTCTTGACGTGCTTGCTGAGGTGGTCGCTGCGCATGAAGCGCTTGTTGCAGACGGGGCAGGCGAAGCGCTTCTCGCCCGTGTGGGTCCGCAGGTGCCGCTGCAGCTCGTCGGAGCGGGTGAAGCGCTTGCCGCAGAAGAGCCAGTTGCAGACGAAGGGCCGCTCGCCCGTGTGCCAGCGCAGGTGCGCCTTCAGGTGCGAGGTCTTGCCGTAGACCTTGCCGCAGCCGGGGATGTGGCAGCTGTGCAGCCCCTTGCGCCGCAGGCTGGCCCCCGCCGGCCCCAGCCGCTCGGCCTCCTGGCAGTTGGGGCAGTCGCAGGTGGCGCGGCCCGAGTAGCGGCGGGCGGAGGAGCGCGGCGAGGCGGCCAGCGGCGCGGCGGGGCCGCCGCCCAGCATGGAGCCCCCGGCGCCGGCCAGCGGCGAGGGGGCCGAGTCCGGGTAGGAGCCGGGCAGCACCGGCTTAAATCCGTCCATGAGGTGCTGCCCGGCGGGGCTGAGGAGGTGCGAGGAGGCGCCGCTGCTGAAGGCCGAGTGGCCCAGGCCCGAGTAATCCGAGTTGTAGCCGCCCAGCGGCGAGTGGAGCGAGGTCTGGAGCCCGCCGGCCGCCGGGTGCAGCGAGCCGGGCAGCGCGGCCGCCCCGTTGGGGCTCTGCACGTCGATCCAGCCGGCGCCCACGTCCCACCAGCTGGAGGCGCCCGCCGAGCCCACCTCGCCGGCGGCCAGCCCCGGGTGCGAGGGCTTGAACCAGGACTCGTAGGGGTGCGCCATGCCCACCCGCGGGTAGATGCCCTGCAGCCCCTCCACCGACGTGTGCACCTTGGAGATGAAGACGGGCTGGTGCGCCGCCGCCTCCTGCCCCGCCGCCCCGCCGCCGCCGCCTCCGCCGCCGCCGCCGCCGCCGGCGCTGCCCGGCGCCTGGAAGACGGAGTAGTCGTTGGCGAAGGGCGAGCTGGCGGCTGCCGCGCTGCTGGAGGTGAGGGAGAAGGCGCTGGAGCCCGGCGAGCCGCCGCAGCTGAACGAGTCCGAGACGAGGGCGGCCGCCGCCGCCGCCGCCGCTGCCGCCGCCGCCGCCGCCGAGGAGCCGTTGCGCGCCGCGCCCGCCACGCCGAAGCCCGGGAGGCCGGAGCCCACGGCGCCGCAGCTGCCCGCCGAGGACGAGGAGGAGGAGGAGGAGCGTTTCCAGGGGTGGAAGCCTTTGCCGAAGGAGGACGCGCTGTCCGAGAGGGCGGACGGCGAGGGGCTGGGGCTGCCGATCTTGTTGCAGGTCGCGGCGAGCATGGCCAGCGGCGTGGAGCCTACCCGCGGTTCCTCCTGCGGGCACAGAGGGGAGAGGGGCCGCCCCGCCGGCGTCAGGGACGGAGCGGTCCCGCCGCCGCCGCCCGCCGCCCCGCGCCCGGCCCCGCTCCGCCGCCCCGGCCCCGCTCCGCTCCGCTCCGCCGCCCGGCCCCGGGCGCAAAGTTTCGCGACTCCCACGGGAGGATCCCTTCGCCGGAGCCGCCACCGCGGCTCTGCCTCCGAGCCCCTTTCGAGGCTTTTTTTTTTCACTATCCGACCCTTCTCCCACGGAGGAACTCGGGAAGGGTTAAAAAAGGGTGGGGGGAAGAAGAGAGGGGGGAAAAGTTGCGTCCGTTACCGTAGCTTAAAAGATGCCCCCGGTACGGCGGCAGCTACGTTTCAGCCTGATCCCTTTCCCCGGGACCTGGCCGGTCCCCGTCCCTCAGGCCGGTAAGACTGTTTTCTTAAATATAGAATTGCAGCGTTATCAAATTACTCCCTTTTAAAAAAAAAAAAAAAGCTTCCTTAAAAAAAAAAAAAAAAGCAAGCTTCATTTGCGTATCAACGATAATTAAATATATATATAAATTTAACATATGTACATATGTATGTATACACAAGTTCAACGTACCTGCTGGACACGGCGGGCTGTGTTATTTTAAAGGGAAATAAAAAGCCACAATCTGTTGCAAATTAGAAATTGCACACGAAAAACGATAGTGCTGGGTTTGGGTTTGGTTTGGTTTTTGTTTTTTTTCTTCCAGCAGTCACATGTAAAGAAGAAAGGCCACTTCTCCGGGGGCACAGGAACAGCACAGCCCAGGCGCTGTAGGTTGTTTCTACAAATGCCCTTAAAACCTTTTCCTGCTCACTGAAAAGTGACTCTGCCCCCTTTTCCCCCTCTCGCTCTTTCTTTTCTCCTAAAATCACTTGTACTTAAGTTAAAAAAAAAAAAAAAAAAAAAGGAAGAAAAAAAAAAAGAAGAGGCTGAATAGAGGAGACTGATAGCCCCGGTCAAGACAGGGGTTATTTTAACCCCCTCCAATCGACAATAAAAAGAAACTAATTAAACCAGCAAGAGAAAAAATCCTTAGACTCACCCCTAGAAGTGAAGTTGCCATCACACAAAAGTGCCCTCCTCTCAGAGGATCTTTTTTATATTGATAAATCAGAGGCAGTGTTTTTTTTAGAGGTGTGCAATACAATGATCAGTTCCGCCCATTCCACCACAATTGTAGCTCCCTCGCCGGCTTTGAAGTGCCGCTGAGCCGCCGCCAGCCAATCCCCGGCCCCGCCGCCTCGCTCGACGACGTGACTGCGTGAGGTCATCAGCGCCGTCGAGCCCCGCCGGCGGCGGGGCTCGACGGCGCTGATGACCTCACGCAGTCACGTCGTCGAGCGGCGCGGGCCACGGTCCCGGTCCCGATCCCGATCCCGATCCCGATCCGCAGGAGCCCCTCGTCCCGGGTCGGGATGCTTCGTGCCGGCCGCCTCTTTCCATCCCCCCCCCCAACCACCCGCCCGTGCTCGTAATCTGACAACAGGTTATTTTTTTTCCGCAGAGCGCTTTACATTTGTTTGTATTTTTATATCATCATCATCTCAGCGTTACTGTTATTTAGCGCCCCCATGGAGGGGTGCGGGAGCATCCCATTCCTTCGCGGGTCTCCCACCCCACCCCCCCGACCCCACTCCCCTCTGCTCAGTCCTCCCTCTCCCGTTTCTTTCGGTACTTTTCGCTGCAAAGGCGGCGGTGGGGGGACGACGACGACCCGCTTCAGGCGACTGCTGGCTCCTGTTGCCCCGTGTGTCCCCCCCGGCTTCCTCCTCGCAGACCCGCCTCCTGGGGCCACCCCGGCCCGGCCCCGCTCGCCCAGGTGCTCTCACCCCCCGCGGGATTTTCCGCATCACCGTCCTCACGGAGCTTTGCTTCGTGGGGGCTGTTTTTCTCCTTGTCTCGGCCTCGGTTTTGACCCGTTTCCGTGTCGTGGGGATATTGACTGTACATCATATCTATTGATCAAGGGGGTAACGTACATTATCATACTTTGAAGTAAGAGTGAAGTAAATTAATGAACTGCTTTCTTTCTCTGAAGGCTGACGGTTACCATAAATGTCGCGTTTCTCTCTGCGAGCTGCTCTGAATGATTTTAGCCTGTTGAGAAGGCGTGACAGGCCAGCCCAGAAGGAGGAAGGGGTGGGGGAAGGAGGGAACTCCGTTTAACAAATAAAAAAGAATTAACTTCATTGCTTTGGTCTCCTTCTATAATGATATTCATTTTACAGACCTAATGCACACTTGTTTAAATTTCGGGTTTAATTTAATCAATACTATCACCCGCGAAGAGGGGAAAAACATTTCCCGGAGATACTCCCTCGTATGAATGCTTATTAACTTTTTATCTCTACTTCCTTTATCTGCTGGAGGTGGGGAGCAACTATTAAGACATAGATCAGAAAGCGTAAGAGCAAAACAAGCATCGCGAGCATTATATTTTAGAGGAACAGAAAATCGCATTTTGTGGTGTGCCAGGTTAGGTAAAAAGATCGACACGCATTCCTTTCAGCCCCAGAAAGTCTGAGAGACTTTGCCATCCCCAGGAGAAGGTGTTAGTGATATATCTCTTTTTAGAAGAGCTTCGCCGGGCGGGTCTTCCATTCGCATCCATATTTTGTCTGCACTCGTCTGCCCGGAGGAAACGTTTCCTTCCTTGATCTTTTTCTTGTTTGTCGGTTCCGACGCTTGCCCTGACTCTTTTGATTTGGGGCCGAAAGTCCTGAATTTTCAGTGCGCTTTGCCTTTAAAAGCATCGTGTTGGAATTTATGAAAAACTCGTTATAAAAATAGCCGTGGGAATCTTTACAAGGGAACTCAGCAGAGGGGGGGGGAAGGCAAATACATCAGAACCAAATAGAAATCACAAAATTCCTGTCAGTGGCATCCTCCTGCTACTCTGACAATTTCCCTGAAACTGGAAAAGCAGCAGCTTCTGAACTTTGGGAGCGGTGAGCTGATCTTTTCTGAATTCGCCACGGAAACATCTGTAACCTTCCCCCTTTGTATACATTGCCTGCTGGGCAAAGGATTTAAGGAAGCTTACAATTTTGTTTGCATTTGCGTTATTGACCACTGCACTTAAGGGTGCAGTACATCAACATAATATGCAGGTGGGGGCGGGGTGGGGGGGAAGCCAGCAAGAAGAGGTTTTCCCGAAATTAATTAAAACTTTTTTTTTTTTCCTCCATTTGAAGTTTAATGTACGGGAGTAGATAAATGTTCGTGCTGTTTCTTAAAAACCTGTGGGATCCACTCTCAATAAAGCTAAAATCTATTAGCATTCTGTATGCATCTGCAGCATAAATTTCATTTGAATTTCAAATTTAATAAACCAGGAGGTTTTTAATCATCCCTGGTTTTATTTGTTTGATATTAACATGCTTATTGACCGGGTCTGTTGACCAGTTTGATCATTACAGGACAGCAAAAAGTTAATTAAAACGACCACAGCTCCTTAATCATATCATCTGTCTCATCCATGTCGCTCCCTTTATTACAGGCTATGATGGATAGTCTCCCAGATTAATTTCTCTGTTTCTTCGATTTGGACAACAGCTTTTGGGACCTAATTTACATCCTGGGAACAACTTGCTCAAGTCTACCTAACATCTTGTGTCTACAATATACATTAGCAATCTCGGAACTTTAGCCACAAGGATAGCTATCGCTAACCTTTCCGGGGAAAGGGGAGGGGAAGGGGGGGGGGAATTTCCTCGGAGAAAACCCCGACCCTCCGAGCTGCGGCCGGCGAGCAAGACAGAGAGATGGACAGACTCTTCCAGCGGTCCTTGTCTGCCTCCAGGCAGCTCCACCGGGGGTGCAGGTTTCTTTTTTTTTTTTGGGGGGGGGGAAACAGAGCTCTGTGCTATTTGAAAAGGCGTAGCTGGAAAGATTAAACAGGCTGCTGACCACGCCGTCTGTGGAATGTCAATATTAGCGAGGGAGCGCATTTAATGCCACCCTTGCGCCAATTTACGGGAGAGATTTAGAGACCCTGACCCACCAGCCCAGAGGCTGCCCCCGCCCAGCGGCTTTTCTCCGAGCAGAGCACGGAGCTCTGCTCCGCTCCCGTGCTCTGCCCGGAGAAAAGCCGCTGGGCGGGGGCCTTGTCCCGTTCCTCCCCGGGCTCCGTCCGCCGGGAAGCCGCTCCGTTCCCCCGGATTTGCCACATCGCTCCCTGCCTGCTGCCCCCCGTGGAGCTGGGGACCAGGAGGTGTCTCCTCCGCCCGCCACCTTCACCTGGAAGATTTATCCTATGGGGGAGACAACCAAGCCTCCAGGAGCAGGAGGGGAAAGGGGGAAAAGGGGGAAGAGCACGTAAATGAAACAAAACAGCCACCAGCCAGAAAGGACCGTGCGATGCCTGGCGGTCACTGAGCAAAGGGGATGATTAATGTCGTTTTTTAACCTCCATTCGCAGCTATTGCATTGCTCTGGTTTACCTGGGACGGTTCCCTCACTGCCTCACTGGGTAGTTTCATTGACCGCGGCTCCCAGTCCTGTTGTCCCAAACCTCTCAATTTTACTACAACAGTCGGGCGCCCGGTGCAGCCCGGCGCGTGTGCGCGGGTGCCCACATCTATCGCGATGTTGGTTACCGGCGTTATTTCTTCCATCAGTACAAAGGTGTCTGTTCCAGGTACCCACTAACCTTGCCGAGACCCCTGTCCCACGTTTCCCAGCCCGGCGGCAGCGTTGCATGGCCTGCCTTGTGTGTGTGTGTGTGTCCGTCCGTCCCTGTCCCCCCCCCCCCGCCCCCCGCTCCACGGCGCAGGCAAGTGGGGAGATGCGCGGCACAGCCCGGGCTCCCTCCCTGAGCCACTTTGGCGAGGGGGCACACGCCGACCTGCCTTGCTCGCTGCAGCCAGACGGGGATTCACATCGACGTCTTTGGGCATTTAGTTATTTATTTGTCCGGGCCTGTGTCAAAAAAAAAAAAAAAAAAAAGAAAAAGAAAAATAAAAAGAAAATAAGAAAGAAAAAAAGAAAGAAAGAAAGAAAAAAAAAAAAAAGCTGCGTCTCAGAAAGGTCCCTGTAATTAGATTAGCCCGGGAAGAAGCAGTGCACTTGCTGGTGTGCGCGTGTGCGCCTGGGGAGGGAGAGGAAGAAGCACCTTCACACCCACCCTGTTTACATTGCCGGTGTGAGCCCGATCTCCTCCTTCTCCCCATTTTTCCCTGCCCCCCTTCTTCCCCCCCCTCCCCCCCCCCCCCCCCCGATATGTTATGGCTGTGCACGCATCGGCGGTTCCTAGGCGGTCATGTAAGTACCGGGAGGCGCCGGAGGGGAGAGCGAGCTCCCGGGCTGGGCGCGCTGGTACCCGGCGGGGCAGAGCGCAGAGCCCCCGCCGCCGGCTGCGGAGCCCGGCGCATCGGTCTTGCCTCCAACAGATTTGTTTAAGCTGCTTTCTGTTTTTCCTATTATATATCACTTTCTCCCAGGCACCACTTACAGTTAAAAACTACTAAATTCTTCTCCTCGGCGGTATTGATTTCTTTTCATTCTGCTCCGTTAGGAGAGGAGGTAATGCTTCCAGATTACCCCGCGTCTCCTCCAGACGGTTGACAATTGCAATCGCAGTTTCGGGAAGATAAATGTTACTTTGGGAATTGTGTTTAATTACAAATAATCTAGGAGCTGCTCTGGGTCCGATGGTTTACCCACACATGTGTTGAAATCATTGTACCAGCTTTACAAACGGGTGACAAAGATACAGTAAACGTTTGAAAAATCGGTGTGCGAGACAGGACGTTCCCGTCAGACAGGCTGTCTGAAGCTGGGTCATGCCCCGAAATACATGATCTTTATATATAAACATACAAATATATACATATAGCTGCGCGCCTATATGTGCGCGTAAATAAATGTGCGGGTGTGATAGACACTTGCACATACAAATCCTACGGCACCCAAATTCATAGCCTGCGGAGAACGTGGAGGAAAAGGAAAGCTTTCCACGCATGTATGTATGTATTTATTTACATGTTCGGCCAACTGCACAAAAGTGTCAATCTGGGGGGAAAAAGGGAAAAAAAAAAAAAAGGCAAAAGAAATCTTTTGTTTGCTGCCGTTTGCGAAGTGGAAGAACTCCTGGTCCTCCGGGAAAGACGTACCTTCGGAGCACTAAGCCAGGAAGGTTTTGCCCACGCCGGTTCGCACACTCAGGGTGCGCTGTAGCCTTCTCCTGAACGCAGAACTCCTGCGATCTGACTTGAGAGACCCTAATATTGATATATTTACTGTTCCTCTTACAATGTAGCTGCCACCTTTCCCTGTCGTTATTTGCCTATACGGCAGAGCAATTAGGTCACCCCCTCCCGCCCCCCACTCCCAGCAGCCTTATTAACTTGATGGGAGAGGGAGGGGAGGCAGGCGAGCAGCGGGAAGGAGGCAAGGTGGCGAACAGGTTATTCTCTTAACCCGACCTGGCCGCAGGAGCGAGATGAGCAACACTGAACAGATGTCCCCATTTAAGCCATTCTTTTCCCACATGCCTGCTGGATGCTGCCAGGGCGCAGGAAGCTTGCTGCAGACCTGGCCCATTCCCGGCCATTATGGCCAAGTTATTCTGGACCAGTGAGCACGAACAAAATGGGCTTCAGATCGCGTGCTTGAGAATAATTCGACTCCGAGCCCTGGAAGAGCCCCCTCCCCCCATTTTTTTAAGTGCTGGGGGGGGACGGGGACGTGTTTCAGCTCTGATCGCAGGAGAAGAACTTCTCAAAAGATCGTCAGCCCCTTCCCCCTCCCTCTCTTCGACAAATATGGTATAATTTACAGAGCAACTTAATAATCCGAGGGGCACCGCAAAAGCCCTTTGCGTTGTAAACCGCTTCTAATTACCTGCCAGAGCAATTAGCTGACTATCACGAAGAAATTAGATCGCTCAATGTAGCATAAATAATGCGAATAATTTTGTAAGGAGAATGGAAAGCGAGACCTGGTGTTTCTTTATAAGGAAATAACACCTCGTACTGTACGAACCCTACATGAACACATATTAATGTCTAGGCATGCACGGAAATGAATCCGAACATGAACCCCCTGGCTTAGATTCGGCACTTTCTTCATTTACATATGCGGGGTGAAAGTCGGCTTCCAGGCGTTTAGATACAGCGCTCTTCCAGATCACAGTAATTAACACATAGCGACTTCAATAGGAAAACCTGTTTTCCAGATGATTTTTACAATGCGGCTTTATGTCTCATTTGGCAGTTTAAATAGCTGGAGTTGTTTTCTGGCTGCATCTCCACTATCATCTGTTGAGCATATTTTGCTAGAATGCTGACCAAAACTTCCGAGCCCATTTTTTTTTAAAAATAGATGACTAATACAGCGGGCATGCCTAGAGATTTCGGGCAGTTTTTCTTCTCATATGGGTTAGTTCTTCGAGAAGACTTTACGGAATCGCCTTACAAGTTCATGCTGTTTAACAATTGTATTTTTTTTTTCTTGCTGCATTTCACCTCGAAGGATCGAAAGCCTTTGCACCATTCCTTTGGTTGAATATTTTACCTCAAGGGGAAAATGTTGTTTTCCAAATTAAAATGTACAGGTAATGGACAGTCTGCGGGGATTTAAATGTACTTGTGTAAGACCCTAAGGATTAAGCTATTATATAACAATCTTTGCGAGATATTTCTTCATGCTGCTGGATCTACAGCTGCGGGATTGAGGAAGGACATTGTGCCCATAAACGGCAGGAGCGTCGTGTAATGAAAGCGCCTTTACAGCCGAATTCAGCGAAGGCGGATTGAGTTTATTTCTGTCGTGTTCCCCCCCCAACACCACCACCGCCCCCGTACTAAGAAACCTGCTAGTCAGAAATCTAGAGGTGAAGGTGCCAGATCGTGGTGAAACTACAGCTACTCACTGCTCGGAGGCACCCTGTGATTTAACATAACTCGTTAGGAGTGGTCCGGCTTACGGATAAACACAACTAATTAAGTTTATCTTTGACAAATAGAAGTAGCAGCGCATACTGTGGTTCTTTCAAATGCATTTTCGAAGGGGGAAAAAGCTGAGTGTACGGTCAAATCTTCCACACGTTTTCAGAGCTTGTTTTTCTCCTGCTCGCACGCTAACGCAGCAGCTATGAAGGGGCTCGTCAGACATCCCTTGTCCTCAAGTTGTCTCCGCAGAAGTTGCAGTTACATCTGAACACGGTTTCTGAGTTTCTCCAGGTCTGTGCAGGACCTGTTCAGCTGTTCCACAGCCCCCACGTAACACACACTGAATCGTACAGCATGTTCAACGATTCTTTCTCATCGGCTAATTAGAGACGGCTTTGAAGCTCCATTACCGGCAGCAAAATTATTGCGGTCAGTTTAGGCCAAATTCTGCAGTCCTTAATGGAGCGAAACTCCCATTGAAGTCAATGGGATAGAAGTCAATGGGCGTCGTGCTCTATTAAGGAGCACAGAATGTGTCCCTTTGTGATTTAGAGATTAAAAATCGGTATCGGTGAGATGTGCGTTTAAGACGGTCACACTCTCGGGGCGGGATCTCATCCGCGACACGGGAAGGGCCCGATCCCTCTGGCTCCACTCGGCGGGCTGAGCCCCGCGCCTCACTGGGGGCGAGCGGCGGCAGGATGGGTGCCGGGGGGCGGGCGGTTATTAATCATCAACCGGGGACAGACAAAAGGACTCTTCCGGCGGTTCTGAAAGACGCAAAACTTCAGTCTCCCGCGGGCTTCAGCCCCCCGGGGCCGGCGGGTCTGTCAGTGCTGTGAGAGGAATTTTGGTCCGTCCCGCGGCCCCGAGCCCATCCCCAACCTCCCGGCACGGCGGGGGCGTCCCGGGAGCGCCCTCCGCTCGGCGCCCCGTCCCTCCACTCCCCGTGGGTGATGTCCCCAGTCACGGACCAAAGAGGCTCGTTTCCCGAGCAGGGGCTTTGGGTGCCGAGACTCCTGCGTGAGGGTGCAGTCACTAACTAGCCCCTTGAGAGCCCACAGACAGCGCACCATTCGGGTACCAGCGCAAGGCTTGGGAAGTCCCGTTCTTCACCGTGACCACCCACCGCTACCAACGTGATTTGACAGCCAAATTCAGAGCGGGGGTTTCAGGCGCCGGTTTGGGCGCCTGAAAAGTAAGTTCAAGACTTACTTGAACTCTGAAGTGGGGTTTGATTGCGCATTATGAAATATTTCCTTATCAGAGGCGCTAAACAGCACTGAAAACGCCTGAAGAAAAGTCCGTTTTACAGAACTGAAGGAAATGCTGCAGGTTGCTTCAATAGAACTGTAGTTTAATATTCTTTCTCTTTCGGGGAGACCTGGGGGACGGGGGGGCGGATATAGCGATCTTCCTTTCTTCTTTTTCCCTGTCCTAGTGGAAAGTGAAAGCCTTCAGGAAAACTTCGCAGCGTTTTTCCCTGGGCGCGGAGGGGCACACACAGCTGATCATCCAGGAAGCTGTGCACAATTAAGACTCATTTTCTTTCTGCTGGAACAATTAATTATACAAATGAAAGGTCAGGCATGTGCTTTTCCTATGTTTATCAACCACAATAATGACCCCCTTCTATTTTTTCCCCCAGTGCATTATATTGCAATAAAGTGCTGCCGCAGTGCCATCTCTCTGGGTAAACATCTTCAAAGGCGCTTCAGCGAAGCCGGGAGGTACATATATATATTTTAAAAGGACGCAACGGTCGAGGCGAACAGAGATGCGAGGTGTGAGAAGCGAGGGCTTCCCCCGCCTCCCCGTTGCCGCAGAGCGGCCGAGGAAAGGCACCTTTTCCCCTGAAGCGCTCCTCGGGTGCCGCCGGCCGGGGCTGGCTGAGCCCAGGGGGACCCGATCCTGCCGCCCGGCCGTTCTTTGTCCCTCGAGGTCTGTGTTCCTTTTGTACAGGAGGGACGGATCCTGCCCCCCTTCCTCGGGGATCCGGACCACCTTGGCAAATTCTCCCCGCTTGTCCCATCATAAATCCAGTTACTCCCGAAGAGATAGGCTGGCAGCACCTCCAAATCCATGAGAGTTAGTTTTTCTTTCCACCGCGGGAGACTTCCGCTCACATCTTCAAGAATAAACCATGTCCCTGCTGATTCCTAAAAACATTTGAATAAGGGGCTCCAAATTTTCGTGCCAGCTTGATGCGGAGTGGGGTCATTGGACTACATCTGGTACCCATGCAACAGAAGTATGATAGTCAATATTTTCATGAACAGTTTCACTTTTTTTTTCCCATGTTACTTAAGGGAACGGGCACGTTACCATTGGGATTGAGCTTGGGGGAAACATTGTTAGTGTTGACAAAGTGGTTTTGTCCCAGTGGGTGTGTTACTGTGCATGCAGCTGCCCAGGACATTTATCCTGTGTGATGTTCTCCTTAACCTCAATCTTCTCACAGTGGATATATTTTTCACTTACTTTACCCTTGTTGAACACAGACATCTCTGCACTCCTGACATGTGTGAACCAATGGAGGAGAATAACCCTACTGGGAACTAGAAAGAAATGTCATGAGCTGTGCAATGAGCAGGAGAAGATCTTGAGTTTTCATGTCTAACACGTTGTGCCTGTCCAGGTGACTGAGTTCATTTTAATTATTTTCCCAAATCATGTTAGTCTGAGGTGGCCAGCATATTTCTCAGAAGGCTCAGTCTCCACCAGGACCCAAAACATGGGGCTGTTTCTCTTTGGGTAGGAACCACTGCCCTATTTCTTGGAACATCTGCTAAGAGGGTGCCCTGCATACCAAGCAACTGTGGACAGGCAGGTTTGGTTTAAACCAACAGGAAGCTCTGAATGACTTCAGCTGGCCTTTGGATCCAGCGTTTCTGCCATGACTAACCGGAGAAAAACATGGGTCTGGAAGTGAAGGGGAAGAGCTCTGCTGGACAAGGGGAGCAGGGCAGCTTCTTGCAATGGCAGGAGCAGTGAGTAGCAGCGCAGAGTCCGGGAGCTCGGCTCTGAAGCGAACACGCAGACTGACATTTTAGATCTGGCGGATGCAGAGCATTTAGGCCTGTGCAAGCAGAAGCCGGTGCCATTGCTCCTGGTATGTTTAGCTAATTGTCTAACAACTGATCTGTACAAGGGCTACAAGATAAAAGGCCAGAGTGACCCTTGGCGAGGCGGATGCGGCTGGTAGTAAAACACGTCACTCCTCTGAAAGGCCACTCGCTGTTGTGCTAATGGAAAATTGTTCTCCAAACACAGAGCAAAGTCTCAGCCGATGTTTACTGTAGTTGCCTGTTTCACAGAGAGGGGGTAAAAAAAAAAAAAAAGTAGTAAGTTCAGACTTTTGTCACAGTGGGAGAGAGGATTGTCCCTGGGCTGGAAACACCTGGGCCAAGCTGAAGATGGCTGGGTCTAAGAAGGAACAAGCAGAAACACCCTGACACCTGTCAGAGGGGCTCCCGAGCTCCGGCGGAGTGCCTGGGCTTCCCTGGCAGGCCGCAGCCGTGACCACGCACAGCCCGAACGCACCTGCACCTAAAGACCTGACGCATCTGCATGTACAGACCGAACGCACCCATACCTCCACCCCCTCCACCACAACCTGCTGCCTCGGCGTCCCGGGAGGGACCTGAGGGCACCCCCGAGCCCGGAGGGCGCAGACACCCCCCCCAGCAGCGACCCTCCACGCTGAGGGGCTGGGAGGGCGCAGCACAAAAGGCGCGGGCGCGGCGCGGCCCACCCCGCCCGGCCCCAGCCCGCCCCCCGCTCCCACCTCTCCGCCCGCTCCCGCCCCGCTCCGCCCTCGCGGCGGGACCGGCGCCCTCACAGCCGGTGGCGCAGGGCGGGGGGAGGAGGCCGGGGTCGGCTCCGCTGCTGCCGCCGCCGCCAGCCCGAGCGGAGCGGAGGGGAGGGGAGCGCCGCCGCTTGCCTGGCGGCAGGTGGGGGCGGTTGTAACGGGCGGCGGGGCGGGCGGGGTGAGGGCCCCGGCCCGCCCCGCGCACACGCGGCCCTGCCCGGGCGGGACGGCGTGTCGTGTCCCCCCCCCCGCCCCGCCTCAGCGCGAGAGGGGGTTGCGCCGCCGCCATTTGCCCCCGGGGGCAGGTGTGTGACTGAGGAGCTGCCGTCCCGTCCTCCCCGCCGCTCCCTGGCCACCCCCGGCGGCGGAGGGGAGCCCGCCCCGGTGCCCGACTCGGCCTCGGCTGCGGCGGGTGCTGCTGGTGTGGAGGGGAGGCGGGGCCGGGCGGCGGGAAGGCGAGGCCGCGGCCAGCCACGGCGCCGGCCTCCCCCTGGCCCGGGTGTCCTTACCGAGCTGGAAGTTGGGAGACTTTCTTACGTTTTCATGGCCAACAAACCCAAATCTTAGCTTTTTTTTTTTTTAATCCAAAATAATAGCGGCAAAGCTGGTACAGGTAGATGACAGTAAGTCACACGCCTCCCCGTGTACGGGTATGCGTATGTTCAGGCTGAGTGTGATGACGGTTAATTAGGAGGAGTTTGCAGTTTTAGTGATTAGTGAGTGTTTGTAATTGGACCATAATCTGTCTGTATGCTGACTCCGTATTTTTCAGATACTGCCACTCAAAATTGACCTTTACATTTTACGGGATAAACTATTTTTTCCTTAGATGCTCTTGGCTAATGAAAAATTGAATGGCGCTCTGAAGAACTACCCTTTAAATACCAGTTTGTATGATGCTGTACTAAGGGTGGATAAAAGAGAGATTGAATAGCTAAATGGATTTTCTGAAGTGGTTAAAGTCTATTTATTGGTAAATTAGAAATCTGTTTACATTGAAAAAAATTGCCCACCAGGCAAAAAGTTTAAAATTATTTTTTATATAGGATGCAGTCTGTGTTTCATATATGATAGTGGTAAGTATTAATTAGATCTCACACAAAACTTGGGGACAGCTTCAAGTATGAATTTAGGAACCTGATATGTTCAGTCATAAAGAGACATTTCACTCTGTGGGGAAAACAGACGTTAAGTCTGTGCTACTTTTTTTGTGGAATTACTGTTTCCGCAGAATCATTCAACAGATAACATCACGTTAGTAGTTATTAATTTATTCATCTACTTTCTGCTATGCTAGGAATACTGCCTTCAACTGTTAAAGAAGCAGCTGGCTTTTTTATACAAATAAACTGGGCTCTGAGACTGTCAATCTTCTTTGTTTGACAGAGAGGAGTTCCCGCCTGCACTGAAAGAATAGCTCAACATCTGTCATCCCATTCTCTGTGACGGCCCAAAATCAGGAAGACTACAGCTGTCCTCTTCCTTTCAGATACTTCTGGGATAGAGAGGTAGGAGGACTGAGTATTTGGTCAGCGTGTTCATCATGCATTAAGCAAGTCTCTACAAGCCCTTGCATGTAATTGTATTGTTTTCCCACTGCTTGAATAGTAGAATTTGCAGTTTAAAAGGTCTTTGGGATTTCAATCCTACTGTGTGTTTTTTTAATGTCTAATTAGTTTAGCCCGAACTTGCATTTGTTAATAAAACACATTTTAATTGAAATTAAAGTGGCTAGCAATAATTTATACCTAGGCATGTGGCACATGGGCATGTAAATTGCAGATGTATGCATGAGCATAAAGCAGAAAATATTTATTCTTACAGGTTTGGAGTTATGCTACAGCTGCTGAGTGCTGGATGAAGATGAAAACAAGGGATGTAAATTAGCTTATTCCTTGCAAGCTCAAAAAAGGCATCTTTTGAAATATGTCTGTATGGAGCAGAGGAGAGAGGGAAGGGGAGGCGGAGAAAGAGAAGGGGATGGAAGAGGCTGGGAGGAATATGTTTCCACGTAAAAGAAATGTTTAACCACGTAACCTCATCAGTTCTTTGGTTTAATATCTGGCAAATTAGTCAAAAGCAAAAAAGCAGAATAGAAATTCAAGTCATTTATTGAATTAATTATACTAGCCCCTTCCAACAGTAGACAAACTAGTAGTCGATAGTAGATTGTGTGTTGCTTTTCTTATAAACACAGTTAAGAGCTACTGTAATAAACTTTGGAGTCCAACCAGCAGCAATTGCGTTAGGCATACACCTCTATAACCTGTGATTTCAGCTTCACAGTCCCAAGATTTGGGGAAAGCATCATGAACTGCGAAATACTCAAAGGGATTTAGGCATTGTGAAACCCAGCTCTGCTGTCCAGGGGAATACACAATCTGAAGTCAGGCTGTCAGGCTGCCTGTTGCGTGCATGGTGATGGTCAGGCTGTGGTTACACGGGGATTTTGATTTGGCTTGCATCCATGCTGCTGCCAAACAGCTCAGCAGCTCAGTCGCTCTGTTACCTCCTTAGATTCAAGAGCTCTACTTACTGTTTATCTGTTGATCTTAGAAATGGAAGAATGGCAGCGGAAAGGAGGAGGTTTCTCAATAAGGCTGGTCTTGATCCATTCAAGGTTTCTAAATAAAAATAAATGAATTATATTTTTTTTTCCACAGAAATGCCAGTCTAATATCAAGGAATTTACTACTAGCAAGTGCTAGAACAATGAGACCTTACTGGACTGTATCAGATCATATTTAGGGAAGACTTTAATGTGTTGCCACCCATTGCAAAAAGTGGTATCCAAGCTTGCATAAAAGGACCAAATAATATATTGTTATTGGTGCTTATTATTCACAGGTAGAAGAATAGGCTTGGGTCCATACCTCTATAGCAGAATTCAGAAAAGAAAACCCAGAAATAGGAAAATCTCCTGCGCTGAAGAAGGCAATCGTGAACGATGAGCTCCTCCTTTCCCCTCCCGTCTCTCTGGGTCAAGAACTGAAATTATGCCTCCCATTTCCTCTGTTTCTTTCCATGTACATGCCGAACTTGTCTCTGTCCTGTGTGGAGTGAGGTACTCGTCTTCATCTAGGCCACAAGATTTTTGGAGACAGCAATTCATTTGGTGCCTTCTCAGGTATATAGGTCTCTGCTCCTCTGTCTCCATAGTGTTGGAATCTGATACCCAGAGCAGAAGCGAAGTTTTTAGTCAAAAGGACAATAGCTTAAAGGAAGGAAAGGGACCTGCAAGACTGCCCAAAGGGGAATATGTTCCTGAAGGTGTCTGCTGGGGGAAGCAACGTGTAACTGAATTGGCCTTCTCTCATTCCTCAGAAAAGACAGTTCTGTTAGCTGTCTTATTTATAAAGTAAACTAAGTCAACTCTGGCCTGTAAATTTCATTTTCCAGTAGAATATCCCAGTAAGTTTTCTCCAGATCACTGCGTATTGGAATTTCCCTGGGCTTTGTAACAGAAGGCAAACAAACCATTGCCAATGCTGCACGGCTTTCTCTGCGATGACACAAGTTCAGTATTTTGCATTTCCTTCTGGTTTATGAGTTTAGGGTGTACATTCGCTTTAAGCCTTTTTTTTTGTGAAACAGTGCAGAACAGAGTTTGGTTTTGTTGTGTGCCTTTTTAATGAGAGCTAAGAATTTTGCAAGAGCATTCTGTTCTGGGATCTGAAGCTTGGAAAAACGCCAAATATTGTGACACTCACAATAAAATTGCAAGTTATCAACATTGTAACTAGCCTTGGGGCTATTTTGACTGAGTACCTCCCCCAAATCTTTTTGGGGAGGAAGATTGTGAAAGTTAATAGGCCTAAGAGCACTTTAATGAGTATGTAGACACTGAAGCAACTCAGAGCATTTGTCTTTGTTTTATGAAAAGGAATCACACTTAAACTCCTTATTGCTTATGACATGTAGTTTGTGTTTTGGATTGGCAACCTTCAAACATGTTTTCATGAGTTGTTAAATTACGTGAAACAGGCAGACACAAATTCGCAGCCTTTAACGACCTGACCAAGATTGTCACTTTGTCAGCTTCCAGGAAAACTGCTCTCGCTGTTGAAGTAAGGGTCAGTACTACTATTGATTACATTAGGATCGGCTAAAATAACATTCACATTTGCATCGTGAAATTATAAAAATTATAAAATTAATGTAACAAAGAACACAGAGCTGTTAACATGGTTACCCTGATCTACATACGACTGAACAACATTGAAACACCTGATATACAGGCAGCTGTCTCCTGTCAGTTCCCGGCTTGGATCACAGAGTACGTACACTGGCTTCTCAGACCCTTTAGCATCCATACTATCCCACAGGTGGATAACTAGCCTACAGGGGCTATTCCAGCAGGTGTCCTTTTGCTCACTTTGTGGTCCTGCTGAGAATCTGACATACTGAAGACTAAAACACCCACTGGATTGCTCCAACCCTACTCCAGCCCATTTTCCTCTGTGCTAAAATGCAGGCAGGAGTTGACCTTAGGCAGTGAGTCCCTCTCTCCAGCCTGGTCCTTGCTCCCCCCAGCAATTTTGCTACTTAGGTGAGCTCCCTCTTTCTCAGGTGAGGGAGATGCGATTGCCCCTGAGTTCTAGACTGTGTTTGTTTTTTTTTTTTTTTATGCCACATAATTTAGCTAATGGTTAAATTGTGGTCTGAACAGCATGGAAATAGATCTGTTATAAAAAGAGGTCTTTGAATCCAAAGATTATTTGGCGGTCTAGACCTTTTAAGGAAAAAGAAAAATACTTGAGTATTCTTAATCCCAAACTCTACAAAAAGAGTTTCTACATGAAATAGTGAACAGGCAGGGACCACCTTTAGGGACATGTGTCATGGGTGGTTGCACAGGTCACTGCAACGCAGGGTCACTATTCACACAAAGCGAGAACGTTGCAGTGTCATGCCTGTGGTGCTGAATCAGCTCCTTATCAGCCCCTGGCTTGGAGCTTTGATAGCTGATGTGACAAACCATAAATAATGGAAGGTCAAACTGAGCAATGTTGTTCACTCTGACCTTCTAATACTTCTGGCTTATTAGATCAGTCATTAGAGTTTCAACAGGCTGCTAAGAAGCAGAGTACAGTGGCTATAGCTGCCAAATCCTTGCCTATTCACAAACTGCCTCTCTGTGTAGGTATTAAATGAATCCCAGTGCAAAAGTTGTACGTTCCTTAAAAGGAACCCAGGTTACAAAATAGGGTGAAAATCACTGAGTAGCCAAATATACAACATGGCCATGTATAAAGAGAATCTATCACAAAAAAACCTTCCACCCTCCCCCCCAAAAAACCCCAAACCCACACCCAACAATGCAAACAACAAAAAAAGCTCATAGCTATCAGGATAAATACATTTGTTTTCAATCAAAGGGATATGAGTGATAGTGTAAGAAAATAAGGCAATGAGAACAGTCAGAACTTGACCAGGAATAAATATACTGTCATCTTCCATTCCCTGCCTCCTCCAAAATTCTGAAGTTAAGGGAGTTCAATAGTTTCCATTCTAAGGCTCTATCTTTATGCTTCTTATAATATTGTCAGATTTTCCATTAAAACTGGGAAATTTTCCATATCAATGATCTGCCAAATCTTAAAACTTCCAAAAGAGCTTTAAGAAAAAAATGGTTCAGAATTTACAATCGTGTCAATTCCAAAATTAATTTTAGGAACAAGCATAATTTAGCTAATTTTAAGAATGATTTTACAATTCTTTTGTTGAATAGGTCTAGACAGACTTAAAAGAAGAGAGAGGTAGGATCACAAGAGGTATACTAGAAGGAGAAAGACACTATTAGCACAAACTCCCCTCAAGATTTGCCTGAAGTTTTTGCGGCTGCAAAGCAAACAGACGTAAAATCTACTTGCAGGAGGTCATGTGCACTCCCATGGTGGGTTCACGTGGAGCTCAGTAACTACCATTGCTGTTACCCCTCTGTTATCTTGACTCATAGAAGGTGATGTTGTGAATCACAAGATGCCAGCTGTGCCAAAGAGCCGCTCTGGGCAGCAGTGTGGTTCTATAGAGCAGAAATCCTGTTTAGTGAAGATGTCAAAAAAAAAAAAAAAGATTAAAAAAACAGTATACTAAAAATCAGCACACAAAAAACTTTTAATGTTGTGTATTCAACTGAGAGATTAGAAAAGGACAGAATTAAACTTTCCTTGCCAGCCTTAAGCATCCCCCTTTTTGTTACGAATCCATCTTAAAATACACAGTCACTCTCTTTTTTTCCTACAGCATTCCCACTTTGTTCTGGGCACAGGCATGCGAGGTTCTTGGGGAACAAGCCAGGGTGCTTTAATCATACATAAGAGGCTATCATCTGCTGGAATATCATGAAAAAGTCAGAAGCTGCCATAAATGAAACCAGGATAGGGCGGGAGCAAGATCTCGTGGTGAAAGCAGCTGAATGTTACAGAGGATAAAAGGATTCTTCTGGAACCGTAATGCTAGAAGTGTCCTCTCATCTATCCCGATTTTGTCCCTGTGGTAGAATCAAGTTCCTCACGTGATTCAAGTGAATGTTTCGCAGGTGGAATGCACTTGCTGTGTATTCCTTATTTTCTGAGTGCACAACTTCAGATACTCAGGACCGATTCACGGAAGTGCTGAGTACTCACAGATGCTGCTGAAATCAACGGGACTTATGCTTTAAATGTATGAAGTACCATAAAAATGCTAAGCGTCTTGGAAAACCTAGTTCTAAGCACATCATACTGAGGACCCCAAATTAGTGGACATTTTCATCAATCTTGGCCATAACGGCTCAGCACTTCAGTTCCCCATCTGTAAAGTGGGTCTAATAGTACAGTCTCACTTCACAGATTTGAAGATAAATTAATTAGTGTTTGGGAAGCACTCAGAAACCCTAGCAGAGAATGCTATAGAAACACCCATAAAGATATTAATAATTCAGTATTCTGCGCAGGGTTTGAATGATGTGCAGTAAGGAAGGCATGGAGCCACATATTGAGTGATAAGAATAAAAAGAATATTGAACAGCTGCTCACTCAGGGAGCATCGTCCATCCTATGCACTGAATGATGTATGTGTCTGTGCAGTTAAAGACTTATTATCATGCATATGTGCAACGAGCTCAAATTAAAGTTGCAAAGGCAAGCTTAATTCTGATTGCTCTGAAGTTGAGAGGGCTTAAATTTGCCATGTGAACATGCTTTCAACAAATATATTTTGTGTGATCATCTCTGTATTTTCATGTTTTCCTCCCAAAGATGTGAAGGGTTTTCTGTGTCAGTGAACCCAGTGACCACTTAGATAAAGCAGCCATGTGGCCCGGTTCACTCAGGGAACAAATGTATTGATTTCCAGGGGACCTACACCAGGAGCGAATTTGGCTCGAATCATCTTCTTTGTCTCATTGCGTAGTTTCGTAGTGGCTGCTGGGTAGAAGTGAGGCATTAAACGTGTTCAGGGACAGAGTAACAGGCTTGTCTTTTGGCTTTACTTTGTGTCAGGTTTTTTTTTGGTGGTTAATGTAGCATTTGGAGAATCACATAAACTTCCATCCCAGAAATGAAGTTATTGCCAAAGCAAAAATTCCTATATTTACATATAAATATCCCCATTCAGCATGACTGAATACCTTTCTCATTTATAATGAAATGGCAACATCCACAACAATCAAATTCTAAGACACAGATGTTAGATTAAACTGACTGTACATACCTTTGGATGCAAACCCAATCTTTCAGAAATTCTACATGATCCAAATGAATAATCATCACTAAACCTATTCTGAATTATGACCAGATTCCTAGATAAGATTACTTGATCCCAGCGGAAGAATTTGTAAGACCTTTACAAGTAAAAAATAAGACTCTGGCTTCTTCTGTCTCACTCAAGGATGTAGCTCTATTTTTGGTATGTCATCTGTCTTTAGATCAGAGACCAAAGTTTTGGATTTTCATAGCGACCCAAGGCAGACAATGAATATTGTGGTCTTCTATTATTTGTGACCAAACCACAATGTGGTCATTTCAAACCTGTCACCTATGTAACACTTGGAATGCTGGAAAGAATGAGAATGGTATTTTAGAATTTTGTTTGGTCATTTAAACACAATTAAAAATATCTGCTTCTCCCCTTTCTTTGCTCTCTCTTTATCCTAGATTTCATATCAAATGTGATGGCTTCCAAACTAGATGTAGCTCTGTTCCAGGTGAGATTTTCTTGTTATGCTAATTTAAAGCTCATTTCAGAGAAAACTTTATCATCCCTTGTCAGGAGAGATTTTTAAATAATAAATCATATTGTTCTAAGCAAACTTTTAATTTTATTTGCATTTTTAAATGCTTTTCTGAAAACAGATGCTCTTCTGAGGAGCAAGCCTTATTGTTTATTTACATAACTCTCCCCCTTTTTCTTTTTTTTTTTTCAGAAACATAACTTATTATCTACTCCAAGATTAAAAGCATTCTAAACCACATAAGCTGCGAGAAATAGCTATCTTGTTGATTTTCAGAAAGTCTACAATACTCCATCTAATGTATTCAATGAATTATTTATTTCTTAAAGAGATACAATAAATCTTTACCTACTGTATTTGATGATTTTCATAGTAGGAATAATAAGTAACATGATTTGAGTGTGATTGGAACCAGGTACTGGGAGGGGGGAAGGGAGGTCAATTTAGACTATTTACCAAGCACGTTGGAAGAGAGCGCATCTGTAAACAGACTGGACATTGCTGCTCACTTAAAATTTCCAGGTGAAGAAAACGCAGATTTATTTCCATTGAAATTAAAGAGCAGGAATGACTCAAATATACTTATATTTTGAAGGAGCAGCTTAGGTGCAAAAGCACAATAGTGATGTTCAGTGCCATTGTTCTCCGTTGCATTGGAGTGAATCCAAAGTAATTCCATTGATTTCAGTGGACTTTCATTGGGCTAACTGAGAATAGAATCTGACTCTATGTTAGCTGGGGGTACGGGGAGTGACAAGAATATAAATAACCCCAGATAAGTATTTGAAATACAAATACTCCGCAAGATGGTTTCTATCTTTTAAGACTGCTTATATACCCCATCAGAAAAGTTCTGAATAAATCCTCTCCCATTTAGTTCTTACAGTTAAGAAAATAAAGCACTCATGGTTGGGGTGTTATTTTTGATGTTGTTATATATCGTTAATGTCATGTCCTGAAGCATCCATCAGAGGATCTCAAGAGTGCCTCAGAAGTATGCTGTCTCACAACAGTCCTTGAATCAGCCAAAAGTTTTAGGTTAATCTAATTTTTCTTGACAGTTAGTAAGGGGAATTGGTGAGGCCACTGTCACACTACTGTGTTCACAGTGGCTAGCAGAGCTGCATAAAGTCAGGAGGATGAACATCAAGCCTCTTTATATTACTGTTTTCCAAGCTATTCAAAGGAATCTTGCAGAAATGTGCAATATAGACATTTCAGGGTTTTAGAATCCCTTGCCTTGCCTTGCCTTGCCTTGCCTTCCCGCACAGACAGTGCAGTTTTCTGTGTATTAACATTTATTGATGGAATGGTGACTGTAGTTCAAGCAGAGCTTCATTTTTTAATATAATACCTTCCTCCTCTTGCCACCTTCTGCTGGAAGATGTATTTTGCATGGGTTACGTGCCGGGGGACCTTGCTCTATCTAGAATCACCAGCAAAGCACAAACTGGTACCAGCTCTCTCTCTATTTGTCTGTCTGCATCATCTGTTCACCTCTGAGGCTTCAGGGATATGTTCAGACCTACAGTCTTTAAATCACCTTGAGGTCTGCTTCTTCCAGATCACTGGCACTATATAAATGTATACTATCAATATTTTAGTCATCAAAATAACCGATCTTCAGAATATGCTGTTAGATAGCACACAGATTGACTTAAGTAATTTCAGTTTATACACTTTCCTACTTAAATATGTCTTCTTTAAAAAACATTCCAAATGTCTGTTTGCAAAAACGACTTAGTAATTTGCATCTGTTGACTGGATTGTGGATTCCATTTTCATTTTCAGGAATAGTTTACCTTAATATTCCTGTTAGTCAATGACTTTTGACTTGCAATAAGACACAGTGCTAGCATACCGAAATAGATGAATTCGTTTCACTTTTTTTTTTTTTTTAAAAAAAAAGCATTTTGATCTCTCTCCTCTCTTTTGCACTAGTTTTGTGTAACTGCCTAGTTAATACTTGTACTGCTGCTACTCTGCTACTCTAACAGTGCAAATGAACTCAGTGTAAATGTAATTTTAAAGTTTGGCTGACATAACTCAATAAATCAAAACCTTTATCTACCAGTCATACACTTAGGTTCATTATGTACATAAAAGTAAAGCTGGTAATAACATTAGCGTGGCAAAACAAATAGCTTGCCAACCTATTGGAAATTCCCCTAAAATAAAGCTAAATACATGCTGATACCATTGAAACCAGCTTATTTCAGGACTGAATTTGACCTCACCAGATGCAGGTACGCACACTTGGGTGGCAGGACGTATGTGCTGCACTTCTTTTAGCAGCCATGGTGGGGAGGGGAACATCCCCATTATTGAGATCTCTGGGGCAAGTCGTTGCTTATTTCTCTGGGTTAGGAGCAGACGGGGCCATTCTGGATGCAGATGTTCCCCACCAGTTCCCTCAGTCTGGAGCAAAGAATTGGTGACTATGGAGATCCCGTAGGAAGGGCAAAAGGGTCAGTGTAAACTGCCATGTACCTACCTGTGACCAGTAGGCGACCTCTTTGCAGGGAGCATTTTGAATCTATAATCTCAGCCAAATCAATTGGAAGACGTAGACAAATCCAAAGATCACAAAGTCTGTACCAAAAGAGCTCTTATCTCTGTGACAAGAAACATGTTCCTTTAGCCTCACAGCTATCACATCCAGCGTTTATCGTAGATCATTAGATTTGTCATGAGATATAGAATATATTTGCAGTTTGATAAAGAAAGTAGAAAAGACCCCTCTTATTTAGAGGTAGTTTATTCAGATGACGTACAGCTTAACTGTGAGTGGTCTTGCCTTTATTAAACTGGATGTGACAGGGAATCATACTGAAATACACCTTCCAAGTTTTCTTGCTCATTGCTTGCTCTTTTGGCTTAATCCTCCGTCTTGATCCGTCAAATGTGCTATAGGTTAGGGACCAGGAATCTTACTTTGTTCAATATATAGAAAATCTAACAGCATTAGTTCCACCCTAGTTTTGTAGCCAACAGTGTTTTCTCATGGCACCAAGGAAATGTTTTCCAACTTAACATCAGGTCATTGAACTTGGCAGTATCTGTTAAATCAGCCTTCAAGCTTCATGCTGTTCTTTTAAAATTAAAACTTTTACATATCTATTCCTGGCTTTACTGTACTGTGACAGGCTGCTAAATTCCCAGTAAAAGATTTTTTTAGTACTAATTAAAAGAAACTTTTTCTAAGTCAGCTTCACATGCATTTTTCTTTTAGATTAAATTATGTTCTTTGATATTGGAGGGGTACCTTGGATTTGGCTATCACTAATAAATAGCATCTGCACATCAGCATTGCTATAGAAATGTTGTGTACCAATTAAGATATTAACTCTTTGTAAGGGGATGATGGAAAATTTGGAGCAGA